>NC_067483.1:50730851-51073351 GCF_947179515.1 Apodemus sylvaticus
ATAGTCTTCCCCATGGAGAAGCACAATTGGTTATCCAAACTGAATGGTCAGTCCTGAATACATACAGATATCTATATACATATATGTGTGAGTGTGTGCATGTTGTGTGTGGCTGAGCAGATTGCATTTATATATTTAGAACCGTGAAACTGTAACAACAATTTAAGAAAAAGAGATCATGAATTTGAAAAAGGAGGGGTTCTTGGAAGGATCTAGGAAAGGGAAGGGGAAAATAATATAATCTCAAAAAATTAAGAAAAAGTACGTTGTGCCTATCTGTAATCATGAATACCAAAATTCCCAACAGCTGTTAGTTTAAGGATTATTGCTAGAATAGCTAACCAACAATCAGAAAGTATCCCATTTGCTTTTTAACCTGGAAATTATGGGTATGCTAAATACATATATACATCTATAGATCTTTGTATAGTCATTGAATCCTGGTAAATCTTTTTGATTGCTGTATCCCAATGTCTCTCTTTCCAAATGCTATAAAGCTTGGACCTCACAATGTCCTCACACGTTACCTTTTTTTTTTTTTTTTTTTTTTTTTTTTTTTTGCTTGTTAGTGACCACAGAAATATCTGTATTTCTCATGGTTGGCAGCTCAATTAATTTTAAATACACAATAATATTCCATTCTCTAGATGCGCTATGAGTCAATCATTTACAAACCAGAGGATGTCTCGGTGACTTCCAAGGTTTGTCAGCTTTGAGGCTGAGTGAACGTCATATCAATATCTTTGTCCAGGTTTTAGTTCAGGTTTAAGTTTTGAACTCCTTATGTAAAATACCAAGATGTCAGATTGCTGGGTCAAACAGTAAAAGAGTGCTTAATTTTGTAAAAATTGGCAAATTATCTCCCAATGTGAGAGTATCATTGTTTTTAGTGATTCCAACAATGAGTGAAAGTTCTTGTTGATCCATATCTTTATCAGTGTGGACTATTGTCAATGATAGGAATGTAGTGCTCTCTCTTCTTCTTCTTCTTCTTCTTCTTCTTCTTCTTCTTCTTCTTCTTCTTCTTCTTCTTCTTCTTCTCTTCCTCCTCCTCCTCCTCCTCCTCTTCCTCCTCCTCCTCCTCCTCTTCCTCCTCCTCCTCCTCCTCCTCCTCCTCCTCCTCCTCCTCCTCCTCCTCCTTCTTCTTCTTCTTCTTCTTCTTCTTCTTCTTCTTCTTCTTCTTTCTCTGTGTAGCCTCGGCTATCCTGGAACTCACTGTGTTAACCAGGCAAGCCTCAAACTCAGAAAGATATGATAGGCTTTGCCTCTGCCTCTGCCTCTGCCTCTGCCTCTGCCTCTGCCTCTGCCTCTGCCTCTGCCTCTGCCTCTGCCTCTGCCTCTGCCTCTGCCTCTACCTTCTGAGAACTGGGATTAAAGGTGTGCAGCCCAGCTGTCCCTGCAGCTACCACCACCACCAGCAGCAGCAGCAGCAGCAAAACCACCACCATCACCACCACCTCCACCAACACCATCACCACCACCATCTACTCAGAAGGAGAAAGGAAATATTATCAAAGGAACACTAGCAACAAACAACAAAACACAGCAACAGGCCAGGCTACACCGAACAACCCTGTCCGAACAAACAAACAAACCAACAAGGTTTCCTTCAATCTACCGACACGGCCCATCTGTCCTTGCCTGCTGCCCTCTTTGTCCATTAGAGCTCCCAGCACATGAATTGTTTTCATTCCTACTCTGATAATTCCAACACCCCTGCCAAGTCTTTCCGATACTTTGTTCTGATTTTGTCGTGTTTTTATTCTGTTTGATAAACCTTATAAGTTTTTTCTTGATAGCTGCACATAATGTACCAGTTAAAGGGAATGGCTATAAGGCCTTGAAACCTGCCATTAAGTTTCAGGGAAGGGAATATGTTCTACCGTCAGATAACTAGAAGTCAGTCTCCAAAGTGGGCTTGTGGCACTGACTGCGGACAATGTGCATTCTCCTCAGGCTCAGGGAGGCTCAGTGAGAACGGCCTGGATCTGTGTGCATCTCCATGTAGAAGGAAGGGTACAAATGTCTACAATTTGCTATTGTCTCATAGCTCGGGAAGCATCTGGCAAAATTCCAGTAGTCCAGAGCTAACTGGTTAGATTTTCTGTTCTTTGTTTCTCTCTTTTTTTTTTTCCAGAAGAAGCCTTGTTAAGAAAAGCATTCTCTGTTATATTTCAAAATTATCTTTTCTCTGTCCCTTCTAGGGTGGTCAGGGCTACATACGCAGAGAAGCCCAGTCTTGAGAAAAAAAACTTAAAAAAAAATCTATTTTACAATTTCATTTACCAACTGTAGCTATATATTTTATTTATATATATTAAAATATTATGGGCACATGTATCCACACTCATATGTGGAATGTTTTGCTTTGTTTTGTCATGAGGTGAATTTTCTCTGTATAGTCCTGGATATACTTGAATTACTTCTGTAGACAAGGTGTCTATGTCTCAGAATGACTCAGAAAACCAACTTAGGAGATTTAGAAACTTTAAATTGAAATAAATTTGACACTGACCCCATTTAAAATGGGGTTATATATTTTATTTATATATATTAAAAATAATATCAACTTTCTGTTGACGTTATTTTTCCATGATATAAAATTTAAAGAATAAATCACACCAGAAGTTTCTTTTTCACCTTGAAATTAAGGCCATGTTTTCTTGTATAATGGTAACAAAGGCTATTCAGTAAATACACTTTTCAAGGTTTGCAAAATAAACACAAAGGTCCCGCCCCCTTATCCATTAGCTATTCTATCTTATTCGGACTGCATATTCCCAGATGAGGACACAGCAAGTGGGTGTGTCTGCTTGCTCATCAATCAATCTTTATAACTTTCCAGGAAAAGCAAAACAGAGAAACAGAGGAGCAGGAAAGAGCTTCAAGCAAATATAAAGTGACCAGTGTGCAAGGTTAATTATGATTTCTCTGCAAAGAGAAAAGGAAGTTTGATGGAAAAATACCCATTATAAAATACACACCTGCGAGTGTAATTGTGTTTGTTTCATTATTGTTCTGTCCATTCTTGGAGATAAGTTCTCTCTGTGCAGCTCTGGCTGTCCTGGAAATTGCTATGCAGTCCAGGATGGCTCTAGAGTTTTATTATAGATAATTTAAAGAATATATTCTTGGGCTTTACCAACTTTGTTTAGCTATGCCATGGGGGGGGGGACCAGCATTGTATTAACCTTCAAAAACAGGTATAGAAAAAAGGGTGTTTCGTGCCTCAATAAGATGTTCTTCTCTTTGCTTTTGTTGTTGCTGCTGCTTTGAGGCAAGGTTGTCATATGACTCTGGCTGCCTATGAACCAGCTCTGTGGCTGAGAATGACCTCACACACCCAAGTTTCCCAACTTCCTGAGTGCTGAGTGGGATTTCAGGCATGTGACAATTTACCTAGTTTGATTACTCCTGAAGATTGAATCTGAGACTCCATGCATGCCTGGTCAGCACTCTACAACATGAACTCTACCTCCAACCCTAATGTTCTCTAGTTCTTTCTTTTAGACCAAAGTATGCAATTTCCACATGAAAGGTTTTTCCCCTGTTCTGTTCTAAAGCATTTCTTGAAGGGATAATCTTGTTGAAAAGTAGGAAAATAACTACTGTAGTTCACACTTAGCCTTGGTAAAACTGGTACGTAGACAGCTAAGCCGATGACCATTATAATGTGAACATTGGAGGAACATGGATTTTGACAAACAATAGGCAGTTTTCAATTGAAGCAAACTTAAGAACACATTTCCTAAAGATGGTCCTTGTGTAGCCTAGAAATATGGATCCCTGAAATATGCCAAAAGACACCTGTCACCAAACCCAAGTTGGACAAGCCCAATTGCAAGCAGACGAGATTAAATACAGCACAGACAAAAGTCAGCACTAGTAAGGACATCTTTGGATAATTCCTTTTAAAAAAAAAAGTTTTTTTGAGACACTGGGAGAGCCTTGTGTAACCTTGGGACAGTCTTAGAACTAGCTCTGTAGACCAGGTTGGCCTCAAACTCACCAAGATCTGCCTGTCTCTGATTGCTGGGATCAAAGGTGTGCATTTGAAAGGCATGAAATTCTTAGGCAAATGGATGGAACTAGAAAATATCATCCTGAGTGATGTAACCCAATCACAAAAGAACACACATGGTATGCACTCACTGAGAAGTGGATATTAGCCCAGAAGCTCAGAATACCTAAAATACAATTCACAGACTACATGAAGCTCAAGAAGAAGGAAGACCAAAGTGTGGATACAAGGGGGAGCAAAATACCCATGGGAGGAGATACAGAGACAAAGTATGGAGCATAGAATGAAGGAAAGGCCATACAGAGACTGTTCCACTTGGGGATCCATCCCATATACAGTTACCGAACCCAGACACTGTTTCATATGCCAACAAGTACTTGCTGACAGGAGCCTGATATAGCTGTCTCCTGAGAGGCTTTGCCAGTGCCTGGAAAATACAGAGGTGGATGCTCTCAGTCCAACACTGGACTGAGTACGGAGTCCCCAGTGGAGGAGTTAGATAAAGGACCAAAGAGCTGAAGGGGTTTGCAGCCCCATAGGAGGAACAACAATACCCACCAGTACCCACAGTGCTCCCAGGGACTAAACCACCAACCAAAGAGTATACATGGAGGGACCCATGACTCCAGCTACATATGTAGCAGAGGATGGCCTTTTCAGACATCAATGAGAGGAGAGGTCCTTGGTCCTGTGAAGGCTGGTTGCCCCAGTATAGGGGAATGCCAGGACAGGGATTCAGGAGTGGGTAGATTAGTGAGGGGGGGTGGGATAGGGTACTTTTGGAGGGGAAACATGGAAAGGGATAGCATTTGAAATGCAAATAAAGAAAACATCTAATAAAAAAGAAAGAGGGACTCAAGGAGTATTTGATTCAAAGAAATTGACCTAAGAAGACCCGTCTGACCCTCTTAGTTCCAGCTCAAAGATAAATACCTCTGCCTGGCCACTCCCTGTAAATCCTTCATGTAATAGGTAACTGGACCAGCAAACTATTGGAAAGTTAATCAATTTCAAAAAGAAACAGTGGAATTTTGATTAGCTAACAGCAAGATCTTAAGAGACCTTATTACTAAGAATATAAAATGAACCCTTTCTTTGCACAGTCTTGACAGAATACTGGAGCTTAATTTGCAACTTAATTCCCTGTAAACTCACTTTTTTTGTGCCAGAAGGCCTTGGTCAAGCAGATGCACAGATTTTAGGTGGCTGAACTAGGCAATTGAGTTTCCTCATCAACTGCCAAGTGTCGCTACTGAACCCGCCTAAAAGCTTTCTTTTTATTTTATTTTACTTACTTATTTATTTTTTTGCCAATGGCTTACAAACAAAGATCATCAGGAACATATAATGGGGAGAAGCAATCTAGCATAGGCCATGAACCTGTTCCACTGTGATCAGAATAGCTGTTTTAACTAGTCACACAACACGATGGCTTAAATATGTGTGGTGGCAAGGACACTCAGAGTGAATGTGTGCTGTTGATGTAGGCACAGCCCGGTCAAAGACTCCTGTGGCTCAGACCCAAGGGAAAATAGGAACACCATACCTGCCCTATCCCTCTTCCTAGGTGATTAGCTCACGGGAATAGCTAAGCCTTCCTGGTCCAGGAGCAGGTGTTGATGTGTGTGCAGACATTGTCCACCATCGCTTTCTCCCCACCCCCACACTAGGATTATGGCCTGAAGGCTGTTCCTCTACAGAGTGTGCCTCCTTGTTCAGCTGTATGTAATTACCCCGCCTCCTTGTTTGTCTGTATGTAATAGCACCGCCTCCTTGTTCAGTCGGCTGCTTGCAATAACCAGCTTCCCCATTCGACTGTATACAGTAAACATGCTGCACTTCTTGGCTGCTTTGTTTGCTATTGGACGGCCTATCCTAGCTTCTCTACATGTCTTGTGTGTTTGTCTTTTCTTCACTGCCTTGCTGCCTCAGTCAGAGTCATCCCTGGACTCTTGCTATATGTGAGAAAGATGGCTGTTCCCTTCTGAAATCATGCTAAAATTTGGCCCGTGGTGTAAAAGTGGTAAACAGCAGCAAGACCTCTAAGGGCCAGTTTATTCTTTAGAAGGAATTACTGCTGACACTCTGGAAAGTGAGTCCTGTTGTGAAGTGCTTTATCTCTTATCTGGGAATGTTGTTTTTGTTATCACCCAGGAAACGAGTGGACTAACTTGTCAACTTGCAAACACAATGAAAATTGCAGACGTCTCAGAGTTCTGAACTAAGATGTGGCAACATGTTTTTGTAAAAAGTTAACTGATGTTAGAAGATTCGTGGTCTACAGATGTTCTCTGCCATTTTCTCTTTCTATCTTAACTCTTTCCTTCTTTCCTTTCTTCCTTTCCTTCCTTTCTTTCTTCCTTCTTTCTTTCATCTGTTTGGAAACAACCTCCTAAAAATGAGGTGCTGGGGGCATTCTTAGCTTTCAGGCGATACAAACCGTGCCACAAATGGTCTTTGACCAATATGGGATTTTTGACTTGTATTTGATGTATACTTATTAAATAAAGTATGCTGACTCCACTTATTGTGTGCTATGTAGCATAGGCCATGAATCTATCATGTGCCTATGTCAACAGGAAGACTATACATTGTATATACCTATTAACATTTACATAAGAGGATGTTAGCTCAGACTTGCTCAATTTGGGTTTATGAGCTAAGACTATTACTCGGTTAGCAGAGTCTTCCCCTAGTGTGAACACATTTCTGAGTTGCATCCTCAGTCCAACATAAGCAGGCACTAGTAGCACACATGTAATTCCAGCAAGCAGAGGTACAAGATCACAAGTTCAAAGACATCACCGAGGCCAGCATGGGACCCTGTCTTTATCAATCAATCAATTAATCAATACAATTTGGGACATGTGTTACATTATTTGGGGAAACATTTCAGTTATGGTCTGAGTATGTTCCCTAAAAATTCATTTGCTAGTGGTATGGTCCCAGTGGGGTGATGTTAAGAAGTAATTGAACATTTAAGAAGGTTTGTGGACTGCATATGCTCATTCACATCTTCTTGTTTGTGATTTAAAATTATTTTAAAGTGTTAAAGTTATTCTTTGCCTAAATATTGTACAGAAAAAGAGCTTGCTAGCACAGTTATGTATTAGAACATATATATAATAGTGGTTCGATTGTCAGAAACAAAAATAAATTTTGTAAAAGAAAAAATAAGGATAGATTTGGCCCACAGAGTTATTGTTTTATGCCTCTAGAAAGTATTAATGAATAAAGAAATAGATGCAGCTAAAACTGTAATTAGAAATGAAGTAGGAGTTGCAGTGGCCATATTTAGATGTGTTTGAACCATCTTGTTTTATCTTGTTCCAAAGACAAAGTTTGTTTTGAGCTGACTGTTGATGGTGTGAAATTATTTAACAGGAAAACATCAGGTCAGGTTGCTTTTGCCAGTTCGTTTATTTGTTTGTTTGTTTGTTTGTTTTTTGGATTTTTGGTTTTTTCAAGACAGGGTTTCTCTGTATAGCCCTGGCTGTCCTGGAGCTCACTTTGTAGACCAGGCTGGCCCCGAACTCAGAAATCTACCTGCCTCTGCCTCCCAGAGTGCTGAGATTACAGGTGTACGCCACTACTGCCCGGCTGCTTTTGCCAGTTCAGATGGTCACAGAAGAGGAGGTAGAGGACCTCAAAAGCTTATTCAATGTACCCTTGACAGAAAACAGCTGAACAGGGCTTGAGTCTGAGTCTTCTAAGGTAGTGGTGAGTTGATAATGTTGGGATCAGAGGGACTTGTAAGCAACTGTTTCATTTATTCTTTTTTTAAAGAGTGTTTTGGTGTATGTGTGTGTATATATATATACACCTGTGCATGCATGTGTGTCTGGTTCCCGTACAGGCTGGAAGAGAGCACTGAATTCTCAGTTCCATTCTTCTCAAATGGCAAATTGTCTATCATTAATTAGAGACACATTTCCTTTGGGAAACCAGAATAGTGTGTCTATTGCAATCATGGCTTCACTTGAATTAAAGGGGCAGTCCAGCAAGTGACTAGCCTTAGCAAGCTTTTTTAGCCTTTTGGTAACTTCTATTCTTTGTACATACAACGAGGATAAGAACATACTCGCTTCACAGGAGTGCTAAGGAAGTTGAGTGGAAAAAATACTTGAGCCAGGTCGTGGTGGTACACACCTTTGATCCCTTTAATCCCAGCATTGGGAAGGCAAAGTCAGTGGGAATCTCTGTGAATTTGAAGCCAGCCTGATCTACAAAGTAAGTTCCAGGATAGTCATGGCCACACTGAGAAACTCTATCTCAAAAAAAAAAAAAAGTATGTGGATGTGTTCACAAAAGTCTATGTGTTGGGAGTTAATTCTCAATACGTCCCCATTTCCCCGCACATCTTGTTTCTTGTCTTCTGCTGCAGACGATACAGCAAGGAGCTCCTGGCCAAATGCCAGAACCTCAAATGTATTAGATGTAGCATCTAATGCATCAATAGATGTAAATTCTCTTTCTCTTTTGGTACCAGCTAGTGCCTTTCTCTTCAAAAAATGTTTTTCTTTTCATTGCTTAACCTATGTTCTCCTTTGAGGAATCCTAAAAGTAGAGTATAAGATACAATTTAAATAAACAGACTATTTTAAAGTTTCTATTTATTATTAGTGTGTGTCTCTTGTATATGTGCTTGGATGTGTTTATCGGGGGAGCATATGTATCTATGATACCCATGTGCAAATCAAAGGAAAATTTTCAGGAGTTGGTTTCTCTCCTACTATGACAGGTTCTAGAGGCTGAACTCTGCCTGTCAGGTTTACACAGCAAGTGTCTTCCCCTGCTGAGTCACCTTACTTGCCCAAGAAATGTTTTACTCACTTGCCCAAGAAATGTTTTACTTTAGTTAAAAATTCCACTGGAGTCAATGTTGTAACTCAAAATGGGTAGGGATGGAAGGAGGGGAGGAGAAGAGAAGAGGAACAGAGGGTAGCAGGGGCGAGTAGGTGGGGGACTGCTCTCCAAATGAAGAGAGCAGTCTATTCTGTCCATGTATAATGTATGTTCTCTATTTTGTGGGTGTGCCCGTGGGGGTATCCATGTGTGTGCCCGTGTGTGTGAGCATGCGTCAGTGTGGGTGTGGGTATGAGTATGTATGTGTGTAGGCCAGAGATAAATGTGGATGCCTTCCGCTTTTACCCTTCTCCTTAGTTTTTGGGAGTCTCTTAATCTGGAGCTCACTAGTTCAACAAGGCCAGCTGGCGGTGAGCTCTGGAGAGCTTCCTGTCTCTGCTTTCCCAGATTATAGGTATGCCTCTCCACACCCAGCCTTTTACACAGGTGCTCGGGTATCATTTTGCTAAGACATCAGCCCCACATACACACATCCCACATACGTGTGCTGTCTCTGATTATCATGGAGTCATTAATGATAACAAGGAGGACTTTCCTTGAAGGAGAAACGTGAAAATATGTACATCATTATACACACAGGCCTTTCAGCCCACAGCAGCCTTGACACTCTCGGAGGGCCACGCCCCATTGGACCTGCTCCAGGGGCAGGAACCATGCCATTCCAACGCTACTGAGACTGGGCCAGACCAAATGAGAATCTCTCCACACCCAGCATATGGTCTTTTGTAGATCAGCGTCTCCAGATTGCATTCACCAGTCTCATTTATTAGGATGAAAGTATAAAGTCCCTCATACACTAGATTCTAATTGTGTTTGTTAACTTCTCTAGAGGTTCAGAATATTAGGACAAATATGTAGTGAAAATGGACTTAGTATGTAAATACTTTGCAAGAAAGCAATATGAAAAATGCTACAGTTCTACATGTATTCCAAATTGCATGTATTTTAAACTGAGTCCACAAATCTATTTGTGGTATTTGGAAGTAAAGCTATTGGGGTTAATAAGATCCTCAGAATAAGTCATGTTGTCCCCCCATCATCTACCACCCCACCTCAGTAGAACTGGTAACTTTGTAAGAACAGTAACTAACACTTGGCCTGGCCCACAGATGCTCAGGATGTTTGACATGCTTGAGTATGTGAAAACACTTAAGGAGGTCCTCTCCAGATGTTGGCCAGCACCATCTTTGTGAGACAAACTTCTATTTACTACAAACTTTCCAGTCTTGGATATTTTGTTGTAACAACAGAACATGGGCTAAGAAGGGAAACTGAAAATTTTTCATATCTTTGAGAAATTACAATTAATACTTTATTGGTCGGTGTCCTTCAAAGAAAGGACTCGGTGCATGTGTGTGTGTGTGTGTGTGTGTGTGTGTGTGTGTGTGTGTGAGTGTCTGTGTATCTGTGTATGTTAGCTTGTTGTTTTGCTTATTCCACTTAACTCTTTGTTTTCCTTTGTTGTTGTTTGTTTTCTAAACTGAATTGTTAAGTAACTCAGCATGGTTTGCCTGGCACTAATTGTACTTCTACAGATCACTGCTCTAACAGGCCTCAAGAAATATCAGGTATGTGTTAGAGTTGTAGGCAGATGGCTTGAGTTCTACTGGAATGACTAGTAGTTGAAGTTAAGGCAAATCAATTAAAGTCTTAAAGATTGCCGAACAGCACTTACCTAGAAACGGAGAAAGAAGAAGGAGAAAGAAGGTATACAGCAGAACTCGGTTTAATGGCTTATTTGTTCTTCAAAATAGATGTTTAAATTAGGAAGCATAGACAATTCATGTTTGTTTTCAAAAACCAGCTTATTAAAAGAGTAGGTATAAGTTTTATTTCAAATCAGATTGAATCAAAATTATTCCCTATGAATAACTTGGAGCCCACTTCTCTGCCCACTCTCCTCTGTTCCTACCTTAGCAGGTTAACACTCTTTTAAAGCTCAGGCTAGAAGTTACTTCCTCTAACCAGGCATGGGGCACACCTCTCAGGAGGCAGAAACAGGCAGATGGCTGAGTTTGAGGCCAGCCTGGTTTACAGAGCCAATTCCAGGACATGCAGAGTTACACAAAGACACCCTGTTGCAAAAAAAAAATTTTTTTAATTAATTAGAAAATAATATGAAGTTACTTCCATCATGATACTTCCAATAATAAAAAGAAGATATACTAGAATCTATCTCTTCAAATCCTCAAAATCAGTCCCCACTGTGCTTATAACTGTCATCTTCATTTTTCCATTTTCATCACAGTGCTTTGACACACTGTGCACATAAAACTCGCTGAATGCAGGAAAAAGCATTTTGACCTATATGGAATTTCATTGTTTAATAGTGGAGGACAGAATATTCAAGCTGCTAATACCCAGACTGTATATTACTCTAGAACTTGGTTGTGGGACTATGACCCCACAGGCACTGAAACAGACACCTGGGAAAGGTAAGGACTGTGTAAGGATTTCCAGTTCCCAACCACGATTTCTCATTCAGTTAGTGGTTGGTCTGCCTTCCACCTTCGTGCATACATGAAATACCCAAGTCCTTTCTTTCTCTTCTCCATGAAAAGACTAGCCTTTACTCTACTCTGCCTTGAAGTCTGTTTCCTTGCTGTACATGGCATTAAATAGATGTCTTCTGTTTGATCTCCTTTGGATAGTCTTCATTTGAGTTCCCAGTGATGATCCAAGTCTTGAGAGATGTAGGCTTTCCCTTAGTCCTATTGATTGACCCAGGGTTCAAACATGCCAGACTCTCATAGCTGTCAAAAGGTCAAGCTGGGTCAGTGGCTCTGAGTTCAAGTTTGCTATCTTAGGATAGTGAGAATAAAACACTTGGATTCACACAGGGGTATGTAAAGCAGAAACAGGCTCTGAGAATTATTAAAGAAAATTGAGATATTTGGGGAAAGTGACAGATGAAGGAAAAGCATGAGAAACTCCTGAGAGTTGGGAGGGGGTTCTAAGAAAGAAAAAAGAAAGCAAGAAAAAAATTGAATTTCTTTGTCTAGGGTTTCTATAGGATGATGGCAGAAACTCAAAGCCATCTGTTGACAATGGTTAATTGTCTGAACTATCACAAGGAAGGGTCCACTTGTTCTTTATGCATGACTCCCTGGCCCAACCAGGAAGATGATCATGAGCTGCCCACAGTCTGCCCACCCAGCCCATTCCTCGGTCCAGTCATTCCTAAGGAGTTTTGTTACTGACCTTGCCTGTCAGCTGATGTTGCTACCTCTGACCTTGCAAGTATCTCTCTGGCTAGTGATGACTCTGTTGAGTTTGTTCTCACATTCACATGACCAGGGAGTTAACTCTTATCTCAGCCCCTGAGAGTACATGCAGTCTCTTTTTGTTGCCTCTTATTTAGCTCCTCGTCTTTAGGATGCTCTAGGTGGTCTCCTAGCTAGCAGCATTATTTACTTACAGTTTAGTTTATTGTGGTTAGTTATATCAGAAGCCAGACCACCCGTGCCCTGATTAGCCTTAATTGTCAACAGAGTCATCTGAGAGGAGGTGACACCGCTGAGGACAGACTGCCTAGCTCAGGTTGATTTTTGACAATTCTGTGTGGGATTATCGTGATGCAGAAGGGCCCAGCCTTCCCTTAAAGACTGTGACCTTGAAGTCAACCCTTTCCACCTCTGAGTTCCTTTTGGTCACAATGTTTTATCCCTGCCGGAGAGTCAAATTAGAACAACACAAAAGGATGACAGTGATTTCCATGCATTCCTCAAGGGCTTGGAAGGATTTGTGAGGAAACAAGGAACTGTGGTTACTGGTCCAGGCCTTCCCCATATCTGTCTGCCTTAGTTATTCATACTCTACTATAAGCCCTTATCTTATTCATTTTTCTCACTTTGCTATATTAAGTAATTTTTGTTGTTGTTTCTCTGTTTTTTGTTTTGTTTTTTGTTTTTCTAGACCATATTTCTCTACATAACTCTTGTCTGGAACTTACTTTGTAGACCTGACTAGCCTCAAACTCACAGTGATCTGCCTGCCTTTGTCTCCCAAATACTGGATTTAAAGTTATGGGCCACCATATCTGGGTTCTCTTAATCTTCCTTTTAACCCCAGCTTTACTACAATATAGGTGGGCAAGTTGCAGGTTTCACCATGGGCTGATTTCCCTTACCAATGACAGAGGTATACTTCCTCCATTGGTGGTAAATTATTTTCTAAGCACGGGCTCTTTCTTTTATGATTACAGGATGTCCTTAGAAAGCATAAATAATGTATTTTAAATCAATATATTTTATTTATTCCTTGATAGTTTTATGCATGTGAACAATGTGTCTTGAACATATCTTCCCCAAGGTCCTGCCTCACATTCTCCTCAGGCACTCTCAACACATCTCCTCCTTCCTCCATGTCCTCTCTTTGTTCTCATAACCCACTGAGTGCACTTACTGCTGCCTGTTGGAAGGCTGACTAATCTTGCTGGCTTGATATTGTGCAAGGTAATAGTAAGCTTAGTATAGGTAACTGTTGCAACAGTGTAGGTAACCATAGTTACAGTATAGGTAACTATTGCTACAATGTAGGTAACCATAGCTGCAGTATAGGTAATTATTGCTACAATGTAGGTAGCCATAGCTACTGTATAGGTAACTTGTTACAGTGTACGTAACCATAGCTGAAGTGAGTTTATAAGTACAGTAGTCATTCCAGGCTCAGAAGACAGCACAGTACTCCTCCCCAACCTCTGACTCTTTTCATTGTTTTCATTCCCTCTTCTGAGCCTTGAGTCAGGGGTTTGTAGAGGTGCTCCATTTAGGGTTAAGCACTAAATATTATACTTACTCTTAGCACTTTGACCAGTTGTGTGTCTCCCCATTAACTGATAACTACTTCAGAGAGAAGACTTTTTTTTCTGACCAAGACTGAGGACATACTAATCTATATCTAGAAGGCAATTGATGGCATGTATGTTTAGCAAGAGCAATAGTATTAGGTTCCTCCCTAAGGGACTTGACCTCCCAGGCCATGGGATTTTGATTAGATTCATAGTACCCAGTATGAAATCCTTTCAGTGGAACAAACCTCAAATCTAATCCGCAAATGGTTATCTTCATAACCTTTATACCATTATTATACCAGTGACACATCTTGCTTGTCAGATGGGTATTGTAGAATACACGGTTAATAGCTAGCTAATACTTTAGTTTTGGTTTTATATGAAGTAAGTGGATATAAGCTAAAATTGTTTTTGTTTATTCATTTTGCAGAGTGGGAAATTGGACCCAAGACTGGTGCATGCCAGGCAAATGCTGCGCCAAGAAGCTTTAATTCCAGACAGAAGTATTTATTTTTAAACTAGGTATAGCACCCATAGACTTATATGTTTGAATAATTGGCAGTATTAGAAGGTGCAGCTTTAGATGGGGGTGGTGGCACATGCCTGTAATCCCAGCACTTGGGAGGCAGAGGCAGGCGGATTTCTGCGTTCGAGGCCAGCCTGGTCTACAGAGTAAGTTCCAGGATAGCCAGGACCACACAGAGAAACCCTGTCTCAGAAAAAAAAAAAAGGTGCAGCTTTCTTGGAGCAGATATGGCCTTGTTCAGAGAAGTGTGTGACTGTCAGGGTAGGCTTTGATGTCTCAGGTGCTCAAGTCCAGCCTGGAGAAGATTGACTGCATGACCCTTGTTTGGGTGATCAGACATATAACTAAGATGATCCATCTCAGGGTAGAGTGTCTACAGAGGCAACTGTGATATTGCTACTTTTCCCTATATGGTATGGAATTGTCTGTCTCCTACTAGCATCTGCATGTTCTCTCTAGTGGGTGATAAGACACAGAACCAACTCTGAGACTTCTGAGAATTTAGCATCTTTTGTGGGACTCTGAGGATAGCCACCCTCCTCTCTGTGGTGTGGGGAAGCATGCCTTGTTGATAAATGGGGTCTGCCTCATGAGAAGCATGACAACACGGAGAAAGTGATGGCATGAACTAGAGGGACATTGCAGTTTCTAAGAGGACAGTTTGAGAGCATTTCGTAAGCAGGCTGCGGAAGCTGTTGAATGGTGTTTTCTGTAAACACTAACTCATGTAATGGAAGCAGAGAGGTCTGTGCAGGAAGAATTTGCTTTTAAGGGGGAATACAACAGAAACAAACATGTGGGGCCTATTCTGCGCTTTCATCTTTGATTTAGGTGTAAAAATATATTTTAAAAAAGTGGATGAAATGAAGGTGTTAGATTATCCCCTGTGTGCATTCATGTGTGCCTGTGTATAGATACTCATGGAGGGCCAGAAGAAGACACCAGATCTCCTGGAGCTGGAGATACAGCCCACGAGATACCCTACATCATTGCTGGGAACGGAGCCCTTGTCATGGGAATTCTGATCATGGAAGAATCAAGCAGGCAACTGGGAGGGGGAGGAACTTTGTTTTGTTACTTGTGAGCATGGGCCATAGCTTCCCAGCCTTACAATTTTGTTCCATAGATTTTGTAGGTTAGGTAACAGTGTGACTACCTGAGTGTACTCTCTGAGTCCCATGTTCATTGAGGAGAATTTTCATCAATGCTAAACATGTTTACAGGAACAGACACTACCAGAAAAAAAATTTTTTTCAGTTAGTAATGAAAAACATTCCTTTCTTCAAAAACAGGATCTGGAACAGGCAGTGTGACCTTCAGCCAGACACTTGGGGCAATCATTCCTCCAGGCAGCTTCTTGCAAGTGTTTGCTTTCTCAAGATAAGAGGCAGGGGCTTTAAACCAGCACCCTACAGAATAGAGCAAATCTTTAACATTCTACTTTTTACTTAGTCCTACATTTTGGAAATGCAGTCAGTGCTCTTAACCATTGAGCCATTTCTCCAGCCCCTAGTCCTACATTTTGAAAGCAAAGATTCCTACTAGACTACCACAATCAGAGCAGTAATTAGATTTTGTTAGGTGCATCTATAACATATATATTTCCTTCAGTATGAAGCAAGGGAACACAGTACAAGTTAGCTTAAGGTGACCAGTCCTCGGGATACTTTGGGACCAATGGGAAGAATCCGACGGTGAGGGGTGAAGGGGAAGGGAGAGGGGCAGATGTGGCAGAAGTTAGCCCTCAGGTCTGACCTTTAACTTAGACGGAAGGCAAATCCACGACTCACCGTGAAGATAGGAATCTTGATAACTTGCTGCAAACTAGAATAAACAGGAAGTATTCGGCATTTAAGCTGCATGAATTGGGGGGAAAGGGTTTGTTTTTTTGTTTGTTTTTTTTCTGGTATTTTCGAGACAGAGTTTCTCTGTGTAGCCCTGGCTGTCCTGGAACTCACTCTGGAGACCAGGCTAGGCTCCAACTCAGAAATCCGCCTGCCTCTGCCTCCCAAGTGCTGGGATTAAAGACGTGCACCACCACTGCCCGGCATGGGGAAAGACTTTTTTAAAAGATACTATTACATTTATTATCTAGTGTGCATACCATACATGAGCAGGTCTGCGGACCCCTTGTGCGAGTCAGCTCTTTCCACCATTTGCATCCTCGGGGATGGAAATCAGGTCACCAGGACCGGAGACAAGTACCTTTACCCATCTTGCTAGCCCTGGGGGATAAGATTATAACAGGGACTAAAGGAGGTCAGGGGGATCGGTCTGAGTGTGTAAAACAGAAAAATTAAAGTCATCCATTCTAGAGGCAGAGGCTCTGGATAAGGGTTTAGTTAGTGATTTTCCTATTGCTCTGCTCTCTTCCCTCTCATATATTTGGTTACTGTGCATTGATAATTGTGTGGTATTGGCAGTTTGTGAGGTGCTATGTGGGTGCTAGGAACTGAACCCACTGCTCTGGAAGAAACAGTCAATGCTCTTAACTGCTGGGACATCTCTCCAGCCCACGTCTCCCATATTTGTATGGTAGAAATCATTACATTTTGAATAAACTAGTGTGATCCTAATGTTGCCACAGGGTTTTTTTTTTCTACCTAAAAACCATCAGCCAATGTTTCCAATATTTTTATTAAAATTAGAACATAAATTTTTGTATAATGCAGTGATTCTATTGCTTGTTGGTTTTTGGAGGCAGGGTTTCTCTGCGTGGTGCTACCTGTACTAGAACTCCTTTTGTTGACAAGGTTGGCCTCAAACTCAAATATCCAAAAGGCATGTGCCATCATAGCCTACCATAATGTATTATAAAGGTTATTTAAAATAGCATTTAAAAACTAAACCTTTTCCTGGGTAAATTTTTATGTAATCCAGTAAGAAGAGAATAAAGCCATGACTAGTTTATATAAATTCAGCAGGAAAGACTAAGTTTAAGGGATTTTCCTTAGATATAGTTTTACTGCACTATTTTTCTCACAGTTTATATCAAGTATAATCTTATAGAGATTTCAGTGGAATAAGACAAAAATGTTACTGAAATTTCCTTCTTCAGTGGTAATCAAATAATGTTATTAAAGTACTAGCAATTTTTATTCGTTTTGTTTTAATTTTTAGGTTCATTTATTTTACATGAATGAATGTTTTGCTTACATGGATGTATGAACATCTCCTATGTGCCTGTGTGCCCTCAGAGGTCAGAAGGCTGTTGATCTCCTGGAACTGGAGTTATGGACAGTTCTGTGTCACCATGTGGGTGAACTGGAGTTATGGACAGGTCTGTGTCACCATGTGGGTACCGGGAAGGGAATCTGGGCACGCTGCAAGAACAACACATGCTCCCTTCTGCTGAGTCTTCTCTACAGACCTGTTTGCATTCTTAGAACAGGATATATAGGAACTGGAGAGACAGTGCAGAGGTTAATAGCCCAGGCTGCTCTTCCAGAGGTCCTGAGTTCCAAGAAACCACATCATGGCTCATAACCATCTATAATGAGATCTGGTGCCCTCTTCTGGTATGTAGCATATATAGCGTGCGTGTGTGTGTGTGTGTGTGTGTCGTGTGTGTGTGTATGTATGTGTGTGTGTGTGTATGTGTGTGTGTACACGCACACCCACGTGTGTTCAAAGAATGTTGTATACATAATAAATAAATAAATCTGAAAAAACAAACAACAACAACAACAACAACAACAAATACAGGATCTACATTTTCCAATCTGGATAGAGCCCATCTCATGTCTGCTGAGAGGTGGCACAGTCAAAGGAGAGATGCTCTCCTCCTGTCACTCACACCCTTTACCTCCCAAGGCAGGTGGGAGAGATCTGGCCCTGGGGTCATGAGAGTGGGAGAACTGGCTGTGTCTCTCATCGGCTGCAACACTCAGGAGAGCAGGCCCTGCACCTCTCCTGGGCAGCAGGGTAGAGCTGGCTCTGGTTGCATAAGTTGTCGCAGAGTTGGCCCTGAGGGCATGAGAGATGGAGAGCCATTGGGCAGATCAGCTCAGACACCTGTCAGGCTCAGATCCAGGGCTTTGAATTGATCTGCCCCAACATCAACTCCATTTATGAACTGCTGGAGTGCATGAAGAGGGCAGTCCAACAGATCCAAAACTGCAAGATCTCCATGATACAGGACAACAAAAGGATATCCAAGAGGAGCCCCAGGAATGAGGTTTCATTATTGGTAAAGTACCAGAGGCCAGAGGCTTCATACCAGACCAAGAGTCATTGCAATGAACATTTGCAAGCAAAACCAAAAGGGTATACTGTGGGACACACCATGACACTGTGGCACACTACAGCTTCCACAAAGAGATGTTGGGAGGTGGTTGCAAGGGAAGAGGGTAGGTACGAGGGGTGGGGAGGGGTTTGTGTCTTAGTTTGGGTTTCATTGCTGCGAAGAGACACCATGACCCAGGCAACTCTTATTAAGGAAAACTGTTTAACAGGGGCTGGCGAGGTTCACTCTATTATCACCGTGGCAGGAATTATGGCAGCATCAGGCAGACGCGGTGCTGAGGGAGCCAAGAGTTCTTGCTCCAAAGGCAGCGGGAAGAAGACTCTCTTCTGGAGGCAGCCCTGAGGAAGGTCTCTTACACAGCGGTGGAGCTTTGAATACTAGTAGACCTCAAAGCCTGCCTACACAGTGACACACTTCTTCCACCAAGGCCACACCTTTTCCAATAAGGCCACACCTTCTAATAGTGACACTTTCCGTGGGCCAAGCATATTCAAACCACCACATATGAGATTGGGGGACATGATATGAAATGCACAAAGAATCAATAAAAAGGTTTTACAAATTGACAAAACTAGACATCCCAAGTCTAATGGTATGGAGACATGAGAAAATACATGTTGCAGACATGCCTTAGCAGTTAAGAGTACTTTGTTGCACTTGCAGAGGATTCTAGGTTAGTTCCCAGCTCCAGTGTCAGGCAGCTCACAGCTTCCATGGGATTGCAAGCCTCTTGTGGCTTCTAAAAGCACTGCACTCATGAACCGACACACAATTGCATACACACAAATGGACACACACACATGCACATCCACCCTACAGTGTTATACAAAAGGAAGCTGTGTAGTGCTTGGGGGAAAAATGCCTTTTTGTTTTTTTGTTTTGTTTTGGTTTTTTTTGTTTATTTGTTTGTTTTGGGTTTTTTGAGACAGGGTTTCTCTGTGTAGCCCTGGCTCTCCTGGAACTCACTCTGTAGACCAGGCTGGCCTCCAACTCAGAAAACCACCTGCCTCTGCTCCCCAAGTGCTAGGATTAAAGGCGTGCGCCACCACTGCCCGGCAATAAACGCCTTTTGAATACATCTTTTGTTCATAGAATACTGAATGGTAATGATAATTCTTCAGAAAATTAAATTTGTAAAATTGTCACAATCTTTAGCATCAGTTGCCTTAAATATATCATTTTTAAAATTGTAAGCATACCTTGTGTCTTGTGTTCAATTCTAACGTAAAGTTATAAAATAACCAGTCTCTGATTCATTTCCTTTAATCTCAGAACTCAAGTAAGACATTTAAATGAAGTTTAGGTTTCACACTTCAAAGAAGTTCAGAATGTAGTAAGATGTGGTGGAACACACCTTTAATCCCAGCACTTGGGAGGCAGAGGCAGGGAGATCTGTGTGAATTTGAGGTCAGTCTGTATTCAAAGCAAGTTCCAGAACACCCAGGACTACATAGTAAGACCCTGTCTTAAAATGAAAATATGTGATTGTATATTTAATCTTTAGTAAAGAGTCATTTACTAATAATTCATGTTTGAGTAGGACTTGGAATATATCCCTTCTAAAATGTGAGAACTTCAAACACAGCTATGTGTTTTTATTCCTGGATTTCTAAAACTTTCCAATAAATTTGGCCTTTGCCTTGAGTTTTGATCCAGGCACAGAGTTTCTAGCACCCATAGAATTTCTTGAGTGATAGAAGTGACTTCTGGTATTTTTGATGAGCCTCTTTGCATTACACCTGAATTATGGTAACAATGTGATCAAGACTAGTCCCTAACGATGTTGCTTAGTGCCGGGTGGTGGTGGCGCATGACTTTAATCCCAGCACTTGGGAGGCAGAGGCAGGCTGATTTCTGAGTTGGAGGCCAGCCTGATCTACAGAGTGTGTTCCAGGACAGCCAGGGCTATATAGAGAAACTTTGTCGGGGTGGGGGGCTGGGGGAGGGAGAGAGATGTCTCTTAGAGAGCTTTTGGGAAGCTGGCCTCCTTAGAAGGAATTAGTGAGTCAGAAGTTTCAATTCTGAGATGGGTATGTGATAATGGAGATTGGATTTAAATAGTAATGGCTCTTGATAAAAATCATTTGTGCCTGTGTTATGAAACTTTGATGAACACTTTGAATGACAAGTCTCCTCCAAGGATAAACTCTTCTACCTCATGGCCTTGACAAAGTTGTATCTTTCATAATAAAACTTTAATGGTAAATATAGAACTTTCTAGCATTTTATGACTTGTTCTAGAAAATGAGCATGAGGTTGCTTGAGATTGTAGTCAGAGTTCCCTCAGTCTCAACGTTTTATCACCCTACTTCTGATGAAGAGAAAAACCTACACAAGGCAGCCTCGCATGTAGGGTATGGTCCAGGACCCCAATGAGTCAAGGAGAAAACCTCCCTAGAAGTATGTCCTAGACAGGGGGGTCAAAGTCCAAGCAGGGTAAGAGGACATTTACACATGGGGTTGTTTGTGCCGAATCAAAATCTGAGCCAGAGTGATGCCAGTACCCATGAAGACAAAGACCTTGGTTGAACAGCCAACCTGAGAATGATGTTCGTAGGTCGAAGAGAATCCAGCCGTGGTGAGACATGGAGAAAGTAACCTTGTAAGGAGCAAATAAGATCAACAGAGGAACGGGAGCCTGTTTTCCAACTCAGCGAACAGATTCATGCATGCATGGGGAGGAGAAAGAAATGCAGTTGCTGGATTGTAGTGGGAGGAGTCAATGAATGCCAAGGTTCAATCACTGAGACAGACACAACAATTATACAGATTCTCTGTGATGAGCGTACTGACAGACACAGCTGCACATTTATTTTCCTAGGATGTCTGGGAACATTAAGCCTACAAATGCTTGTAGTGTATTTGCCATCATAATGGGAGAGGTTGTTTAGGACTGAAATTAACAAGCATGTGTGGGTTAACTGACAACTAATTTTGTTTTGTTTTTTAAACAGATCTCTTTACATAGCCCAAATGTTCTGGTACCGAGTCGACCAGGCTAGCCTCAAACTCACAGAGGTCTGCCTGCCTCTGCTTCCAAAGTGCTGGGATTAAAGGCATGCTCAACCACTTCTGGGTTATTGATAACTTATTTAAATGGTAGAAAACAAGATTTGGGGAGATAGTAATGCTTTTGTAATGTAAATACCAGAACTCACATAAAAGCCAAATGGGCGTGTAATCCTTTCAGGCTAGAAGTGAGACAAGAAATTCTCAAGAGTAAGCTGGTAAACCAGACCAACCTATGAGCTCCAGGTTCAGCAAGGCACCTTGTCTTAAAGTAGGGAGCAGATGAAGAAGGCACACGAGGTCATACTCCTATCTCTGAAATCACATGTATACCCACATACTTAAAATGCACACGTATCACTCAATATATGTGTGCTCAAAATAAAATGGTCTTAATAAAATAAAAATAAAAATAAAATTATAGACAACAAGTTAGAAAGAAATAGTGAAGATATGTCAAGTTCTTTTTTACTGATCCTTACTGATTAGTACTCAATACTACTGAAACCTAGGGTTTTCTGAAATAAGAGTTTATTGAGCTGTTATAGATACTAACAATGAAAGAAACGGTCCTGGGACATGTCTCAGCAGCTCCCAGTAGTAAGATTAGAGATATAGAGTCGTAAATTTGTCCCTTAGATCTATCAACCAAGGCCACTTTTATGAAGGACATTTTGGTGCAGTAAATATAAGTTGTTTGCAATAAGCCTATATATTGGTTATGTGTAAAGGGTGTGGACAAGGGAGTTTAAAGGAGGAGAGTTCACGGTTCCCAAGAAGTACATACTGCTACTGGACTAGTGTAGGTTGTAAACAGAATGGGATGGAACCTGGTGATCTAGTTAGTCATTGCAGATCTGAATCAATATTCCAACATTCATCCAGGATGTCATTGGTCATACTATATCCAAAGTCAGGAGGCAGAGAGGGAATCAATGTTTGTGCTTGGCTCACTTTTTTTTTTTTTTTTGTAAGATCTACTCTAACCTAGAGATTGTTGCTACCCAGAGGATTCAATTGTCTTGAACCTAATCAAGACAATTCCCCACACGGTCTCCATCCAATCACTTCCCTCAGAACTCAGGCAACCCTGTGAAGAGGAGGCAGAGAGAATAGGAAGAATCAGAGGGGGAATGAAGGATACCAGGAAACAAGGCCTTCTAAATCAATGGAACAAAGCTCATATGAGCTCAGAGAGACTGTAAACATGCACAGAACACACACACAGCTCTGGGCCACAGAGCGTTCCAGTGCCAAGATGGGAAGCAGACACAAGCCCCATCTCTAACCCAGCAGCTACCTCAACTGGTCAAAAATGAGAGCCAGGTGGTCTCCAAATGAGTCTCACCAGGCCAAGACAAAACTAACTCAATAGCATTTTGAAAGTTCTTTGTCTTACAGTGCTTTGTCAGGTTTTTCTTTGCTTTTTTGTTTTTTGGGGGGTGATTTCTTTGTGTGCAAATGTGTGTTTCTGCTTCCATATGTGGTTCTTGTGCTTTTTCTTTGGCTCTGTTTCTTCTGTTTGTTTTGTCCTATTCTGGTTTGTTTTCATTTTATTTTAATTTTTTTTAAAGTGACTGCATCCTAATGAGAGAAAGAAAGGGCATGGATTTGGGTGGGCAGGAAATAGGGGATCTGGGAGGAGTTAGGGAAGTGGGAAATTGTAATTAAAATATATCATAAGAGAAAAGAATATTTCTAATAATATACACATACACCCTGGTATCCCCAGAGGCCTCTCAGGTGATTCTAGATTTCATAAAATTAAAAACTGAGATTAACCATCACAAACTCATAAAGCTGTATTTACTAATATACTCTTGACCTTGACTAGACATCCCTCATTACACCCACACTATGTAGTCAAAGAACCAGCACATTTATCTATCATCTATTTACTATCTATCTATCTATCTATCATCTATCTATCCATCTATCTATCCATCTATCCATCTATCTATCTATCTATCTATCATCTATTTACGATCTATCTATCTATCTATCTATCATCTATTTCCATTTACTTCTCTTCAGTTTTATTAAGGTAAAAATGACAAAAAGTTCTTTAAGGTGTACAACTTGAGTTTTTCCCCACGAGACAGATGTCTTAGTCAGGGTTTCTATTCCTGCACAAACATCATGACCAAGAAGCAAGTTGGGAAGGAAAGGGTTTATTCAGCTTACACTTCCACAAAGCTGTTCATCACCAAAGGCAGTCAGGACTGGAACTCAAGCAGGTCAGGAAGCAGTAGCTGATGTAGAGGCCATGGAGGGATGTTTCTTACTGGCTTGCTTTGCTTCCCCTGGCTTGCTCAGCTTGCTTTCTTATAGAACCCAAAAATACCAGCCCAGGGATGGCACCACCCACAAGGGGCCCTCCCCCCTTGATCACTAATTGAGAAAATGCCTTACAGCTGGATCTCATGGAGGTACTTCCCCCAACTGAAGCTCCTTTCTCTGTGATAACTCCAGCCTGTGTCAAGTTGACACACAAAACCAGCCAGTACAACAGAATTTTTTTGTGTATCAGCCCTGGTTGTCCTGGCACTCACTTTGTAGACCAGGGTTTCCTTAAAATGATAAATATCAAATTGTGACTTCCTCTGCCTCCTGAGTGCTGGAATAAAAGGTGTGAGTTACCAAGCCCCCTGCTAACGATTGTTTTAAAAACATTGTGTGTGTGTGTGTGTGTGTGTGTGTACACATATGTGCAGGTTAGAGTACAACTGAAGGGGTTGGCCGTTGAGCCATCTCTCTGGCCCACAAACTGATATTTTGATGTACAGTAACTATAGCAACCTAGCTATATCCATCACTCCTAAGCAGTTCATTTATTTCCTGTTAGAAAATTTAAGAGCATCATCTTTAGCAAATTTCCAGAATACAATATTGTTAACTCTATTTACAGTGCTGTATGTTAAATCTATATGTTAGATATCTCAAACTTTTTTTGTATTGTATAAGTAACATGATACACTTTCAGTAAACTATATATTCCTCCTCCCCAGGGCAGTAACTGTCATTCTCTTCTATGCCAAAATCCTTCTTTTCCTCCTTCTCCTCCTCCTCCTTCTGTTTCTGTTTGTTTGAGACAGGAGTTCTCTGTTTAGCTCTGGGACTATCTCTGTAGATCAGGCTGGCCTTGCACTTGGAGATCTAACAGTCTCTGCTGCTCCAGTCTGGGATTAAAGACACCGCACCACCACCTCTTGGTCCCTAAAGCATGTTATTGAAGTCATGACTGTTGGTCCAAAGCAACTTCTCAAAACTGCAGTGCTGCTGACAATGTCCTAAACAGAAGAACTCTGACCTGGTGGGTAAACAGAAGCCTAACTTCAGCTTCTGTTTACCAGGGACCTCCGTTAATCTGCTCCCAAAGGTCAATTACCTTGGACAGACAGTCAGACAGACAGACACACACACACACACACATGCACACAAAGTCTTGACAGTTTGATTTCCCCAGAATTTTCCTTCTAGCCATAGAGTGGTTAAGTTGGTGGCGTTGTTACTGCGCCCTCTTGCTTACAATCTCAAGTGTGGACACACAGTATTTTTATAGCTATCTCAAGACACACTGGAAGTTGGTAAGTATCAGTCTGGCTCAATGCATTATGCTTAAGTCAGGCATAACGTTGTTAGTACTTGCATCTGATTTTTTAAAAGAGCATTTGCTCACTAAAAATTTCATTTACAGTATATTAAAACTAAATTGTGCAGAAGACATGGTGGTGCATGGTATCGCAGCATTTAAGAGACAGTGCTGGGCACCTTTAATCCCAGCACTTGGGAGGCAGAGGCAGGTAGATTTCTGAGTTCGAGGCCAGCCTGGTCTACAGAGTGAGTGCCAGGACAGCCAGGGCTACATAGAGAGACCCTGTCTCAAAAAACCAAAATAACAAAACAAAACAAAACAAAAAAAAAAAAAAAAATGGTGCTGGCCTGGAAAGATAGCTCACCCGCAGAGCCCTGAAGGTCCTGAGTTCAATCTGCTGCCCTCTTCTGGGGTATTTGAAAACAGCTACAGTGTACTTACATATAATAAATCTCTTTTTTTTTTTTTTTTAAAGAGAGAGATGGTTCTGGAGGATGGTAAAATTGAGAGCACCTGGGGGTAAACAATGTATCTCTAGAAAGAGGGTGGGGTTTACATAGTTTCGCTTAATTGAGCCTAGAGGTAAACTGTACTTCAAAAGTTCTGCTTCAAGACAAACAACAACAAAAGTCACAGTAACTTTCCTAACTGGCTATCTCCTGGCAAAATACTCAAAAATTATATATAAACAGCAAACTTTGATTTTAAAAGTAAATTTGGACTTTATGAAAAAGCATGCTATGCCCCTAGATTTGTTTTTGCAACTAACTTTCATTCTTTTATGATTTGATGGTATACAAACCAAGGGAAGTAAAAAAAGAACCACCATAAACAGGAGTTCTAATTTTGTACCTTGGCAACATGAATCTTAAGTTTGGGTTCAGCATGAAGGCTCAATAAAGGTATGGGCAGTTCTAACGATTGTTCATAGTTTAGATATACCAGTATACCTTGGCTTTCACAGTTTCAGTATCCTCAGCGTCTAAAACTAAGGGCGGATCCCCCTGAACTTATGAAAAGACGTACAAAGGGCTATTATTACCATCACTGAGCCGCTTGGGTCGGCTTGTCTTTAGGAGCTGTGACAGCCATGGCTGTTAAAGCCATGATGAACTATCTCTGGGCTAATTCGTTCACTATTTTCAGTTTTTCTTAAAAACACCACCTTGTTTTCTTCGGAAAGAAGGTTAAATATTGGGCCGCCTTTGTCTTTCACTTTCTAAGTGTAAAATTCAACCTGCCTATGGACTACTGACCAATAAATTATCTTAAGATGACATTCCGGTCCGGTCCATCTTTCACATCATAAACCTGTCTGACCGGAGGCGGAGACTGAGCTACTTACCACCCTCAGGTAAACCCCGGGCCACCACCCTGCCTTGAGTCATTTTTCTTGTGGCTCTCCCTAAGCCTTTCTTAACTCTGAATGCCGGCGTGAGGAGCTCGGGAGAACTCGGTAGAGATCGGAAGAACTCGGCGGGCAGGTGAGTGCCTCGCTCTGCTGCAGAGGATGCGAACCTGCAGGCTCGTGAGCGCGCGAGCTCACGGGCGCGCGGGGATCGGGGAGCCAGGAAGTGCGGCGAGCCCGGCGGCGGCGCGGGCAGCCCGGCGGGGCGGAGCGAGGCCGCCGAAGGGAGGGGCGGGTTCCCGGCGTCGTAGTCGCGCTCGCCCGCTGCTTTCCCCGAGGCTGTCGGGACCCTTGGCCATGTTCTGGCGCCGCGCGGCTTCGGTGGGGAGGCAGCTGGTGGCGAGCGGGAGGATCTTGGCGGGGCGGCGCGGCGTGGCTGGAGCTGCGGGCTCGGGGTACGCGGCGGGGCGGGCCGGGCCGGGCCTGCGGGGCGCGTGGGTCCTGCGGTAGTGTTGGTGTGGGCCTTCCCCAGTGGTCCCAGCCGGCTTGGGGGCGGACAAACAACTGACGCCCTAGTCTGAGCTCCACATACACAGCGTGTGGTTTTTAACGCAGTAGACCTGAGTGACTCTGAAAAAAAGACTTGCTTGCTGGTGGGAACTTATTTTGTCGTTCTTAGGTTGAGAATGTCATTCTAAGTCTTTGCTATCCTGTCGCCGGAAACGAACTTGACTAATGCTTTTAAATGCCCAAAGCTTTGCAGCTATTAACTGTGGCATCCAGTAGATGTGGTTTCTGGCTTGATGGGAGCATTGCTTTACTTGGCTTCCCTCCTTGGCATAATCCTGGGCTGGCATACTAGCGGTGGCCGACCAGGCCTGGACTAGGCAGCTGTTAAGACATCTGTCTCAACATCTTCTCCTCTCTTGTCTTCCAGGAAGACTTACCTTCTGAAAGTGCTGATCATGCGATGTTAACTATTTGACAGATCAGCACAACTGTTTCCTATTGGATATATCTGGTGTATATCCTGCTTTGCCCTCCTACCACCTCTTAGTAGGTGTTTCATAAATGCAGCGCGACTAGTTGGTACTTTACCAATGTTGAGGTATTTTATTGGGCATTTATGCGGTGCCTGCCCCTTTCTTTAACAGGAAAGCTAAACCAGAAATTGAAGGGACTGCCTTAATAAAGGTAGGGGTGCCTTTTTTAGAGCTTTTTCTTTGGCAGGGAATATGCCTTCTTAATTTCTTAGAAAAGCTCATCCGTTGTAAATGCTATATGGGTTTGAGGAGGAGGAGGTAACCAATGCTAGATTAGAGATTTTGTTTTTAGAGTTGAAAACCCAAAAAGATTGGATTGATGCCATCCCGCGCTCTTCCAGGCCAAGGCTGTCAGGTGCTCTCCTATTGCTATGAACTTCACAAACTCAGCCAGCGTATTTTTCTCCAAGCCGTCTGCCTCCCACAAAGTAAGGCACAGTCTTCCAAGCCTCTCGCGCCCTCCTACCCTCTCTCTACCTGGAGTAAGCCCGCCACGCTTGTGTTTTAGTGGTTTCCCTGTTAATGTGTTGGGGAACGAGGAATGATAATGGCAAACGCATACTTAGTTGCAGTGGGTCCTGTCTCTGACTCATCTTTGTCGTCATCTTTATGAACGGTGATGTTGCTGCAGCTGATTTGAAGTGCTCCCGAAGTGTCCATGTGGAGCACCCATCAGCATCCAGGGCTAACATGAACCGGACAAGGCCATTTGATGTGGATTCATTCAGAAACAGGACTGATATTCCACACTATGGTTTAAGACATGCATTTTAAACTTAAAATTGCTTAGTTTGTGCTTAATATAAGTAGGCCGGCCTGGTGGCACACACCTTTAATCACAGCGCTCTGGTGTAAGAGGTAAATGGATCCCTGAAAGTTCTAGGCCAGCCTGATCTACAGAGTAACTTCAGGTCAGCAAAGGCTATGCAGAGAAACCTTGTCTCCAAACAAACAAACAAGCCCTAATGTTTCTATAAATATACCCATAAGGAAGAATTACTTTTGTGGAAGGACACTTTTTTTTTCTTTAATCGTAAGTATACCTTTAAGTTGGACATGGTGGCATATATCTTTAATCCCAGTATTGGAAGACAGGCAGGAGGATCTCTTGAGTTCCATGTCAACCTGGTACATAGATCCTGTCTCAAGAAAAAAAAACAACCAACCAACCCAAACTAACAATAAAAATATATTTTAAAAAAACATTTGAACTTTAAATTCTTTATCTTACCTTTAATTCTTGGTATTTGAGCAGTGCTCCTTGGTAGCACCAATATTTTCGATATTTTTGAGATAGTAGTTTGCACCATGTCTACTTTGCTCCAAGAATGTCATCGGGCATGGCTAGCTGATCAAGAAAAATGAATGAATGAGGGGAAAACATTCTAGGATTAACGGAAAGATTTGATTAATAAGCAGGTTTTTTTTTTTTAGAGGGTAGATATCCCTGTTCAGTGAATACTTTATAAATTTTGTTATTTTTATACAGTCTATAATAAATAGAGCTGTCTGTCTGTCTTGGAACTCACTGTGAAAACCTGGCAGGCTTCAACTCACAGAGTTCTACCTGCCTCTGTCTTTCAAGTGCTGAGGCTAATGACATTCAGAGCTATTCCTTGCAAACTATGCCTTTTCCTAAGCTCTCAGGTTTTATATGACCAATGAGATAATGAGGGCCCCATAGTTAGGAGTCGCACCAAGTATTACTGACATTTACTGTGTAAGGTACACGTTTGCCTCCTGGATATGTCAGCTTATTCTTCACAAACCCTTTTGAGTGGGAGTGATTATTTTTCCAACTTGGTAGACTGAGAAACTGGGAACTATAGTTGAGGTGGTTAAAAACCTTAAAGTCTTTGTAGGTTTTTTAGGCTTCACAGTATCCAGGAAGAAGAGGACTTCAAATCTCCTAAGGCTAGATTTACAGGTAGATATTTCTGAGCTGGCTTGATAGGGATTCTGGGAGTGGAACCTGGGTCTTCCGCAAGAGCAGCAGCTGCTGGCAATTGCTGAGTCATCCTCCAGCTCACCACACCTCCATTCTGTATGGTTTTCAGACGAAATGCAAAACAAATTTTATTGCCAGTGGTCTGTGCTTTATGAGGGCAGACTATTTGATATTTGGTGATTATAAATTTACTTAAGAATAAGAATGTACTGGACTTGACCCAGAGATTGCTTTTATCAGGTAAAATTTGTTGAAAGGCTGCTTAAAGAAGCATATGGGTCCTGTTGGTGTTAGCAGACAAGTACTTTGTGTACTGGTGTTCTGTGCTGATAAAGCTTTTTCCTCCTTTGTGTATTTGGACATACTCATATTTAAGGTTGTCTTCCCTGCTAGCCGGTCAGTTACCTCATTAACTGTGCTGATCTTTTTCATTTGTTTTAGGATGGGAAACAGCATATCCTCATTTTGGGGGAAGTCAGCCACTACTCCTGTGAACCAGATCCAAGTGAGTGACGGGGAAGACGGAGGAAGAAGAAATATCTCACGCAGTTAATACACTTATTCCGTATCCAGACTTGACATAGTTTGTTTGGAAAATATATTACCAAATTAATATCCATTTTAAAAGTTGCTATCAATGTTATCCTTGTGACAAGCCCTATATCATTTCGTTAGTAAAATCTCAGAAATTTATTCTTTATTCTTTCTGTGTGCGAGTGTGCTTTATGTGTGTGATATACACATGCCTGCATGCTGTGTGGAGGCCAGAGCAGGGATGTCCAGTGAGGGTCCTGTTCTGTCATTATCTGCTTTATTCCTTTGAGATAGTGCTTGAGCAATCTGCCTTCCCTATCACCCCACCTCCCAGTGCTGAGGTTATAGGTGGGGTCTCCTTGAGTTGCTGGGCCTGGGAACTGTCCTAAGGCAGGCTGCTCTTGAACTTGCCATGTTGCTTTGGCTTCCCATATAGCTGGGACTACAGGCCTGTCCTACCAGGCCTGGCTGAAAATCATTCTTAATGAAATCCATCTATGAGGTTGAATTGTTGATTTTTTCGTCATGCCCACTCGAAGGTCTACTGTTGACCTCGGGAGTGAGGCTTTTCAGAGCCAGGGTTATTGTGTGGTTTTGGCATGAGCAGCTGTTTAAGAGCTTTCTGCCCTAACGCAGAACCCGCTGTGCAATAATTACTCCCTAGATTATTCTCTCAGGGGCACCGTACATGGCTCCATTCTCTTGTTTCCTTCTCTCTTTCACTGTCCATCTTAATTACTTCTGCCTCAGAAATTTTGTGTTAAGCTGGACCTGGCCTCATTTGCTTGTCTGTCATCCTTGCAGTTGGGAAAAGGAAGCAAGAGAGAAAATTCAAGGCTTCTTCGGACCTCTCCCTTCTGAGATCCAGCTTTCCAAACAAAAATGGAAACAAAAACAGAACCCCCAGAATTTCTCTTATACGTGTATTTTCCTTCTCTTCCAGCTCATGAAACACATCTTTGTCTTCTCCCTATCTTCTGCATGTGTTTTGTTTCTGCTATGGACTGAGGGTGCAGCTCAGCTGTAGGCCCGAAGCCTAACAGGGTGGTCCTGGGCTTTGTTTTCTGGAAATACATGTAGGGAATCTGAGTCTGTTTTAGCTACCTCACGGTCTTCTGAGAACAGCAGCAATTCGAGAAGCTTCTTGGGGGCATTTTCTATTTTAAAATATGAAACAGCACCATGAAACATTTAGTGAGGATGGGCTTGAGAGGAAGCAAGGAGTGATTTTGAAACCCGGCACTGTCATCTGGGAGTCCACTCACTGTGGACTCCCTTCATTAGAGCTTCTGGGTTGGGGAAGCGTTCAGAGTGAGCGCTCATCCCTTTAAGTCTAAATGATAGGCCCAAGTGCCTCTAACCTACGTTCAGAGTGAGCGCTCATCCCTTTAAGTCTAAATGATAGGCCCAAGTGCCTCTAACCTAAATAGCATGGTAGAAGATTACTGGCTTCAGGTGTAGTGTGGAGCTGGAGGAAATGAGTCAATGAACGTCGTCTCAGCCTCAGTTCTGTTGTCTGTAAAACTGATTCAGTGATGCAGTATGTTATCTTGTGTGGCTGACCTGGCTGTGATACAGTGTTAAATATTCGGAGAAAGCAGGAGAAAGACCATAAAATAGATGGTATACATACATCTACGGTCTGATTCATTTCTGACCCCTCAGGGTGAGTCTACGTTCTTGAAGCTCTCTGCGTATCTCATTCAGTGTTTCTGTCATCATCTTGAGCTCACTGTTTATGCTGCATCATATAAGAACCACCTAGGCAGGTGCTTAGATGCCAGCCTTGTCCACTGCAAACCTATGTGGATGGTAGTCCTGTCTGCTCAAATCATTTAAAGAACTTGTACATCCACATACTTAGAAATAAGAACAAACCAGGCAGTGTTGGTCCATGCCTTTAATCCCAGCACTCTGGAGGCAGAGACAGGAGGATCTCTATGAGTTTGAGACCATCCTGTGGCACCTAATGAGTTCTAGGACAGCCAGGGCTATCCAGAGAAACCCTTTCTCAAATGACAAGAAAGCATCCCAGGCTGTACAGACATGCACCAAAGCCGGGATGGTGGTAAAGACCAGAGAACAGTGCAACCTGGGTAGCTATCACAGTCATTTTGGAAGCTTACATATGACTTGGGCTTCAAATGATTGAGCAAAAGCTTTTCTGGAAGTAGCTTTTGCAGGATCACCTGGAAAGCATAGCCCGCCATGATAGCTTTTAGGGAGTAAGCTATTGTCCACACTGAAAACTGGGCATTTTAAGGAGAAATGGCACCTTATTTCATTGTGACTGGAAGTTATCAGTAGTAGGGAATAAATGGCCTCCTGAGTACCTATTAAAACATTTGAGAAGTACAATAGAGATTAAGTGGACTGTAGGGCTGGGTTCACTTAAACTCATAGCTAGCACAGTTATCAATCAAGGATAGCAGGTAGGTTACTGCGATGGTTTGTACATGTTGGACTCAGGGAGTGGCACTATTAGAAGGTGTGGCACTAAAGGTATAGGCTTTAAGGCCCTCATCCTAGCTGCCTGGAAGTCAGTATTCTGCTAGTAGCTTTCAGATGAAGATATAGAACTCTCAGCTCCTCTTGTACCACGCCTGCCTGAACACTGCCATGTTCCCACCTTGATGGTAATGGACTGAACCTCTGAACCTGTAAACCAGCCCCAATTAAACTCTCTTATGAGAGTTGCCTTGGTCATGGTGTCTGTTCAGAGCAGTAAAACCCTAACTAGGACAGTTACTTAACTTTCTATGTACCACAGTTTCTTCATCTGTGTTTAGAAAATACAGGGTGGACCTGTATTGATTACAGTGAAGTTGAAATGACTTTATGACATCAAGAATATACAGGAATCTTTGTAGTATAAGAATTGTCTGTCATAATATGTGAGAGAAAAAAAGACTTAGCTGTCATTGGTTTCATTCTTGATACTACTCTCAGGAAGCCAGTGTTTTGATTCTTTTGTTTGTTTGTTTGTTTGTTTTTGTTTCTAGTGGTCCTGGCTGTTGTTTGAAAAGAATAATGTCCTTAATCTACAGATACCACACATAGATAACTGAAACTTCACTGGAGCAGAGTTGTGCTCTACACTTTAGAATCACAATCCTTCTGTAAATTTTGATTTAATTACAAAAGGTAATGTCTAGAATGAAAAGGTTTTGTTTGTATGTGTTTATTTTTTATTTTAGGAAACAATTTCTAACAATTGTGTGGTGATTTTCTCAAAAACATCCTGCTCTTACTGTTCAATGGCCAAGAAGATTTTCCATGACATGAATGTCAACTATAAAGTTGTGGAGTTGGATATGCTGGAGTATGGTAACCAGTTTCAAGATGCCCTTCACAAGATGACTGGAGACAGAACTGTGAGTCCACCCTCAGCTCTGCTGCCCCTGATGGTGGGCTGGTACCATGCCAATCCCTGGACACTAGGCTTTCCTGCTAGAAAAAGCAAGCCTAACATTTCAGTGGATTACAGGTTGATAAATAAATGGCAGATCAAGTTGGGCGGTGGTGGCGCTCGCCTTTAGTCCTAGCACTTAGGAAGCAGAGGCAGGTAGATTTCTGAGTTCGAGGACAGCCTGGTCTCTAGAGTGAGTTCCAGGATAGCCGGAGCTACGCAGAGAAACCCTGTCTCGAAAAACCTAAACAAACAAACAAAACAACAACAACAAAAAACAACCCACCAGTCTCATAGAATAGGAAAGAGCATCATGAGTGGATGAGTGAGTGAGTGAGTGAGTGAGAGAGAGAGAGACAGACAGACAGACAGACAGACAGATAGAGACAGAGAGACAGAGACAGACTGGCATTAGGCAGCTGATGATGTCATGAGTATTTGTGGCACATTAAGATCCTTTTTGAGGGTCTGGTTGATTGATATTGTTGAAAACCCCTTCAGCTCCTTCAGTCCTTTCTCTAACTAACTCCTCCATGCTGAAAGGGGATAACATTTGAAATGTAAATAAAGAAAATATTCAATAAAAATAAATCCTTTCAGAGGTCTTTGTGAGGTAAAATTATCCTTACACTTTTTTTTTTTTTTTAGAGTTTTGTATCTCTTTGTTTTTTGAAAGATTTATTCATTTTATGTATGTGAGTGACACACCAGAAGAGGGCATCAGAAATCATTACAGATGATTGTGAGTCAGCATGTGGTTGCTGGGAATTGAACTCAGGACCTCTGGAAGGGAGGGCAGTCAGTGCTCTTAACCGGAGCCATCTCTCTAGCCCTATCCTTCTACTCTTGACAGCACAGACCAGAATGAACTCTCCAGTCTCTGTGCTCATCTGTGTTTTCCGCTTATTGTTTTAGCTGCTGGAAATTTGCATGTTTTTTCATGCTATGAACAGTCAGAGGACTAGTCACTATTGCCAGTTTTATTCTGTTTGAAGGTTTCTAGAAGATGTCGGTAAACAAAGGAACCACATTAACATTATTAATACTTTCCCTACCTTTCCCTTTCTTGCTGCTCAAGGATAACTTTTTAGAAGTTAAAAGAAAACTGGCTGGGTCAGGCAAGCTGAAAAATCTCAATAGTTGCCTGAGGGAGGGAGAAGAATGGTGGAGGGAAGGAAAGAAGGCCAGCTGGTTAAGCCAGCACAGTGGTCAGACACAAGGGAGACAGCAGCTGTCAGGCAGGGAAGGAGGCGGTAGAGAAACTAGGGAAGCTCAAAGGATCAGAGAAAGTGTACTTAGGTTCAGGTAGCATCCAAAAGAAAGAGACAGAATAAAGGGAAAGTTGAGCCTCTAGGACTCAGGCCTCTCTGAAGGGCGGGCAGACTCTGAGGGACCTCCTGGGGGCTGGTCGGGCTTGCCTCATTTTGTCTTTTAAAATTAGTGCTGGTCTGTAGGAGGAAGGGATTTAGGATCAGATTGTCCATCCTACCTCTTCTGGTTGCTATCTTGGGCAAGTTACTTTTCCCCATTCCCCTCCAAAACTGGGCCAGGTCTGATGCCGTGATGCCTTACTTATCGTTTGCTTATTAACAGGTCCCCAGGATATTTGTTAATGGAAGGTTTATCGGAGGTGCAGCTGACACTCACCGGCTTCACAAAGAAGGGAAATTGCTGCCTCTGGTTCATCAGTGTTATTTAAACAAAGGCAAGAGGAAAGGCGTCGAGTGACCTGGACAGTCGCCTGACCAGTAAATGCCAGTTAGTGCACTTGTACATTTCTTTCACTTGAGGATGTTTTCAGTGTGTGGATTACCTTCATAAAGTCGATTCAAAATAATGAACAATAAATTGCCGTGGACCCTTCACCTTCCGACTGGCTAGTTTTTGAGTATGAGATGGTACCTAAAACTAAAGGAGTGCCGGGCGGCGGTGGTGCACGCCTTTAATCTCAGCACTTGGGAGGTAGAGGCAGGCGGATTTCTGAGTTGGAGGCCAGCCTAGTCTACAGAGTGAGTTCCAGGACAGCCAGGGTTACACAGAGAAACCCTGGCTCGAAAAACAAACAAACAGAAAAAAAAAAAAGGTGAGGATGGCAGATGGCTCAGTAGTTAAGAGCACTGACTGCTCTTCTGAAGGTCCTGAGTTCAAATCACAGCAACCACATGATAGTTCACAACCATCCGTAATGAGATCTGACTCCCTCTTCTGGAGTGTCTGAAGACAGCTACAGTGTATTTACATATAATAAATAAATAAGTCTTTTAAAAAAAGAATGCTTATTACGAATTTTACGGAAGAGGAAGCAAGCACTTAAGTCTCACTCCCTATGGCATTTCGGAATTAAGTTCTCACACTCACTAGCTTTGAGGGGTGAGGACTGATGTGTGGTTTCTTTAAAATTTAATGAGGCACAGATGTGCCTTGGGTTGGAATACCGTATCATGACACCCCTTCCTGTCCCACGTCATCAGACATATTAAATATGTAGAATGCGATGAATTTTACAGTTTTGGCACCAAACTGCTAATGACATCATGGCCAGAAAGCAAAAGTTTTCTATATAGTGAGAATGAACTTTTCAAATGGCTCAGAAATGTTCTTTAGTTCTCTTGCCAGTTGGAATGTTCTACCTTTCAGAATGTGTAAGAGCTATCGAATTATTTTTTTTTTCCTTTTGGAGACAGGGTCACCCTGTAGTTCAGGATGGCCACAAGCTCCTCTCAGCCCTCCTCCCTGTTTCCATGCTTGGATTACATGCTGAGCCACTGCAACCAGGAATTAGACGGGGTTTAGACTAAAGGTCCTTGTTATGTTCTGAATGCGTCTCATCACAGACCTCATGTGTTGGAGACACATGCCATATCATGATATGGTAAGAGGTGAGGCCTTTATGAAGTAGTTAATCCTGAGGGCTGATGGGATAGTGTCCTATTAAAGGTCTGGCTAGTTCTCACACAGGTGGTTCTTGATAAAAGGATGAGTTTGCTCCCTGACCTCTCATGCCCGTGCTCTTCCCCTTTTTCCTCTGCAGTGTCTTCCTGATGGAGCAAGGAAATCCTCACTAGATGCTGGGGCCTAAACCTCACCTTCCCAACCTATGAACTAGACAAAGAACATCTCTTCTTCAAAGTACTTAGTCTTAGGTATTTGGTCTGAGCAGCACAGATGGATTGTCCCTAAAGTCACTTGTGTTACTATTTTCTCACTAGGAAGACACTGTTCCAACTGATTGCATTTCAGATAAACGTAGCAAACAGAATTCTCCTTTAAGAAGTATTATTTAAAATAATTGAAAACATTTCCAATACTGTACTAATCTGGTCATTATTTTTAGTTTCTGGCCAAGAGTATTTTTTTAAAACAATATTTATTATTTATTATTGATAGTGTTCTGTCTGCAGGCCAAAAGTGGGCACTAGATCTCATTATAGATGGTTGTGAGCCACCATGTGGTTGCTGGGAATTGAACTCAGGACCTCTGGAAGAATAGTCAGTAGTCTTAACCTCTGAGCCATCTCTCCAACCCCTGGTCAAGAATATTTTAAGTGCCTAAAAAGTAATGCATTTCCTAGTAGATTCCCAGAGTCATGTTGGAAAGATTACCAAATGCTGAGCCTTTCTCAGAGGTAGGAAGAACATAGACTTCAACTTTCTGGTCCAGATAGATAGACTAAGAAATCATGGAGAGTTTGGAGGGAGACAGAGGCTTGCTGCCTGTGAGGTTTCTACGTGGACTTCAACTGCATTTTAGAAACCTTGACACAGTGAGAAGTTAAGAACGTTCTCCTGATAGTTCATTTATCATGTTGGTAGGAAAGGAAAATGGTGTATTTTTATTCATTTATTTTACACTCTATCATGAGAAATTGTATAATTTCACTATGCTCTAAAATTCACATTAGAGACTAGATGAAGTCTGTTATGCATGAGAAAGGTGAAATTGTTATTGTTGTCACTAGTAATCTTATTAGGATATAGGTCAGAGGCAGGCTACTTAAATGTACAGCTATACCAACCAGCTAACAATATGGTACTTGGCTTTGAGGGACTTTTTTGTGGTATTCAGACTCAGACCCAGGGCTTGAGTATTAGGCAGGCGCCTTACCACCGAGCTATATAACTAATCCTTAAGAAGAATGTTTCGTCAGTTCTTCCCAGGCTTGTGGAAAACAAGAGGTTGTGTGGTACTTAATTCTTGGTTAGGGTCAGATGTTAAAATAATCTAGCTCTTAAAAAAGCCTTATCGTCAGAAGGCTCAAGAATACAGAAGGTGGGCTGGCGAGATGGCTCAGCGATTAAGAGCACTGACTGCTCTTCCGAAGGTCCTGAGTTTAAATCCTAGCAACCACATGGCGGCTCACAACCATCTGAAATGAGATCTGCCTCTTCTGGTGTATCTGAAAACAACTACAGTGTACGTACATGTAATAAATAAATAAATCTTTAAAAAAGGAAAAGGAATACAGAAGGTAACAGGATATCTTGATTTTCAGTTATAAGGTTATTTAAGAAATAAACTCTTCCAGTGATTGCCTAGTAGTGTGCTGAATTTTATTCTCAGTGACTTCAACAAAAAGATTTCTTCTTGGAGTCTAGCATTGCATCAAAAGGAATTAATTTGCAAACCAGGAGACAGATGCTAAGAGCTGAAATAAGTGAAGGACTCTGACCTCTTTAGTCTTTGCAGCAATTGACATGTCTCTGCAAAAAGACCCAAGGCTGAAACAGAAGACTTTCTCTCTCTGAACATGATGAATTCAAGATGGCTGTGTGGGTAGAGTGCTTGCCATCTTCTAAGGCCAGTCTCCGGGACCCACAGTGGAGAGCAATGAAGCCTGAAAGTTGTTCTTGACTGTGGGCTCGCTCTCATAGGCCATGTGCAGGCATATGTGTGCACAAAGAAATGCTAGATACAACTTGGGAACACACACATACCCAAGATACACCCTGTGTTAGTGTTGGGAGAAGGGCTGCATGTGCAGGCATGCATGCATGCATATGGAGGTCAGAACAGCTTTGCAGTCAGTTTTCTCTATCTTAATCCGGGTTCTTTTTGGTGATAGAGCTTCAGTTAATAGGCTTGTGTAACAAGTGTCCTTTACCCTCTGTGCTATTGCTCAGACTAAGGATACAATATTTATTTTTTATTACTTATCACATACAAGGTCCCTGGTTCAATCTCTAATACCAACACATGCATAAAAGATATTTTTTTGATGCATGGCTAAGCTGGTTTTAAAGTTGTGGTGATTGAAGGGGAATGGATATGAACCCAGGAGCAAGGTAGATTTCCAGAGACATAAGTAAGCAGTACTGAAGTCAGCACCTGCCTTAAAGATGACAATCTGGGCTGACATAGAATTTTATTTTGAACTCTATGCTGCTTTCTTGTGGAGAGGAGACCAGAACAGGACCACAGGTTTCACTGGTAATAAATCTTAAGTGAACTTCTTAACTGGCACATTGTTTAGAGCAAGAGAAAGCAATGTTCAAATCTCTGCACTTAGCAGGTAGGTGACAACCAACTGGAACCTCAGGTCTTTAGGAGGTACTGATAGATGCAGACTGTAAGTCACCAGGAAAGGAGTTCAGCACTGAGACAATATGCAAAGGCTGCTGTGAATCAGAGTGTAGTTCCCTTCTGGATCCCTTAGGGCCTTCTAAGTTCCTCATTCGCTTAGCCAAGATGTAAAGGAAAAGGGGGGAGGCTCCAGACTACAAAGTTGCTTTTTATTTTGAGAGTCTTGTTTTGTTGCCCAGTCTGACCTTAAACTTGATTTTTCCCTGTGGGGGAATATTGGAATTATAGGTGTGGAACATTCAGGCTTTTGATGTCGACAACACTCACACTCCTACACTCTTTCCTATACCATATGGCCATAAAAAGCGTAATATGAACCTAAAGCAAAACCCAGTTTCAGCAGGTTAAGGCATTTGTGCCAAGCCTGGAACCCACACAAAGGTGGAAGGAGACAACCAGCATCATGTGTTGTAACACGCACTGCCCCGCCTCCCACATACACTCACACACACTAAAGATAAAAACATTTGTATTTTGGTTAAAATCAATTTTCTTCATCCTGTGATGCACACACACACACATAATTAAAAGGACAATATTAATTATGGAAAGTTAACTTTTTTTTATCTTTTGAATCGTAACAGATTGCTTCAGGGTTTTACATGTAAGTCATAACCTTAAAATTCATGTTTTAAAAAAAGAATTAAAAGACAGTTATTTGATATGCATACAATTTATTTGGTACACCTATCGATTTCTACAATCAACTGGTAACAAACAGTTCGTGTAGTGTCCACTCCACTCCACATCTGGAATGACAGGTTAAGCATCCATAATTTGAAAATATAAAGTTTAGAAAGCTCTAGAATTGGAAACTTGAGAGTGTTAACATAATGCACATGGAAAGTTCCATAGACAAATTGCAAAGTCACAGTCAAAAAGCAAGTCCATTAAAAAATGTTTTTCTTTCACATGACACACATGAGGTTCATACAGCAAATCCCAGGCATTCCAATATACATCTGCAGATGATTCCAGAATTGGAAAAATGAATCTTAAAATACTTGAGGCCTCAAGCATTTCAGGTAAGAGATAATGAACTTGTATGTTATAGATCATTTTGCAAGGTTACAAAATCAAGATTTCTCAGTATTGGTGAAAATTTCATCATGAAGTAGAAGTAATAACTGAAGCACTCATCCATTCCTCACTAGGAAATATCAATGTCACATTGTTACACATTATTTACATTGCAAACTTGGAAGACTTGACAGTATCACTAAATCACAAGTCCCACGAGAGGCCTGTATGCCCTCCCCAGGCCCCTTTTCTGGAAATAAGTTAGTTACACATCAAACGTAATAGATCTTTAAGCACCAGCGTGACAATTTAAAGCATTCTTTCAGTTTCGTAAGATTTTCCTGCTTTGAAAGGCAAAGCAAATGCAAAATGTGAATGTAACGAAACAAGTCACTGGCCTGATATTTTTATTGCAAGAGTCTCAAGCTTACAATACTATCTTCAACTCTCTCAATGATTTTGCTCACAGGCTTGGACCAAAACATTTGCCCTTTGCCTCAAAAATTTCCCTTAAAGAGCAGTTCTTTTTGGAGCTATATAACTGTACTTTTCATCCAGTATTAAATATGCAACACAGTCCTTGGAGGTCATGTTATGGCCAGGAAGTCCAGCTTCTGGATAACTGGTTATACAAAACAATACAAAATCTTAAGCAATCATCAAATATACTGATGTTACAGCCATATATTTATAAACACATCAGCATAGCCAGATTATTCTTTTCTTGTTTTAAATTATTAATGTGCAATCAGGTTTAATACCTAACAGTTAAATTCATTATGTAAAATTAAAAGCTCTAGAAGACCCTGTAAGCTCTACTCTTCAGAAACATTAGCACACTATTAAGGCATTACTAATTTAACAGACCCTAAAGAAATTAGTATGTCTGGAAAGGAGAGCTTGTCATATGTTAAGGCAGTCAAAAGAGTCCTTTTTTTTTTCCACTTTAAGGCTCTTAATACAAGTATAATTTATTCCATGCAGACATAATTCTGGATACCTGAAAGATCTATCAATTGGCCAATTATAGAAATTAATGTAATCGTAATAAAACAAATAGTTTAGAAACAGATTGTAATACTTTTTCTCCAATTCTTTCAAATATAACTTCATATATCCCATTCCTTTGGAAAATTCATTATTAAATTTGCAATAAGGAATTGTAACTTAAATAATAACAAATGTTATTTCACCAACCACACCAAATATATATTCTATATTTAGAACAGTGCAACAAGAACAGTTCTCTTCATTAGTATTCATTCACTATCTATCTTTAAATCTAATTTGGTCATAATGGGGCTTGAGTTTACATGTCAAAGCCTAAGAAATCATTTAGACACAAGTTTCAATGTAATGATTTCACTGATATAATTTAGCAATTACGCATAGTCAATAGAATATTAACCCATTCATTTTTGATACTTTTAGTAATACAAATATACAGTAAAGCGAAACCAGCAGAAATGAAAATAATTTACTTTCTTTTTTTTCAAATCCAGATTCTAATAACTTATACAAGGTACAGAGAAGTTCAAACATTTTAAAATTAAAGTTCACTTGTGTTCACAAAGTTAAGATGATTAAAGGCAGGGACAAAGTAGAAAGGCAAACATCTCTGAAGGATCAGAAACAGCTTTTGTGTATCTTCATTATATTTACAAATGCTGAGTGGAAATAATCACAACAGAATCTTTTTGATCTTCCTTTCCATTTTTCTAATATATCTTGTTATTTTTAGGGTTTAGGAAAACTGTGTCATCTGTTATAATTTTATTCAAATAGCACACTTAGCTAAATTACTAGTTTTCTATATGAAAAATATTTTAGAATCAACTTTAAATTTCATAGTGACTTTTTCCAAAAGGTAAATAGTTACCAGTAAGATATTGAATATCTATGTAAGCCATTATAAGGCTTTTTGTAAGTTCATGTATGTATGTATGTATGTATGTATGTATGTATGTATGTATGCATGGACGGACACTCGGTTGAAAGACTTTGCAAACTAGGAGTGTAATTACAGAACTGAGAGGATGACTGTTATTTTCTGAAATTGCTGTCAATTAGATTGCTTATATGTGAGTGTGTGTGTATGTATATGTATATATATATATATATAAAATTTATATATGAGTTCTTTTTTAGTGTTTATCAGTGGTTACACACAGATTCTGAATAACTGATCTTATTGAATGGCCATAACATTTCTGAAATACCTACAATATGACTTGATTTGGGGAGAGAACATTTCAATCCAGGTATTAGTTCAGTAATTTGGAAAAAAGGTTGTTTTTAAATGAATTATTCATTATTTTTATGTGCATTGGTATTTTGCCTGCATGTGTGTCTATGTAATAGTGTGGGATCCCCAGAACTGGAGTTACAGAGAGTTATGAGCTGCCATGTGGGTACTGGAAATTGAGCCTGGGTCCCCTGGAAGAGCAGCCAATGTTTTTAACTAGTGAGTCATCTCTTCAACTTAGAAAAATATACTCTTAAATTTATATAAAACGAAAAACAACCTGCAATAGATTTGCCCCAAACCAAAATGTGGATGACTTTCTGGTCATGCAATTTATTACCCAACTGGATCTAACAGGAAAAAAGACAAAAATGGGAGCCGACTTTGCAAAAGAGAAACATGGGCGAGAAGTACTATTCCATGGAATGGAGGTGATGTAGCAAGCATCAAGAGAACAAAGCAGCTTCTGAGTCAATGCCTGCTCGGTCACAAAGAACCTGCCATCTTTTGTGATCTTGCCTTCTGGCTATGTGACATTTCTCAAAGAGGACAATTTGTACCCTAACAAAACCTATGTAACCCAAGACTAGATTTTGCATTTTGAGTTCTGTTTACTACAAGCACACCGCATAACAACACAACAACCAAATCTGTTGCAGTATCTGTTTTTCACTTCTACCCACACATGCACGCACATGTGTGTGCCATGGCATGCCTGGGAAGGTCAGAGGACAACCTGCAGGAACTGGTTTCTCCTCCTACCAAGTGGGTTCCAGGGACTGGGAACAATTCATCAAGTTTGGTGGTGAGTGTCTTTACCCAACAGATATCTTGCTTGCCCTGGGACAAAATGTTTAGGTCACAGGAAAATAACTCCAAGAATTTACAATGATTTAGCTTTCATTTCCTGCTTAAATGTACTTTTACTGTGCTTCTAAAGATCATTATATTTTCAAATTTACATTGCTATAGTTTTTTTGGTCAAAGTCTAAGAAATTGAGAAACAACCTGCCATTTTGTCAGCTGCAGACTTGTTGTTAATCAAATAAAGTAACATAAGCAAGTGCTTGCTCGAAACAGCAGGTTGCTATTTTGACTATGAGCTTTGCTTTCATTTATTTCTTTTTTCTTTTTTCTGGAATATATTTCTTCTTTCTCTTTATCAGGGAATAATGGCATTTTAGTGTTTATAATTCAAAATGAAGTTTGAACTTGTAATGAAAGGCCTCCTTTCCAGTTTCAATATTAGGTAAATATTAAGCAGCTTGTTGCTCTATGATCTGAGAGTAAGATACACTAATTTGTAGGAGAGCAGAATTTTACTACCTATGTTGAACTGGTTGACACAGCACATGAAAAAAACCAAGAAGCTCCAAAGGATGAAGTACATTCTACTTACTAGCACACCCCTTTCCTAACACACCCTGAAAACAGTTACTAAGTAACAGTTTTAGTAAGTGGACTATCATCTAATCAAAAAGCAGTGAGATGAAAAGATCAGTGTTTTGTGTTATTAATAACTAAATCCTGGAAATATTTACATAGTATCTAGGAAATAACATTTATTTTTCTTAAGATTGCTTTTTAAAGCAGTATTTTCCATACTGTTTACTTAAGAGTCACTCTAGTGGTAATTTGGAAAATAAAACTTATTACCACTTGAGGGTATCCTATGCTAAATGAGGTAATAATGCCTTTCTATGCGGCTAGATTTCATAGCAACATAGGCTGCAGAGACATAATTGTATTTGAGAATTACTCCAAATCAAAACAAAACAAAACAAAAAAAACCACACATGTTCACAAGTCCCTAAATTAATCATGCATACCATCAATTCCTAATGTCTAAATTAGGTAAAAGGCTTCATAATTCTATATCTCTTACTAAACCAACAGGCCCACAGATGAGAGAGTGAAAGCCAGAATCTGAGTGGAGAGGCCAATCCCTCTCCAAAACCACCCAGCCTTACGCTGGGCATAGTGGCACACACCTTTAACCCCAGCACTTGGGGTTCAAGGCCAGCCTGGTCTACACAGTGAGCTCTAGAATAGCCATGACTATGTCTATGTAGAGAGATTCTGCCACAACACAAGACAAAATAACCAACACATAAACATCCAGAAGATCCAGGCTGGTTTCTGGTTATCAACCAAATACAATTTTTTTTCTAAGTTTTCTTTCTACTCTGATGTTTTATGATTTGAAGATTAAAGTTCTTTCTGTGGAGACTTTTTTTTTTCTTTCTCTTAAACCCTTTTTCTGTTTGGAGACAGGGTCTCACTACATATCCCTGACTGGTCTGGAATTCACTATGTAGAGCAGACTGGCCTCTAACTTAAGAGGTCTACCTGCCCATTTCCCCAGGAATAAAGGCATGCATCACCACACTTGGCCTCTGTCTGCAATTTTAATCTATTTAAGTAGGTCTATCTAAATAATGTAGAAGGGTCATGGGTAGGTGGCCCTTATTTCCCTGATGGGTTAAATATTAGCTCCTAGAGATATTCTGCTTGCCTAAAAGAATTAAGTAGCATAGAAAAAAAAAAGAAATAAGCTTTTATATAATATTCCATGTAAATCTCATAATAAGTTATATCATATTAAAACTTAGATTCTGGGTTTAAAGAATTCAATAGCTGTCATGTAATTACTACGGTTTTTAACCTTAAATTCAATTTGAATATGAAACTTTAATGTATCAGAATTAGTTAAGATGTGACAGTGGTCAAGCCAGAACAGCATCATAAGCAATGGTGTTTAGAACTGAAGCTGATACTATCTTTGCTAATAACACTGAAAATTTGTTGCTGTCTTGGAGGAATGGCTACATATAAACTTCATTAATGTCAAATCATCTGAAGGGAAAATTTTCTTATTCTCTGAGACTAAATTTCTTAGGAAAAAGAAAATATGTACACAAATCCCCACACTAGCAAAGCCCATTTCTCTCCCAAATAAAGAGCTTCACCCCCCTAAACACTTACAAAGTTATGTAACCTACACATACTAGTTTTGAAAGGGCTTTATAAACCCCCAGTAAACCTTTAATATTTAAAGAGTAATACACAAAAATTAGAGTTTTAGTATAAACTACCTTAGATACCATTACTAAATCAAGAGAAAAACTACAGGTGTTTCAATAAGCCATTCTCATGTTAAGCTTCCCAGTGAAAACATGTAATTGCTCAAGAAAAGAATGTATTTTAGTATGGTGCAAAAGAAGATTAATTTGTACAAAATACGTTCTTAAATTTCCTACATAAAGTGGTTAGTTGATATGGCTACTCTAAAACTGCCTTTGAATTCAAAGGATCCAGTTTGCTTTGTTATTTCTGTACTCTTATCAAATAAGAAATCAGACACAAAATGAATAGGGGACAAACATATAAAATACTTCAAGCAGCCGGGTGGTGGTGGCACACGCCTGTAATCCCAGCACTCTGGGAGGCAGAGGCAGGCGGATTTCTGAGTTCGAGGCCAGCCTGGCCTACAGAGTGAGTTCCAGGACAGCCAGGCCTATACAGAGAAACCCTGTCTCGAAAAAACCAAATCCAAAAAAAAAAAAAAAAAAAGTTATTTTAAAAAGACTTCAAGCAAACTTAATATTAGAAAAATTTAGGAGTGCAGAAAACCTATGTCTTTACAGTAGAGTTTTAATTGTTCTCCTATCAGGATTATGGAGGGGGGACTTAAATATGTGAAATACCCAGGAAAGTATGACACACTGTTGTTGTTCAGCTAACACAAGGCTACAAAGCAAATTCCTCAGCCTACATAAACTCAACAAGTCCCTTAGGGATTTCCACCATGTTTTGGCCAAATGATAACAAATTCTATCAAGTACAAATTAAACATCTGAAGGAAAACATCATTTTCAATGAATAAGAAAGCTGTTGTTCATATGATCTTAGAAAATTCTGAATTTTTAAAATTCATTCATAATTTAGTTTAACCCAATGTCTTTGTTTTTCCAAACCCCTTGGTATAAAAATTTACCAGGTGAGGTTTATTTCCATCACAGTCACATGGTCTAGTGCACCTTAGAGTATTTGGACATTATCAAAACTGTCCTTTTCCAATGAAGACATTTAAGAAAACAAGCACTTCTCAAACAAGTGACATGATGTGAGGCTACTTACACTTTGTGTCTCACTTTTGGTACAAAGGTGTGATTCAGTGACGTAAAACACTATTTTACAGTGTCTGTTAAAAAGAAGTTCTCTATAGAGAAAGCTACAGTCTCCTGAAGACTTCTCAAGAGCTAGCTGAGTTCCTGCACCTTTGGGCTCAGCATGTGTTTCCTTCCTTCCTTCCTTCTCCCGTTTCTGCCAAAGCACATTTCTATCATGTCCATACTGATGACATTTCTCACTACTGTGTCTAGCTGGGAAGTAGCCGTGTATTTTCGATGAAATCCACTACAGCAGTGCACCTCTCAGATCATTCTGGTACTTAGGGTTAAATGATATCCAATGTGAAATTCCGAATTACATCCAAAGCCGCCGTATCAAAGCCACACATATCCAACATGCCTCTATCATCCGGGTCTGCAATGGTGAAGCCATTTGATGTCATCCCACAAACAATCAACTTAGCAGGAATATCCATTTTCTGTAGGAAAAGAGAAAGTATGAAATTATATGCAAGAAAAACAAACAAAAAATCCTTAAAAGTTAAGACTAGAACTCACAACCATGTTCCCTCCTACCAAATGCTGGGATTACACCAAGTCCAGCTTACACTTTTAATACATACAATTAACAAACTGTGTCCGTCAGAACTACAATTCTGTTCTCTTTCTCTTCCCGATTCCTGGCCCACCTCCCATCTGTTTCTCTTTATTCTTCTTAGCCATCCTTTGTACTATGGACCTAGCCAAGACCTTGCGTATACTAGATAAGCTCTCTACCACTGAATTACTGAGCTATGTTCCCAGTCTCTCTCTATGTATTTAAGACCATAAAAACTAAATATTAAGGGAAAACAATCAATAAAAGCATAGTTTTGTCAGTCACTATAACAAACAAACCTATTAAAAATAATGTTTTTTTTTTAATAAGTAGAGAATTAAAGTTTTTGTTTGGATAAACTTTCCTTGAGACATGATTTCCTGTAGCTCAGGATGACCCCAAACTTGGCATGTAGCTGAAGATGGTCTGAAATTCTGATCCTTTTGTCCCACCTTCCAAATGTTAAGTTTGTAGGCGTGTACCACCATGACTAATTTTATACAGTGCTGAGGACTGAGCCTAGAGTTTCATGTATGGTATATAACTACTCTACCAATGGAGATACATTTCTAGCTTTATTTATTCATTAACTGTGACAAGGCCACCACTATATATGTAGCCCAGGCCACTCTTAAACTCCTTATGTAGCTTAGCAATGATTCGCTTGCCTCAGACTCTTTGGTTTAAAGATTTTATTTCTTTTATTTTTTAAAGATTTATTTATCTTATGTATGTGAGTCATTGTGGTTCTCCTCAGACACACCAGAGGAGGGCATCAGATCCTGTTGCGGATTGGTTATGAGCCACCATGTGGTTGCTGGGAAATGAACTCCGGACCTCTGGAGGAAGAGCCAGTGCTCTTAACTACTGAGCCATCTCTCCAGCCCCATGTCCTGTAATGTACTTTTTTTTCAAGCACTGCTGAGCCCAGCTGACACTGGCTTTTACACACACACACACACACACACACACACACTAGTGCTTGTGTTAGAGAGGACCAGTAGACCAGTAACTGACAGAAGAGCTGCTGTTTACACACACACACACACACACACACACACACACACACACACACACACACACACACACACACACACACACACACACACACACACACACACACACACACACACACACACACACACACACACACACACACACACACACACACACACACACACACACACACACACACACACACACACACACACACACACACACACACACACACACACACACACACACACACACACACACACACACACACACACACACACACAAAAGTACAGCTGTTTACCTTTCGGTACTCCCTCAGGGCAACAGCGGGATGCACCTGCCCTGCAAAGGTCTCATTATCAGTGAATACGATGAAGACGTCTGCAGCTGTGCCTGTTTTCTGGGCCCAGATCATTGGAAGAGAGCAATCCGTGCTGCCTGCTGGAACCTATCTCAGGAAAAAGAGAAGGGACAGCAGAAATATAAAACCACCTCCGTGTCCAATTAGATGTCTGAAATACATACATAAAAGCTCTTACTTATCTTTAGAGCATCATTTTATGTAAACCACTATGCAGACTGAACCATGCCTGCACAGACCTATTTTTGATTGTGCTCGCCATGAGAAGTGAGAAGAATTCTTTCCTCTGGATACTACGCTATGCCCAAGTACATTACAGGACATTTTAATAAAACAGTGCCTTACTTTATTCATAGCCGTTAAAACCTGCTGTAATGTCATGTCTTCAGTCACTGGAAATGGAACCATATCACACGCAAAAGCAACTACCGAAGACTCTTTTTCTGTCCGTGTAACCACCTGTAAAAGTGCAACGGGAGCAGTTTCAGCATACAGAAATAGTCTCTTCAAGGCTGATGTACCGTTATCTCGGAAAGAAGCACTGTGATACTCATCATTCCTAATATAGAGTCACAGCACTGGGGAGCACAGGCTGGGGAGACGGCTCAGTGGGAAAAGGCCCTTGAGGCCAGCAGCTCTGAATTCAATCCCTGGGATCCACCAGGTGCAACCCATACATGAAAACAAGCTAACAAAAGCCACAGCTCAAAAACATTCTGAGAAGCTGGTTTCAACAGTACTCTCCTAGGCAAATAAACAAGCACACACTGCTCATTTTACTAAATGAGGAATGCAGGCAGATTAGTGGAGAAGCACTCCTTGCTGCGTGGTGAGGGAACCTGGGTGAGAACTGAACCTCTCTAATACCTATTTCTTGAGCTTTTAAACCAGGTTTTTCTCCCCTAACCATCATGTACTTTTGCACATATTAGTTGTTAGGATTCTCTCTAAGCCCCTCCCCGCAGGTAACTGGCAACAGCCAGGTAGGTCTGGCCCACTATAAAAGGGGCTGCTTGCCCCTCCTCCCTCTCTCATCTTATTCTCTTAGTGTCTCTCTTGCCCTCTTGGGCTCTTCCCTTCCCTTCTCCTCTCTCTCCATGTGGTCATGGCCGCCTCTACTTCTCTACACTTTCTTCCTCTCTGCCTTTCTCTGCCTCTACTACCCCCTTAACTCCCCCCCCCCCATGCCCTAAATAAACTCTATTCTATACTATACCATTGTGTGTCTGGTCCCTGAGGGGGAAGGGATGCCTTAGCATGGGTTGGCTTGAGGCACCACTTCCCCCAAACCGCCATAAAACATATTCTCACTCCGCTTTCTCTTTTTATGATCACAACACTAGTAACATCTAATCTCGCTATAACATTTGGCAGCTCAGATCTGATCCTTCCTTACACAATGCCCCTTTTCAGCATGAGTAAAACTTTGTATTATAAACTTGTCTTTAGATATAAAATAATGGATGTCATATAAATGAAATGATAAAGTAAGTGAAAGGCTGATTCTGGGTGACGCTGGCCTTGACAGTTTTAGGAGGTGGGAACACTAAGTCATCCTAGAGGAATCTCACCATACACATTGCTGCGGCAACAGTACTAGCATTGAGTACACTCCCCAAAACCCTCTGGTTCATAGAGGCACTGACGTCAACCGCAAGCAAGAAGCGCTTCCCAGTTGGTTCAACCGTCTAAAAAAGAAAACAAAATAAAGTAGTCATGAAAAAGCCAGAGAAATCATTAAGTAGGTTAGACTGAAAAAAAAAAAATCAGATTTATCTTTCACTCAAAAGGCTCCTAGAAGAAAGGCCTTTTTGTTGGTATATAAATGACTATTTAACATTTTACCTCTTATTGACTGGCAAAACGAAGAGAAAGATGTAATCTGTTTAATTTTACTGAAAGGAGTTAAGATCCTAGTTTTAAACTTCTTTTTCAATGAAGTAAAATGGGAACTTCTAAGAATTTCTTTTTAACTGTGGCGAAAGATATCATTTACTCTAGCCATTCTGAAGAGTCTAACTGAGCAGCATTGATTATCCCTACCGCGCATGACGACTGCCTGATATCCAAACTCTCGTCGTCACAGCAGCCACTCCATCTACCTGTGCAGTGCCGTCAGCTTACACACCTTGAGCAGTCTGGCACCTCCTGGGCTGTGTTCTAGCACAACAGTGTGTACTTCATAGATGCAGTCCTAGGACACACCAGGGGACCTTTTGGCTACTGTTAGACAGAGCTGGGATAGGCTAGTATACAAAACCAAGGCCAAGTACCTCCTTCCAGTCCTCTGGGGCATACACAGAGGCTGACTTCTTGATGGTATCATAGGTATTTTTTGTTTTTGCTTTTTTTCTTTTTACTGAGACAGGGTTTGTCTATGTAGCCCTGGCTGTACTGGAACTTACATGTAGACCAGGTTGGCCTTGATCTCAGAGATGGCCCCCCAGGCACTGCCTTCTGTGTGCTGGGATTAAAGGTGTGTGTCAGCACCCTCACCAGGTTGGCATTCTACTTGTGTTTTCTTGTTTGTTTGTTTTGGACGTTTACTTTTGAGACAGGGTGTTGTTATGGAGCCTAAGGTGGACTCTGAACTCAGGTAACCCACCATGCCCAGTGTGGGGATTCACGGAAAGGTGCAGCACTCACTCATTCTGAGCACTCCATGTTTAACATGTTCCCAGGCTGCAACATGTCACCTTATTACTGATCATTTACAAGGGCTCCAGTCTCCCCACCTGCCTAATACTTGTTCCTTTTTTGCTAACATCTATTCAGTTAGGTACATGGTGGCTTTTGATCTGACTAATCATACTGAGCACATTTCATTTATATAATTCTGAAAAACTATTCAAATACTTTGCCCATTTTGAAACTGGCTTATAATTGTATTATTGAACCTCAGGACTCTTTATTTTATTTTTTTTAAAAGATTTATTTATTATTATATGTAAGTACATTGTAGCTGTCTTCAGACACTCCAGAAAGAGGGCCTCAGATCTTGTTACAGATGGTTGTGAGCCACCATGTGGTTGTTGGGATTTGAACTCAGGACTTTCAGAAGAGTAGTCAGTGCTCTTAACCGCTGAGCAAGCTCTCTAGCCCCAGGACTCTTTTTTATATTATGGATATTACACACTATTCATTATACATGTGTAATCTGCAAATATTTTCTTCCACTATGTAAGCTTTTCCTACTTTCTTCTAACATTGTATGATGCACACATTTCAGTTTTTATTTTTCAAGACAGGGTTTCTCTGTATAACCTTGGCTGTCCTGGAACTCACTCTGTAGACCAGGCTGGCCTCAAACTCAGAGATCTGCCTGCCTCTGCCTCCCGAGTGCTAGGACCAAAGGTGTGCGCCACCGCTGCCCAGTTCCTCTATGTTTCAAATTCTGAAGTGCAGCTTTTTTAGTTGTCGACACCTGCACTTGATTGTTCCTTACGTTTAGTTCCTGACTGTGGGTGACTGAGTTCTTCTGCCATTGCTCTGCACATGCTGTAAGACAACGCCCACCTCCCCCTCCTGCATGGGAGGGCATGCTTGTCTCAGCAGTTTGTTGAAAACTCACTTGCTGGATGAACTCACTCTGGGATCCTTACATATCAGGGTCAGTTTGCTTCCAGACTCTGCTTTGCTCCTTTGGCCACCATGTCTGTCCTTGTAACAGCAGCATGACGCTTTGGTTACTGCTGAGTTCTAAAATCCAGACATAAGTCCTGCAAATTTGCTCTTGAAGATGATTTCGGTTGTGTGGAGTCACTTAGAATTTTGTATGGATTGTTAGTTTTCTGCAAAGCATGCCACTGGGACTGTGAAATCTGTAGATGGCTTTGGATGGCCCTATCTTCTTCTAACACAGAGGCATGGGCGTCTGCCATTTGTCCTTATTCTTTTGGCGATGTTTTACAGTTTACGGTGTATAACTCTTGCATGCCAGTGTTATTTATTTTATTTTAGTCCTACTTGAAATACTAGTATCTTCTTAATTATATTTTCAAATAATTTATTACTATAGTATACAACTGATTTATTTTATTTATTTTTTCATCCCTAGTTTTGAGACAGAGTCTAAGGTAGCCCATGATGGCCTTGGACTTGCTGTACTGTTGGAAGGTGGCTCTGGCTTCTGACTGCTACTTCCACTTCCCAAGTGTTAGGATTACAGATCTGTGCAACAATGCCTGATCCAACAAATGATTTTGTGTATTTTTGTTGTTATTTTTAAAGCTTTATTTATCATTATATGTAAGTACACTGTAGCTGTGTTCAGACACTCCAGAAGAGGGTGTCAGATATCTTTATAGATGGTTGTGAGCCACCGTGTGGTTGCTGGGATTTGAACTCAGGACCTTCGGAAGAGCAGCCAGCGCTCTTAAGGGCTGAGCCATCTCTCCAGCCCCCTGTTGTTTGTTTTTAATGCACTGATTTATGATCTGAAATTCTGTTGAATGTATTTCACTCTAACATGGCTTGTGTGTGTGTTTCTCAGGGTTTTCTGGATAGAATAATGAGCATTCCACGTGAGGCTTTTTTCTCATACAATTACAACTCTTAGTCCTCTGTGGGCGGAGTGGGGAACGTCACCACCCTCAGTTTTGATCTTAAGGAAAAAGCTTTTGTTGTTTTATCCAAGTATGATTATATCTATGAATTTTAAATATATATACATATATACATACATACATATACATACACACACACACACACACACACACACACACACACAAAATAATGTATGAGTGCTCTATCTGCATGTATATCTGCTTGCCAGAAGAGGGCATCAGAATCCAGGATAGTGGTTTCTGAGCCACCATGTGGATGCTGGGAATTGAACTCAAGATTTCTGGAAAAGCAGACCCCTGCCTAGCCACTGACCATCCTTCCAGCTCCAGCTCCAGCTGTCAGCTTTTTTTTTTTTTTTTAAAATCTTTACCCTTCATCATGATGAGGAAGTTTATTATTAAGTGATTTCTTGGTTTTTATTTCGGTTTTTAATGTTACATCTTGCCAAAATTTTTTTTTCTTTATGCATCACTTGATATTATGTCTCTTTGCTGACGAGGTTATACTCATGGATTGAAATGTCCTTGCACATCAGGGATAAATGTCTCCCGGGGATTATGGAGAACCCTTTTCATCTGCTACACAATATGGATGTTAGATTTTGTGGTGTATCCAGAAAATTTTGAAATGGAAATTTCTAACTTATAGCTAGATTTCCATTCCTAAAAACAAATTATCAAGACCCAGTTTCCAATTAACAATGAAACTAAAAAAAGAGTACTAAATCATAGGAATCCACCGAAATGCAAATATTCAAATTCAGTAATTTATCAGTATGACTTTAAAAATTATTAAAATGATCTTGGGATAAGTAGCAGTTACTCAGCCTGACAAGAATTACTCATAAACTTATGATGTCAATTTTGTACTCATCGTCATACCAATTGTAGAAAAATGATGGGTAGATACTTTAAAATGGCTAATAAAATAATATACGAACCAGTAAATTGTGTTTTTGCAGAATACATTAATCCCCAAATCTTTTTTTAAATAAACAAAATAAAATTATTACCTTAAATGTTTTATAAAAAGCAGCATCCAATGCTTGCAAGATTTCTTTATCTGGAATCCACTTCAGTTTTCCTCTGAGACCGTGGCCTGTTCTGTAGGTCTCTAATGCAATTAAAACATGAAATGGATGTATACGAGCCTAGAAATAAGACAGACAGAAGGTGATGGCCAAGTTTAAGTAAAAATACAATTACGAGTTTTCAGAGGTTTATATTGCTAGAGGTAAAAAACACAAGACAGGAAGAACAAATATTAAACTCAGCTTTAAGAATTAGGATGTAACCTGCCATGAGAGAAGCCTTAGGTCCCCCAGGAGCCATGGCTCATGCATACCTTTTTAAGCAGTTTTTCATTGCTCAGTTTTTCACATACTAAAGACACTTCAGAATTTCCTGGTTCAAGCACTGAATTAGCAGTCATCTTCCCCAGGTTCCTCAGAAGTGCAGTAAGGGGCATTTCTTGTAACAAAGCCTTCCATACCTACAGGGAAAGACAAAAAACAGAAAGGGGATAGCCAGTGGGAAATGTCAAGAGGTAAGGGGAATGAGATTTCTGTGGAGAAAATACAGAGCTTTCTACAGTTTCAAGATAGTGTGTGTGTGTATGTGTGTGTGTGTTAAGGCTTGAGGTTGAAGCTAGGAATCTTCCTTACTACACAGAATCTTCCTTTTGTTTGGAGGCAGAGTCTCTCAGTCAAACCCCAAGCTCCTACCTAGACAGGCGATCTGGCCGGTCTTGCTGGTCACCTGCTCTGGGGATTCATCTCTCTCTTCCCGCCCCACATCTGAACACTGGTTGGTTCTCTTGCCTGTTCATCAAGAGCTATAAATAAGCACCCATCATCTCCCTGGCCCCTTGTCTTATTTTTGTAGGGTTTGGCACTGAATCCAGGGTTTTTAACTTCAAGTTTCTCTTTTTAAAGAGATATACTCACTCACCTCTTTAGATTTCAAGTGGTTTGTCAGCAGATGTTCCCTAACTAACTGATGTTCTTCAATGAGATGAATGACTTCCAGGTCATCTTTTGTCCGCTTCACTTTCTCCACAGCCTCCAGGTACTTTAGTAGTTTTTCTGTTTCCACAGAAAGTGCTTTTTCTTTATACTGTTCATGAACTTCTTTCCAGCCCTTGGTGATATATTTGGTTACAATAGCAAGTCCTTTAACAAGATAAAGAATTGAAAAGGCAAGTAGGATTAGTAAAAATAGAACAGGGTTCTTGAGACTGCATCATGATCAGCTTAATACTAAACAGACAGGAGCTGACTCCCTTAACATGGGACACTATGTTCTGTCGCATAACAAACACATTTTGGCAAATGAAGTGAATTTTTTTTTTTAACATACCATTACAATATAAATATGTGGTGGTGGGAAATCCATCTGTAGTTTAAACTAAATGTATTACTGGGGCACTTCAGAGATACTGATTCCAGAAACTCTGTAGACAATGCCTATTTCACATGCACAACCTCACTTGGAATATTCATCTATTCCAATGATTGTCACACTGATTTATCCTGTGCTTTTGTATAATTATGGATTTCTGACACTAGTGATTATGTGGTTATTGTTTAGCAACAGAATTCATGAGCCCACCATTTTAAAAAGGAAAATAACTCGTGCACTGCTTTTACATTTTTTTAATAGTAAAAGAGGTTTGGAGCGAGGAAATCTATATGTTTAAGCCTATACTTTGCTTATGGAATACTTTTTGCTGAAAATACTTCTTGCCTTCTTAGAGAATAAACTTTTGTCAGATATTCAAACACTTATTATGCCTTGAGTCATTTAAAATTGTATTCAACCTGCCATCCTACTGTGTACTTAGCTTTAAATCCAACCTGCCTTAAGAAAACTATGTAACCAACCTTCTATGCCTTGGATTTCCCATGTCATCAGCTTTTGCAGTTTAAATTTTAATCTTAAAGTATGCATTCGTCCATGCTCTTGACCCAGACTAATGTATTAATTATCACTGTAGTAATTACATAGATTAAAAGCAACTTAAAACAACCAATATGCCAAATATGTTGGAAGTAACACATGACTATAGGGTGATAACATCTGTGCTTGGTTTTGAGAGTTATTTTGGTCAATATGGATCAGTAAAGTACCTTCTTTCTTTGTAAACTTTGTTAAAGATTTTTAAAGAGTATCCTTTATGCCTTTCCTGAAGCATGCTTTCTTTGCTGTTCAAGAAATACAGAGCAAAGCCCTTTATCGGGGCAGACAACAGGAATGGATTGGACACAAACTACAGGCAGACAATAGATAGGCCACAAACTACAATCTACAGACTGAAGGAAGACAGAGAGAAGCACAGAATTTCAATTTGGGCTCACTCAGTCTAAACTACTGCAAGAAGTAGCTCTTTTCATTCCTTAATGCATTTTCTGATAAATCGTAGTCTTTCTACCTCTTAATCTACAAATCTGTAAATCTGGTAGAGATTATCAAAACAGTTTCATTAAAAGAACAGGCAAAATACAGAAACAGACTATGGTGATCTAACAATCACTAGCACTGTGATAGTCAGAGAGCGTGGTTCAGTGCTGGAAAAAAAAAAAAAACCCAAAAACAAAACAGAAAAAAAGGAAGGTAAGAAAGAAAGGAAGGAAGGAAGGAAAAAAGGAAGGAAGGAAGGAAGGAAGGAAGGAAGAAAGAAAAGAAAAGAAAAGAAAAGAAAAGAAAAGAAAAGAAAAGAAAAGAACTTTCAAGATAAATCCTAAGCTAGGTCTATGGGCACAGGCCTCTAATTCCAACTGCTTAGAGGTTTGGGTAGGAGGATCTGGAGTTCAAGGCCAGCCTGGTAAATTTAGTGAGACCCTGCTTCAGAATAAAAAGTTGAGTGGGTGAGAGATACTGCTCAGTCATAGAGACTTCACCTCACATGTGCATATCTTAGGTCTAATCTTGAAAGCTTAAAATGAATGAATGAATGAATAACAAAAAATAATACAAATGGTTGGGGATTGTGCTCAGTGCTTTATAGAGTTCACGTATAGCATATACAGCGGCTGAGGTTCAACACTAGCTCCATGATCAGCTGATCTAAAGGCAGGTCAGAATGTAGCTTTTTTTTTTTTTTTATATGTAGTCTGATTTTTTAATATCCTGACAAAAACTTCATTTTTTCCTTAAAACATTTAATGGCTAAATAAAACATATCTTTAAGTAAAAACTAAACCAGTCTCTGCGCTATTTTTTAACTCTAATTTAGATAATTCAATCAAACTAATACTGACATGCAGGGATTTCTACAGTTTATATCTCTTCCTATTTTACATATTTAAGATAAAGTTGTATTAATAATTACAAGTTTCACATAAAAGTCTTCCATATTGTTTTTCCAGTAAAAATAAAAGTTCCTTAATCTCCAGGTACATAATAACCAATTAAAAGAATTATATTTTGATTTAATGTCTGTTTTAAAAGCATATTTTAGTTAACATATTAACACATTATTTACTCAGTTGTTTAGTGTTGGTTTAAATTTCTCTTCACAGGAGGTGCCTTGGGATCATCTGTGATGCTGCTGTTATCAACAAAACTTTATTCTGAGCATTGCCCTCAGTAGCTTAGATCGAAAATTCCCTGCAGATATAAGTTTAGGGACTGTCTTCTCATCCTTACTTTATAAACCATGACAAGAACCCACACAGTATCTCTTGTTTAGAGACTAGTCTGTTCACTGTCAGTCGTGTAATCCAGGGTACCTTAGTATAGCTCTATGCTACCAGTGCCAAAACACAGAGTAAAAGAAGATCCAGTGTATACTGGATTCAATTCAAAAGTAAAATATGGTTATGTTTAAGGACAAAAAAACCCACATATTTTTTCTGATTTTAGGTTGGAAAATTTTTTTTTTTCAACCTAGAAAAAAGTGAGGGAATGGCTGGGGAGATGGCCCAGTGGTTAGGAACACTTGATACTCTTACAGAGGACCTGAGTCTGGGTTCCAGTACCCATACTAGCTCTATGTCAGGAGTCACCTGACAGCCACTTTCATTTACAAAACATAATGTTGATCCATTAATCAGATATATTTAAAGCCAGCAGGAAACCAAATACTTGCTGTTGGTGACCCAGCCATTAATGGTCAAGAATCATGACCCACGGATGGCGGGACGAGTTTATATCCTAAGATGTGGCCGCATTATCTAGAGTGCTCAGCAAGTGAGGATGGTCTGAGTACAGCACAGAGGAGGTCCTGGTTTTAGCAAGCACACACCTTCTTGACCGCAGGTGCTTAGACTGCTACTTCCTCTCTTGCTAGAACCTGCCTGCGATGAAACTTGAAGGCTATGCTGAACTAGATATTTGGGACATCAGGGTATGAAAGTGCCTGAAGAAAAGGACATGTAGATACAGCCATTACTTTCTTAGATGGGAGACTAAAACATAAGCATTAATAACGCAAAGTATAAAATCAGCATGTTCGAAGTTGATTATCAATGTCTGGATTACCCGCTGCAGGTGTTTTAGTTTCAGGCTGGATTTAAATATGTCTCGATTAATTAAACAGCATTTCGTTTTGTGAGTAAAAGCTAATTCTAGAAAATCACGTGCATCTGTGACTTCCTAGGCTCACCTTCACTGGAAGGCTTAAGGTGGGACAGTCTTAGGAGATCTTTGTGAGACCAGCCATTCCGTTGTTTATACTTTGTAACCGCCAGCGCCACCGCCATGCCGCCCTTTTCATTATACCAGTCGGCCACGGCCTTCCGGAGAGCTCGGCCCCACATACCACACTTCATGCTGGCCTTCAGGTCTTTCTTAAACTGGATAAAAGTGAAGAGGTGGGTCGGAATGCGGCACACTTCCGGGACAGCTTTGAATGCCGCCTGCTTTGTGTTGATGTCCGCACACTGGGAACAGATGGCCAGTGCGAACAGCAGTGGCTCTGGTTTGGCAGTTCTGCCTTCCTGACTGAAGGACTTGATTTCCTGGATCACTTCACATCCTCTGCCGTCTTCAATCAGTCTAATTAAGGCTTCAGCGTTCTCAAGGCCCAGCTTCTGGTCTTTGATATAGTAGGTGCCACCTTCAGAACCGTAACACAAGAAGCGGTGCAGCCGGCTCATGTCGGTGACCTGCCATACATATCCGCCCTCAGAGTTGGCGACTTGATTCTCACTCAGTGGCTGCAACTGGCTTGCAGATTCCTCCATGTTCCTTGTTTCTCGGGGAACCTATCATAAAGGCAACATGTTACTATGATTAAGTGAAGGCAATGCCAATAACAAAAATCCCTTGCTTATTGAAATGCTATAAATCTGTTTAATTTAAAAACATCTTTGAACCCAGTAAGTTTTTCTCAGTAAAATGTTATAAATGTCCTTAAGAATCTTCTATATTGAAATTAGAAATTAGAAATAAACACACACAATCACATATAACCATCCAATAGTGACTTTGAGGAAGATCTTGCTTATAATTTAAGTCTTTTATTATATATTCATATACATATTTTTATAAGCTAGAGAAATCCCAATTTTTCAAAAGAACTAGCAAGTAACAACTCATTTTTAAGGTATAATATATTATGTCCAATTAATCAAGTAGGTCTGTATGAGATCTGAGGTTCTGACAGGGACAGAAAAAGAGCAACTATATACTCCAAGAAAGGTCAGCTCCCTAAAAGACTGCATTTCTGGTTACCATTCCAACATGTGCCCTCCACAGGGAGGACAGGGAGGAGGACTTTGGAGAAATACTGGTTGGGAATGTCAAATGCTTGGAGATTATGATGCAAATAAAATGATGAACCTCCTGGCAAGCCCGGGCCCAGCTGTGAGAACAGTGTGGAAGTGACTCCACAGAGCCGCTCCCTTTACAAAGCTCAGCTGTAAGCTAAGAAGGAAGGTAACACAAAAGGTGAGACCTGGAAGAACGCCTCCCTGCTGTCTTCAGGGTATGCCATTGAGGCTGGCGGGAGGCAGGGCAGCCAGGCAGTTGGGGAGACTGGAGAAGCACACAGCAAACAAAGGTGTGGAGCTTAGTGCCTGAGGGACCTGGAGGGGCTGACATTCGGAATGCCACCTTAATTCAACAACTCCAAACAAAAATTCTTTTCATTCGATCTTTACAATATATTTACCATCTTTAGCCCCCACACCACCACAGACAAAGTTTCTCTGCATAGCCCTAGCTGTCCTGGAACGGGCTCTGTAGAGCAGACTGGCCTCAAACTCAGAGATCCACCTGCCTTTGCCCTCCCGAGTGTATACAACTGCCTGGCCATTACTAGCTAGCCTCATCTTAGCTTTCACAAAAATACTGTGATGGCTTTTCAACCATAAATGTGAGTAAACTGGACAACTGTTAGCAGAGTGACATGGAAATGATATTAACATCACATTACTCTATTTTCTGCTTTCCTCCCGAAAGTGAACATGGTGGGCTGTAAAGAGCTCCGCCCATGCACTAAAACAAATCTTTCTCCTTCTTTTCCTTGTGCTCTTCATCCCAAGCATATCTATACATCACTGGTTCCTAGGGCAGCAAGGACTGGGTTTTATCCTGTTAAAATCTTTCCTCTGCATCTAGAACATCATAACTAGGACATATAAAAGCAAAACTAACTAGCATCAAAATTTCTTTTCTGAATTAATTACTTGCTTAAGAATTACACACAATAGATTTTTTTAAATTCATTTTTTAAAAGCCTCAATATACATGATGAAAAATTTACTACAAACAATTCTTTATGATAAATTCTGCTAACAAAATAATAAATGTATTAAATGTATATAATCAAGAAGAGAAGGTGAAGTGATAAGAGCCAGGTAAAAATGTCTACAGAAGGCAATATTTCTCTGTTACGTTTTCCTGTGTCTCACTGCACACATAATCCTCTTGCTTTGGCCGCCCATGTACTGAGATTACAGGTGTTTGTTAGGGAACTTACTTCTGCTATTGTAGTCAGATTTATTTCATATGCCTGGCCCTTTAAATAGTTCTTTGCTCTCAAGTGGAAGTTCCTCTTTCAGTTGTCAGGAACATAACACTGGAGAAAGGACGGCATCTTCAACAAACACAGCTGTGCAAACTAGATGCTCACGTGCAGAAGAATGAAACTAGACCTGCAACACCTTGTACAACTAACACAGCTAAATCTAAACAAAGCAAAGCCTAACTGTGAAGGGTGAAACACAGAAACCGACGGAAGAAAACACAGACATGCAGGGGCGGTGGTGGTGCACGCCTTTAGCCCTAGCACTTGGGAGGCAGAGGCAGAGGCAGAGGCAGAGGCAGGTGGATTTTTGAATTCAAGGCCAGCCTGATTCTACAGAGTGAGTTCCAGGATAGCCAGGGCTATTCAGAGAAACCCTGTCTTGAAAAAAAAAAAAAAAAAAAAAAAAAAAAAAACAAAAAACCAAAAAAACCAAAACAAACAAACAAACAAAAAAAAAAACCAAAAACCAAAAAACCAAAAAAACCAAAAAACCAAAAAAAAAAAAAAAAACCCAAACATACCGACACTACTGTACATGGTACAGGTATAGGAAAGGACGTTCTGAATAGAACCCGCATTGGCCCAGAAATTAAATCCAGCAATTGACAAGTGGGACCTTGTAAAATAAAAAAGCTTCTGCCCAGCTAAAGAAACATTCAACTGAGTGATAAGCCCACAGAATAGGAGAGAATCTTTGGCTGATATACATTTGATATCTTTATGTATATTTAGGATACACAAACAAAAGACACCCTCCCCGGCAGACACATTCAGAAATGGGCTAGGAATCCGAACAGAGAGTTCTCAAAAAAAGAAATAAAAACGGCCAAGAAGTATTTAAAAAAAACAGTCATGGTCCCCAGCAATCAGGAGAATGGGAATCAAGACAATTTTGAGAGGCATCTTACCCAGGTGCAGACCTAAGAAGATGAACCAACAACTGACACAAACGCTCGAGAGGATGCGGGAAGAGGGATTCCCCAGTTCACGGTTCGCGGGACTGCAAACGGGTTCGGCCCCTCTTGAAATCAGCCCGGAGAATCCCCAAAAGCCTAAAAATAAATCTTGCCTATGACTCAGCTGCCCAGCTTTATCATTCCACCGCAGATGTCCATCAAACTGTCATCATGCCCCACACATGTCTGCTCCGCCACGCTCACTGCCCCTCAACTCACAAGAGCTAGAAAAAGGAAACAACCTAAGTGTCCTCAAACTGAGGAATGGCTGTTGGAAATGTGGCACTGATACACTATGAAATACTATTTAACTATAAAGAAAAACGAATCCATGAATCTTGAAGGCAAATGACCTGGCAAAAATTACATGGAACGACTTAACACAGACCCAGAAAGATGCATGTCCTTTTCTTTTTTTTCCTCATCTAGATTCCCTGGCTCCAAATCTTCAGATGTGAGTACACCAGCTGCAGAAACATCTGAAAACAGCAAAATATGAAGGGGCCACGGCAGGGGTGAGTAAGAAAGGAGGAGCAACAGAGAACGGACTAGCAGGGTACAAGCGATCTGAAGCAGAGAATGGAAAAATGGCGGTGGGGACTCTAATTAGAGGCAGGGAGGAGGTAAAATAGCAGTCTCGGGGTCTGAAAAAGTCCTAAGAATCATATTATCTATTTACCTAAAATTACACATCTTACATGTAAGTCTGCATAAGTCATATATAGTTTAAGTGAAATTTATTCACCTGAGCTGACAACGCTTTCCTCAAGATCCAGAGAACATTTTACAAAAACCCCAACACTACGCACATATAAGACGTTAGTTCCCTTTTGGGTTGTTGGTCAGGGTTGTCTAATAAGAGATCCCCCCCTCCCCCAATCATAGGTTATAGTTAGTGCCTGTAGTTGCCTCCTGGAGGTGGAAGATTAACTGCTTATGGCTGCAGACACCATGCATTTTGGACACATGACCAAGAGGTCTCAAACCGGAAAGCCCCTCCCTGAGGACTGGCTTCCATGATACCAGAAGACTTCCAAGTGAGAGAAGCAACAGACAATCCTACCCAGCTAAGATGATACCTATGAACTACAATGACCAGCATGCCTTCAGATGGACTCATTTGGAAACTGTCTTCTGCAGTGTAAGTGAGGGTCCCAGCTGAACAGAGGTCCCTAGAGAGAACTCCTGCAAGCTGCAGAGTAGGCATCTTGGAATTGCATCTTGTCCTGCTAGTGACTAGGTCACCTACAAAACGTCTTTCCATATATATATATGTGTGTGTGTGTGTGTATGTATATATATGCATGTGTATATATTTACTCACACTTATATCTATCAACAAAAACATTTAAATATAGACAATCCAATGGCAGTTTACTTCAAGCTAGCTATTCTCTTTTTATTACTACAGGCTAAAATACAAATTACCTTAAAATTGGCAACATTCTATGACATGGAGATACAATGTTCCTGGTAGTTTCAAAATCTCTTGGAATGTACCAAGTGCTAGGAATATCTTAGTAATACTAATGAAGTGAATCAACCTGAGTTCCAAGACAGTTTCAAAATGCCCATCAACTACCAGTAGCTTAATTTCTTCTTTATTCAACTGCCAGTGTCCCCTTTCCCAAAAGCCTAAGCCCCAGTACAGTTGTTCGGAAGAAAACCGGGCAGGGAGGCAAATCAAAGTCTGGCTTTCTAGTCCTGTGTAATCAAGTGCTGTAAAGCTAAGTCAAAACCAATAAAGTTAATTCTCTTTTGAGTTGTTCTGATCTCTTTAAACACAACAGTCTCCCGAATTTATACTACTTTAAGTTTTCTTACCTCTCTATAAATTAAAACTTTGGGAGACTTTAACTGTTAAAACTACGGCAACATTTTGAGGGTTTTACAGTTGTTCTTAGCCATAAGGTCAACCAGTGATGTGTCATTCCATATGTTGTCCATTCCCTTAATGTAGAACAGGGAGTAAAACACGGGTGCAATGTAATAACACTTCTGCTTCAAATTCTTCCAGATTACAACTTAGATATTTACCGCTACTAATATAAGCTTTCCTGTTTTGCTTCAATTTACAGAAATATTACAGAATCATGTAATTTGGAAAGGCTAACTTTTTTTTTTACTCTGAGAAGTCAAGCAAATTTACAGTTTCTTTAAAAATGGAAGCCAAGGTTAATTTACAGTTATAATTTACTTTACAAAACCAGGATCACAGCCGGGCAGTGGTGGCACACACCTTTAATCCCAGCACTTGGGAGGCAGAGGCAGGTGGATTTCTGAGTTCGGGGCCAGCCTGCTCTACAAAGTGAGTTCCAGGACAGCCAGGGTTACACTGAGAAACCCTGTCTCGAAAACCCAAAAAAACCAAACCAAAACAAAAAACAAAAAACAAAACCCCAGGATCACAGGTTCAAACGGATATACCATAGACAAACGTAATGAAAATAATTTCATTAAGTGTGATGCAATGAAAAGTATTGAGGAACCGTGGCAAGATTTCACCATGGTAGGATGCTCTGAGCAGTAATTTTCCCTGTGGAAGCCAAAGCCTTTCTCCGAACATACTTTTATGAAGTGATGAATAAAACCACCTCCGAAGAATGATAAGTATTAATTACAAAAAGCTACTTTATTTTTAATCCATCAAAACCATTTCAAGTGTTTTTTTAAAATAATGCGCTATTGGGGGGGCGCATTTTTTTTTTTTTCCGTAAGGCACTTCATCCCGATACGTGATACGTGAGTCTCTCATCTTTTGGACTTTTACAAGTCGTTCTCCCTTCCTTGATTATTATTCCTCTAAGATAATTTCGTTTTTGGTCTCCCCACAAAGCTCCTTCCCCAACCCGTATCCGAGACAACGCCTCTATGCCAAAGCCGCAGAAAGAGGGAGAGAAAGAGTGAAAGGGGGCCTTGGCACGCCCGCTCGCCAGGAGCTTTGCAAGCGGGAGAGTTGACCTGAGTTCCCCACGACTCCATCCTCCGGAGCAACTGGGCCCGGTTCGAAATGTTCGGATGCGAAATCGGTCCTGCGTGCGCGGGAGCACAGAGGCGGCGAAGGCTTTGCCTGGCCTCTGACGCGGGGATGCCAGTGGAACAGAGTGCGCACCGGCCAGACCTCAAGTGCCCAGGATCGCTGGGACTGCACAAAACCCGGTTCCGCGGCCCGCAGCAGGCCTGCAGCGACCCACCTGTGCCTGGAAGGCGATGCTCGGGACCCGCGGCGCCTACAGAAGCCCTGCGTAGCACCGGGAATAGGCGGCGGCCCGAAAGAGCGAGGAAAGCTCCAGGTTCGGGTCGGAGCGAGCCCCGCCCCGTCCCGAGCCCCGCCCCTTACATCGCTCCGCCCCAGCTCCGGGGTACCAAGGGTCCCGGATGTGCCTCCCTCCGGCGCTCCGAGGCCCCGCCTCTTCTCCGGCCCGGCGGAGGGCGCTACGGATCCTGAGAGGCTGCCGAGGAGTTTCGACGTCTCCTGGGTGGCTAGAGCGTCCTTCCGTGCTCTGTCGCGCGGCAGGTGACGGCGCCCGGAGGCTGTCGGGAAGTAGGCGGGGTGACGTGGGGTTGACGCTCCGCGGCGGGTTTTGCTGAGGTCTGCGGCCGGTGGCAGCTTGCGCTGCGGGCTTCGGAGAGCGCGAGGTGGAGCGGGGCGGTGTGTGTGGTCGGGGCCATGTCGAGCAATGCCGGGGAGTGGTGTCTCATGGAAAGCGACCCCGGGGTCTTCACCGAGCTCATTAAAGGATTCGGTGAGCACCAGGGGGACCATCCTGGGCCGGGGGTTCCGGGAGGAGGCCCACGTTGGGCCAGGTGGTCACCTGCCGCCACCGACGCCCGGCGTCGGAGAAGTGACTTCGGGGACTGGAGTCGGCGTGTGTGGAAAGTAGGGCTCCGGCCGCGTCCTCGGCCCGGGGCAGCCGCGTCTCCGCAGTGATCTTGGGAGCCACACCACGAGGGGAAGGAGCCCCTCTGCCTGTGCACTGCTGTGTTCTCCGGACTTGGGACTCGGATACTTGAATTGACTCGAGCGTCCTCCTTCCCTGTATCCCTCCCTCATCATCTCCTACGCGCTTATCTTGTCCTTTCCACTGTCCCTTCCCCGCGGAGCCTCCCTGTCTCCAGTGTGGTCAGGTGCATCGCTCAGGCCGTCGGTCCTGCGGAGCAGCCGGTCTAGGGCGTTGTGTTTCCCAGGGTGGTGTCTGAGGCTCCAGCCACCCAGAAACTCGAGATTCTAGTTTCCCAAAGCAGAACGTTCACCTTTCGTATGTGGGCACCTCTTCCGGACCTCCACAGATAACCGTCTACGCGGGTCTGCACGCTACTTCCCGCAGTTCTTTTACTCCCTCCTTTTTGACTTCCGGTGAAGTTGAGTTTTCTTGAGGTAGTGCTCTTGCTCAGAGGCCACATGTTTACCTCTGAATTTCTCTCTGACTTTTATTTCCTTCCGTACTAGTCAACCAATAGGACAGTTTATCCTTCCTCGTGTTCCCAAAGTTTTGGGGGAGTTTTTTTTTTCCTTCTCCATTTTAATTTTAATTTTTCCTCAAATATTGTTTCTGTTTTGTTAAAATTTGTACCCAAAATATAGCAATGTAGATTGTGTGTATTGTACATGGCTGAATATTTTGAGTATTACATAGCATATGTTCAACTGTACTTTGGGCATACAGTTACGGATTTGGAAGTTTTAATGTGAATAATCGGACTGCTGGTCTGAAGAACTGAGAGTCAAACTATAACAATATGTTGTTCTTCGTTTAAGAGAATGCAGAAAGTGTTTTAACCATATAGATCACAGAGGAGCTGGGCAAAAGAAATCATAATCTGTAGTGTAGGTTACCTGAAGGTAGTTTATGGAGCAGCCAGCAAAGTAACTAAAATATGGTGTAATGTGTATAGATCTTAGGTAAAAAGGTAAAGTCATGCCAAATCATATATCATATGGTATAGATTGGATTGCCTGGTAGTCCCTGGGGACTTACTTGGAAAAAGATGTGAAGTGCAAACAAAATTAGTTTGTGATTAACATTGGTTGTGCTTACAATGTTTAGAGTTAAGGTAGAATGAGATGAGAGAATCTTTTTTGATAATGGTAAGTTTGTGGGTGATTGGCTTGACATTAAAACCTTGGAGTCAGCATTTATGTAGTATTTCAATCTCAGGTTGCATGTGGAAATACCTTCTCCTCATTCTCTTTGGAGCAGGAATGCATCCAGAACATGCTACACTAAAAGAGGAGTTCTCAGGGCTGCCAGCCTTACAGTAGAGGTTGGGTAGTAGTATATTTCTCCTACAGAAAAAGAAAAGAAAATTAGCAGGAGTTGACTGAATGTAGGAAAGAAGAGACAAACATGACTAAAGCTTCTGGCTTTAGTGGCTAATAAAGTATAGTTTAAAGAATAGACCTGATAGGCAAGAAAATTAGATCAGTTTTGGACATCTACTGAATTTGAAATGTTTACAGGTTAAGTGATAAATTTTACTTTCAAAATCTTAACTGTCATTTGAAAAGTTGATGTTCAGAGATAGTGGCCCAAGTTTATTTTGAAATTAATGAAGTCTAGGGCTGGTGGTATAGCAAACCTGATGACCCACATTCTTCCCCCTGAAGAAGGCGCTAACCCCTTCTGAAAGACACCCACTCAGTTGTGGCATACGTGCCTTGGTATTCTCTCTTCCACATACACAATAAAAAGAAAGACATTACTGTAGTCCATAAACTAGCTGCCGTTTTCAGTTTCACATGTACAGAAAACTTGGAATTTGGGAATAATTTAAAGTTAGACATATGAGTAATATAAGTGCATCTGCACATTCTAAAAAACAATTATTAATGGGTTGGCGCCTCCTGTAGAATTTTGCTCAGCATTAAATGAAGGTAAGTTATAACAGCTGCTTCAAAGGAAAAATGCTTCATTTTAATTATTTTCATTTTTTTTCTTGTCCAGTTCTTATATTTACAATAGGGTTGGAGGTTTATTTGTCTGAAAGTGAAACACGTGTTTGTATTATGAATACTGTTGCAGTGATTTTGAAATGAACTCACTATGTAATGTAGCCGTCACTGTGCTGACACAGGTGTAGCAAGATACAGATGTCTCTGCCAGGAGAGAAGTCTGGAGTAATTTCTTCATCTGTAGCTACTGACTCATGCTTAAATATAGATGTGAATTTATAGAAATAATAGAACTTATAGAAATTCAAGGACTTGGGTCCTTGAAATTAAGTCTCTTATGATCACATCTAAGAAGGAAAATTTATTCTGAGGAAAGAGATAAGATAAAATTTGGCTGTCACACAAGAAATGTATAGTCTTAGGAGGTACATATATCTTGTTTATAATTGTATTCCCCAAAATAGCACTGATTCATTTAAAGGGTATTAGTTTCTAATTTAGGGCTCTTGGTAAAGTTCAGACAGTGCAGATCTTCTTTTGAGAGGTTAGCAGTTGGCTCATACCACCAGCCACATGTCTTGAATGTATCCCATGATCTTCAAGGATACCGTGGGGTAACAGAATAGGGTTGAGGAAACCTTCTGGAGTGTTCTTTGTTGGGGTGAAGAAGCTGGAGTCCTTCCTACTGCTTTTGGTAGACTTGGTGATGGAAAAAAATGTTGAGATGCCATCTGTTGGAAGATAAGAGAATCTAGCAGTCATTTAAGGCACTAGCAATATTTTAGGAGAACACTAAAGTATTTTTCATAGGGAAGGGAGGTCTAGATGTATTGTTAAGAAAATTATTGTTCTATATGGTTAGAATCATCCTGATAGCTATACTCTTAGTTTGGAATAAGTGAGTTTATTAAGTATACAGCAAGCTAAAGTAAAAATATATAGCAAAAGATGAAGAGGTAGACAAAACATCAAATTGGGACCGTGGAGATGGCTTAGTGGATAAGAGCATATATGCTTCTAACTGCCTCTAACTCCAACTTCATGAAATCCTCTTGGTCCGAAGGACACCTGAACTTATGTATACATGCACACACACAATTTAAATATTAAAAAAATAAACACTTAAAAATAGCATCACTATAGTCTGGAGAATTGCATTGACTGAACAGATAAGAGCACTGGTTACTTTTCCAGAGGCTATGGATTCCACTCCTAGCACCCATGTGGCAGCTCACAACTGTCTCTAATTCCAGTTCCTGGAGAGCAGTGCTCTATTCTGACCTCTGTAAGCACTAGGTATCTATATGGCCCACATACATACATGCAGATAAAATTTATACACATAAACACGAATTAAGTCTTAAAACCCATACCAGGTACTTAAAAATCAAATCAGGTACTTAAAATATCAGAAATCCATTGGGGAAATCCCTTTGAGGTTGTTGGCTGGAGTTTTTTAGAGAGTTTTGGGCAGAGCAGATTGTCCCCTCCAGTGAGCCCTCCGGGTACAGGAACAAATCAAACATGCACAGAACCCTGCAGAAACTGATTGGACAAGTTGAGGCCAATATAATGATGTTTTGCTGTCTACCTGTAATTTACTGATCGTTCATTTACTTTGACTCGCTATATATTTAATAAAATCACTCATTCAAAACTAAAGGTATGACTATTGTAAATCATTCTTCAGACCATACAAAACTATTAATATTATTTGTGGGAGGCTGAGGCAGAATAATAAGAAGTTCAAGGCCAGCTTCAGTTAATTATCAAAACTGCCTAAGGGGGTGTAAAAGAAAAGGAAAATATTTTTGAAATTACTTTTGGAATTTTATATAGTTCTATAAGAAAGATCAATAGTATGAGTATAGTTATGTTAGTGCATAGTATTTTTAAAATTCTGTTATTTAAATTTTAGAACCTCCTTAAAAGAGTGTTCTGGTTTGGATGACAGATTATATGATCATATGGTATAGGATTTAGTTCAATTACTCATGAAAATGTTCTTGTAAACCAGTGAATGATCTGCCGAGCCCTGAACTTGTAGAATATATCCTATGTATTCTTCATATAAGTTTAATGCATCCTGCACTATCTTTGATTTGAATGTATTGGATCATAGGACTTGCGTTACAATCATTTATTAATGTTTGTCCTCTCCAGGGCTTGCTAACTGCACATTGCATACAAAAAGTACTTGATAAATGCTAGTAGTTCATTAACTTCAAAAACTCTTTCCTCAGCTTTTGGTGTGTGTGTGTGTGTGTGTGTGTGTAGTATGTATGTATGTGTTCATCTTTGTAGTGGCTAGAGATAGATAATGTAAGTTCTTCAGTTATTCTCCACTTTGGGTTTTGAGATAGGTTCTCTCATTGAGCTGAGTCTCACCTATTACCTAAGCCAGTTGGCCAGTAAGCTCCAGAAGAAACCTGCCTGCCCGCTCGCTGCCCCTGCAGCAAGGGTTAGGGCTGCTGAAGCTCGTCTGCATGAGGGTTGGGATCCACGTGGAGGTTCTCGTGCTTGTGCACAGGCACTTTACTACCCAAGGCTCCTCAACTTTTTTTTAACGTTAGGAGAGTTTGCATTAAGTTCTTTATGTTTGGTATTTTCTTCCTCACCACTCTGTATAACAGGAAAACTTCTCTCAATATTTCTCTCAAATCAATCTTTCTCTCCTTTAAACAAAATAGATATTAACTTTGGTTTGTACATATGTGAGGAAAGCAAAGTTTAGATTTGTTGTCTCCTTTCTCAAAGTTGAGCTTCAAGACAGCTAGGCTCATACACATACATTTAACGTTTGAGAGAGTGAAGCCAGAGACATGCGATGACGTGAACTTGAACTTAGTTCTTTTGTGCTACAGATAATCTAGGTACACTAACCTTAACAGAGAACCATTAAAAGTTTTTACAAGACATCTGAAGGCTTCTTGACTACTCACTTGAAAATCAGGAGTGTTAGGTTTCCAGACAACTGCAAGCAAATGTAGACTTTAATTAATAGTAGCTATAGTGAATTCAGGCAGACAGCTTAATATCCTGCGTATTTTTGGTGTTAAGTCATATTGTGTAGATATTAGAGAAACTCTGTCCAAAACTCTTTACACACAAGAGATAGTCGTTGATATTTTTATGTCTTGTAATAATGCTAGCTGCCATCTAGTGGCTTTTAGTGTTAGGCACCATATTAAATGTCTTATTTATTCTCTCAATTTTGCCTTTACAACAGTATGAAGATGACATAGAGGCAAAATGGTCATATGTACTAATGGTTGAGCCATGATTCAAATTTAGCAGTTTAAGAAGCTGAATGCTTACTCCATGACTACTGTGGTACTTCTAGAACAAAGTTTCTTGGCCGGGACAACACTATTTTTTTAGATAATCCTGGAGGCCCTGAACTCCTGTATTCAAATCATCCACCTAGCTTAGCTTTCCTAGTACCTGGAAATATAGATGTATTATGCAGTCAGATAATTTGTATCCTGTGTAACGTAGGATGTTTGTCATCTCTTTCTACTAGATGCCAGTGGTAAGTCACCTGTATTCTTCATACTATTGACCAGGGGAGGGAAATAGAAAGAAAAGGAAAAAAAGGCTATAGATATTGCTGCATATTCCCAGCAGAGCGAAATAGCCATAATAAGCACGGTTGGGAAACAGTGGTCTAGACGAGTGTGCTTGGGCTAGGGAGAAAGGTTAGTAGGTAATATACTTAGACTGTATCAAAACTGAGGACTGGAAGTCATTGTTAAGTGCTATTCTTTCATAGAAAAGAAAAGTATATCGCGATTTAAAAAGAGGTAAGAACAGAGTAAGAAAGAGCTGAGGATTGAGATACACAGAGTGGAGAGTACAGGGTTCTATTTGATGTAAATAAACTCTGGACACTTAATACTATGATCTCACAATAGGTCGCTGGGAAACAATGAAGGCAGCAGTGGACCTGGCTGGGGACGTCTGCACTTTCACCATTCTGTTTTGTCATGTCTTGTTGCCCTGGCGTGTGCCTTTCTTTTAGTTGGTATTTTATCTCTTGGTAAAGGAGAAAATATGTTTTTTGTTTTCTAAAGAAAATAATTTCTTGTTTCAGGCTGCCGAGGAGCCCAAGTAGAAGAAATATGGAGCTTAGAGCCTGAGAGTTTTGAAAAGCTAAAGTAAGTGAAGTTTTAATTGTATTTATCTACGTTTCAGCACACTTTTTAAATATACTCGGATTTGTCTTTTCCTTTTACTTGAATTACCATACGGCTGAATACATTTAGGTTTTGGTTTTGTTATTGTTTTCAATCCTATGGGATAAGTATTACCCTGAGTTTATATCCAAGAATCTGAGATTCATGGGTAAGTTATATGCCAAAAAAAAAAGTATATACATTTTCTTGATTATAAATTCACAGAATTCATTTACAGTTCAATAGCATTAAACCCTAAAATGATTTTATCATTAAAATAATAATAAGCCAGAAAAGCACCGGTAAATCCGACTGTATTGTATTGTTTCCTGAGAAGGTTAAAATGTCAAATTCCAAATGTTGATGCTAGGAAGAATGTTTCACCAACTTTCTGATAAGAATCGCTTCCCAGAGTTGAAGTGTGAGGTAAGACTAGGAATGGTAACTAACTCCTGGAAAGTGATGAATATGTAGATAGTTCTTGGCCAGGCCAACCTGGAGTATGGAGTGAGATTTTGTCTCTATAAACAGACAAAAACCACATTGACTAACTGCAAATGGCAGACCAGATGAGTTTTCATTTTGAGAGTGTTCATAGTCTTATAATGGGGACAAGATAAAAGCTTTTCAAGGGGAAAATGACAGCCAGGCCTGATGTCTGATTATTGAGGCCAGCTTAGCTATATAGTGAGTCTTACATGGGCTACAGAGTGAGATTTTTGTCACAAAAAGCCTATAAAGTAAACAGAGAGGAAATGGGTGCTTACAGTTACTGTACTGTTTTTAGTGGTGAGAAAAGGGTGAGTTTCTTTCTCCTACTTTCATCTTTCCCATAGAAAGGGCAGTGATTACAGACAAAATACGAGAATAAGAAATAAATAAGCTGAAGAAAGCTGTCAAAATAAGAAATTTTAAATAATGGCTTAATGTTTCTTATTATTCCGTTATGAATGAGTAATTTCATTATGTATAAGATGGCAGTAGCCATTCATACTGTAGATTGAGGATTATACATAAATTCAATAATGATGCAAAAGTGACTTCCTAGAGTTAATGTGTATGCAGGCTGCTGCTTTTATATAAACACTCTGTATACTGGGATGTGATGTAAGCAAATAGCTTCCACTTTTACTATATACTTTATTTTTAACACAGGACCACAATCTGGGCATGGTGGTACATGTTTTAATTCTAGCACTCAGGAAGCAGAGGCCAGCCTGGTCTACAGGATAGCTAGGACTAGTTGAGACCCTGTCTCAAAAAACCAAATTTCCTGGCCACATGTAGCCCAGGCTGTCCTCAAATTCCAGAGCCCAGGTTGCCCCTACCTCCCAAGTGCTGGATTTTGTAGATCTGTGCTATCACATTCACTCAGACATTTTTCTAATTTTTAAGTGAGTTGATAAAAGATAAATGAATTGATGAATTGTCTACAGATTGGAGAATAATCTTTACATAATTATGTTCTGACTGATTTAGGTTTTAGTTTTACTAACTTCTAAGCCAGCATTCTAATGACTATAAATGCCTGTCTTAGTAAAATTTTAAATAGTCACTTAATTAATTAGTTAATTTGCATTCTCTTTGTTAAATAGCTATGACATGATATACTGATGATATATATACATACATACATACATAAAGAAATCTGGTTTTGGTGTTACTAATTCAGCTTTTTATTTTGTAGGCCAGTACATGGGTTAATTTTTCTTTTCAAGTGGCAGCCAGGAGAAGAACCTGCTGGCTCTGTGGTTCAGGACTCCAGGCTTGAAACAATATTTTTTGCAAAGCAGGTATTGTCTATGATTCTCTGAAAAATTGCAGGAGCCAAAGGACACTAGTCTGTATTTGTATCTAGCTTAGCACTTTCTTTTGTTGTGGGGTCCCTTTACACTTTTAAACTTTATTGCCAGAAACAAGTTTTGTTTTTATGATTTCCTCCTAGTATGTAATGTATAGACAATAAAACTGAGACATTTAAAAAGTGATCAGTTGATTGAAAATTAACAGGATTGTTACATGTTTATATAAGTAGGTTATAGATAAACTCCAGGTTTCTAGTATAACAAGCAACCACTCTGTAACAAAGTAATATTATAAACCTCAAATAACATTTTAAATCAAAACTTAACTATATTTATCAAACCAAAATTAAAGAGTACTAAAAAACTCCATTGTTTTAGATCATCTCAAATGTGTATATTACCTGGTTAATGGCATCCACAAAGATTATCTCTTCTGTTTCTCCATTTAGTCTGTCTTTGTTTTGGTTTGCTTTTGGTTGAAATAAGTTAAGAAAATCTGTACTTCAATATGTTTGTAATTAGGAGAAAGAAAATTATTTTTAGGTAATTGTAATATTCATTAACAATGTATGGAAACCAGGAAACAAACATGAAACATAACAAAAATGTTAGTTGCATTATGAAATGTATGTGCTCTGATAAATTTCTTTGGATTATTTTACCATTTGTTGTTATGATTCTACATGATTGCGTAGCAACATTAGTTATGGAAAACTCATTGTGCATACATCATTCAAATATTGATAAATTTGATTGAACTGAGAATTGTAGCAAGTCACGTGTGCTAAAATCATTCTGTTTTATTAGAGAAATTGTGTCATGAGATTTATAAACTTAGGGTTTGCTCAGAGTTTTATAAAATTTCAATTTTTATTAAGTTCAAATCAATGATAAACACCTGTCAAATTTCCTTAGTGTTATTACTTATTTTGTGGAAAATATAATTTATGGAAAATATTTGTCAGATACTCTTGATTGAAGTCATGTTTGTGAGTCATTTATTCTTTCAAGTAAAAATAATCCAGAAAAAAAAGGCATTAACTTACCTGACACCTCATCACACAAATATTGTTTCTCAAAACAGCTTGCATTTCTTGGTGTTGTGCTCTGTAGAAGGTATTTGGCCTTCATATCGCATTCCATAAAACAGTAAAGAATATGCCCCAAGATCCCCAAGATCAAAATTTAATAAAAATGATTTTTGCTGCCTTGCAAATAATATTTTTCTGGGAAGCTACTTCATTTACAAAATTAATGCTATTTTTTTTAAATAAACACCATTACTTTTATGCCATTAGGAAATGGAAAAGCAGGAACAGTAAAAACTGTCTTAGTAGAATTATGATAGAAATAATTGAACCTAGGAAGGATCTTAACTCTTTTTGGAGATTCATGGCCATCCTTGTTTATAAAATGATCAGAAAATGTTAAATCCCTAATAGATTTTGTCCATATATCTGTCCCATTGTTTGGAAAAAAATGAAGTAAGAATTAAATTAGTTTAATTAATTAGTTTGATAAGAGTTTGAAATCCAAGCCAAAAAAACCTATTTAGTTTAAAAATTGGTTGTTTCTGATATCCCCAATCATGTACAATATTGGTAAGCAATTGTCATTTCTACCTGTGAGGTCAGGACACAGCTCTTCTCTATTTGTTTGCTTATTTTTCTTTTTTTCTTTTTGTTTTCATTTAACTTTTCTGAATTGAATATTTCTAAGAGAAGTTAAAGTTTTCTTGTTCTATATGAAAATATGCTTTTACTTCTTTCTAAAAGTACAGAAGTATAAAGCCGGGCAGGTGGATTTCTGAGTTTGAGACCAGCCTGGTCTACAGAGTGAATTCCAGGACAGTCAGGGCTACACAGAGAAACCCTGTCTTGAAAAACCAAAAAAAAAAAAAAAAAAAAAAAAAAAAGAAGTATACTTATGAACATAAATATTTTCATAATCCCATACTGACCAGGACTAGCCCCCCTTTTTTGTTTGTTTGTTTCTCTGTAGAACCCCAGCTGTCCTGGAACTCACTCTGTAGACCAGGCTGGCCTGGAACTCAGAAATCTGCCAGCCTCTGCCTCCCAAGTGCTGGGATTAAAGGCATGCGCCACCATCCATTCTTTTAATGGTTTGACTAGTCTAGTCAATAAGTAGACTATGTATCTGTTACAGAAATTGCAAGCTTTTAAAATATATGATATTGAAACTGAAATAGTTCATACATTGTTCCTACTTTGGAGATGGCCACTATTGTATTTTTCTCTGTGGTTCTGTATGTGTGCTTTTTCTATGTTTATGTTTGTAATTTCTTCCACATTAGCCTGTGAGTCTGAGAGTTGGGAATTTTGCTTTTAAATGTAGTACATGGCATGTAGTATGTATTCAGTAAATGGAGATTGAACTGTTTGTATCTAAAGCTATCATGATTGAAGAGCTTGAGCCCACTACTCTCCAGACATTAAGATGTGTGGTTTAATCAGGCCTTAACTGTGTCTTTCTGTTGTTACAGCAGTAGACTTTATTGTTGGTGTGAGTTTTGTGGGGAAGAAGGGAGCTTCTATGTAGTATAGACTGGTCTGGAATATGGTGTTCTGTCTCAGCTTCCCAACTGTCGGGATTACAGACATGTACCACTGCATTTGGGCAGAGACATTGTTATTGGTAAGGTTTAAGAGAGTACTTGGGGAAAAAAAAACAAAAAAGAGAGTACTTGATATAAAAGATGATACTATAGTAAAACTTTATAATTTCTGGTGTCCTCTGATTATTTTCTTAGTTATTCGTTACATTTTCTTCAGAAAACATTTAATATTTTAAATAGTTTTTGAGATTAAAAAAATCATGTATGTGAGTATTTTACTTGCATTTATACCTTTGCAATACATGCATGCATTGCCTTCAGAGGCCAGGAGAGGGCAGTGGATCTGCTGGAACTGGAGTTACAGCTAGTTGCTAATTATCATGTGAGTTCTGGGAATCAAACTTAGATCCCCTGGAAGAGCAAGCAGCTAATGCTCTTAACCACTGAGCCATCTGTCCAGCCCTTCCCCCAGGCTACATTTTTATCTTACTGTAATAGTTTATTTGTAATGTACTTTTTTGTCTTTTTGTTTTTGTCCCCCCCCCCCCCCCCAAACAGGGTTTCTCTGTGTAGCCCTGACTGTCCTGGAACTCTGTAGACCAGGCTGGCCTCGAACTCATAAATCCACCTCCCAAGTGCTGGGACTGAAGACATGTGCCACCACTGCCTGGCTTGTATTGTACTATTATACTATTCTTAAGATGTCAATATTTTATTCTGTATTTCAGGTCAATTTCACTTTAAAATTTACTAATTTGCTAATTTTATATTTCATGTGAGCCTGTTAAGAGAATTGTTACATAAATACGTTATCTTTGATCTTATGTTTCAAGGACACCAGGAAGAGGTGTTCAGGAAAGAGTGTCTAGACTTTAGGAGTATTTTCAGAAATAAAACATTTGAACTGTATGTGTTCATACTTTGAAGGCTAAAACATTACATCGCAGTAATGTTTTTGTACAAAACACTTGCCATGTCATTGACAACAAAGGCATGGTCTATTAGCTTCCTTTCTGCTTGTCTGACTCCATCCCTTCTGCCTTTCAGGACAGAGGTGTTTGAGTAGTAGAAAGACACAAGAATTTCACCAAAAGGTATTCCATGGGTGGAACTTCCAGTTGTCTTCTGCCAGTGGGATCACAGATGATACTGACTTTCCATACAATGCTTTCTGACAGTATGCATGGCATTGTCTTCCCGGGAAATTCCAACTGATTTGTAGTGGTGATGGTTTTCATAGGTCTGATCTGTTATTGATGTAGATTACCATAGTCTTCTGCCCCACAGAAGACAGCCCATAAAACTGATGCAAAGTGCCTACTCTAAGGCACATTATTAGAATCTGAGTATGACATAAAACCCCCTAGAAAGACATCATTCTCAGGCATCACTCTTTCTAGACCCCCCTAGGTAGAGACAGACCAAGGAATCAAACTTTTGAGGGTGAAGTTATTTGCTAAACAAGTAAATAAAGGATCTGACCTTGTTGAGGAGTTCTGATCAGACTCCTCTGAGTAAGTTGTAAGTAGTTTGGCTGAAACTGTAGGATAAGAAGGCATTAATTAAAGGAAAAGGCTGAGGGTCATTCCAGATTGACAACAGCTTCACGGTAAAAGGAATTGTGACTATTAGAAGATACTACAAGAAAAAAGGGCAGTGTAACCAACTATGGAGAACAATGGGGAGATGTCATGGAATATGAAGTTTAGTAGGCAGAACATATTAGAACCAGGTTAGGTTAGATACAGGTTTAAAGAAATAATGGTCTTACAGTAAGTATTTTCCCCTCCCTCCCTCCCTCCCTCCCTCCCTCCCTCCCTCCCTCTCTCCCTCCCTCCCTCCCTCCCTCCCTCCCTCCCTCCCTCCATCCATCCTTTGTAATTGTCAAGGTTATAGGCAACAGTTTTGTTGCTTTCTGTATGACTCCTATTTGAGAGGTTTCTTCATGGTCCAAAATTGTTGCCAGAGCTTCAATCATTCTATCATAGTTGCATATGTCAGACACTCAGAAGTGGGCAGCACAATCTGTTGCTTTTATGGACATTTATATAAGTTGTTAGTGTCATATGCTTACTTTAAAACAAACAAACAAACAACCCCCCCCCCCAAACTTCATAACCTGAATTAGCAAAGGAAACTAGGAAGATTGTCTTTATTCCAGGTGGCCTCAGTTCAGGCCAAAATTTGGGCATTCAGTTCTTAGATAAAAAGAAAACGGTAAATACTAGAGAACAACTGTCAGATAATAACCAAAGGAAAGGCACAGGTCACGCAGTATATTTTAGGTTGATTGAGACTTTCTTTCTTTTTTTTTTTTAGTTAGTTTAGCAACAATGATATATTTTAGAATTATATAATGGGGAAAATATTTCTCAAGGTTTTCAAATTCCCACATTGTTATTTTTTGAGAGTCAGGGAAAATAAATCAGTATTCCTAGGAACTATGATTATTTTAAACATCTAAAAATCTTTTTTTAAAGATATATTTATTATATGTACAGCATTCTGCTTGCATGTATACCTGCAGGCCAGAAGAGAGCACTAGATCTCATTATAGATGATTGTGAGCCACCATGTGGTTGCTGGGAATTTACCTCAGAACCTTTGGAAAAGCAGACAGTGCTCTTAACCTCTGAACTATCTCTCCAGCCCACTTCTAAAAATCTTAACTGCATTATTTTTGAAGACTCACTGCTTGAGAGTTTTATATAAGCATACAATATGCACCTGATTCCCTTCGATTCACTTCTTCCTTTTGTCTCCTTCTACCACTTTTCTGTGCCAGCATCATGTAAGCCCACTGAGTTTACTCACCTATTTGTGTACCTATATGTGCAAGGGTACAGGGCCATCTGCCAGAACATGGATATTCTGTAAAGGACCACATTCCCAAAGAAAACCAACTCCTCTCCTCAACAGCCATCAGTTGCAGTAGCTCCTCAGATGTGTGTAAGACTTCATGAACCCCTCCCCCATCCATGCTGGGATGCTGGATAGCTTGGTCTGCCCAGGTTTTAATCATGTAGTCGTAGCAACGGAGTTCATGTATGTAGCAGTTTATATGATTAAGATTCTTCTCTGTATTCTGTGAGTAGTAATAAGTTATCAAAATGTTTTTCAAGATGATGGAGGACGATTAGATTTTCATTTAGAAAATTACCTTGGTTATACTGTAAGAGTGCACTTTAAACATGGTATAGAATATAATCATAGATACTTATGTGAGAGTTAGCAAGACTGAAAGTAGTGGTGGATGTAGATTCGAATAGAGGTAGCACCTTTAGTGTGTAATGGATAGACTTGTGAAAATGGAGGAGGAAGACATTGATGATGCCTATGTTTTCCTTAACTTGCTGAAGGTACATGGAATGGAGGTATTATTCTTGATTTATAACAAATTTATGATTGGCTCTGTCATGGCTTTCTTTTATTTGACTATTTAGTTGAGTTCTAGATTTCTTATTTGCATATTTACACAAAATTGGGCTTAATAGTCTACCTTTAGTATTTAACACTTTTGTTAGAGTTAGGATAATAACCTAGTCAATCTTGTTTTTATTTTCTATCCTCTCCAATCCTTTCTTTAATTTCAACTGAATCTTTCTTAAACCGTTTTAAATTATTTAGTTTCTCTATGAAAAATATGTTAGAAAATTTTTAAGATCATTGATGTATAAATTAGTAAATGACCTCTATGGCTGCAACCATACTAATACAACCAACCAGAAGTGCTCTTTAGTTCTGAAATATCTCATTGCAATTTCTTCCTTTATAGAAACTCTTTACATATCTTTCTAGAATTTCATTATGTTTGCTTTTAGTCTGCCCAGATTTTCAAAGCTATATAAGAATTTTGTATTTGGAAAAGACATAAGATGTGTCAGGTAAAGTTATTTCTTCTATGTTAGTTTGGTTTTCTGTCATTTGTGTATCTTTGTGACTTCTCACAAGTTTCTTCATGAGCAGTATTCTTCTCAGTACTAAGTTTGATTTTGTATTTTTGAGATAGGGTCTCATGACGTTGAATGCTAAAGCTTAAGGAATCCTACTTCCTCAGTCTCCTGAGTTTACTTTTATCTTAAAATTTAATCTTATCTTTCTCTGTATATGTGTGGGTGTACATGTATGTAAGTCTGTAGGCATGCATCCTATATACAGAGGCCAAAGCAGAGTATCAGTCATCTTCTTCTATTGTTCTCTCTATGTCTTATTGCCTGCAGGTAAGGTCTTTGAATCTGAAACCCACCTTTACTTCTGGGATCTGCTGCCCATCTATGCTCCTGATACAGTATTGACAGGCATATGCAGTTTTTACATGGATTCTTGTGATTTTGACCCTAGTCCTCATGTGTGTGTGAGCATCTCCCCATATGTTTGAAAAGTATTATTTTCTTTGTAGAAGTCAGAATTTACCTCATTCATGATTTGGGTTTTTGTTTTTGTTTGTTTTTTAGACAGAATCTTATTTGGGGACCCTGACTTGCCTTGAACTTGCTGTGTAAACCAGACCTGCCTTGAACTCACAGAGCTTTTCCTTCCTTTATTTTGTTCTTAATTATGTATAAGCATGTATGTTTGTAAGCATGAGTGCAGGTGCTCCCAGAAGTCAGGGGCATTTGATTTCCTGGAGCTGGAATTATCTATACTGTGGCTTGTCTGATGTGGGTGCTTTGAACCAAATCTAGGTCCTCTGGAAGAGCAGAAATACTTGAAATGGCTGAGCCATTTCTCCAGCTCCTTTTTCTGTTTTTTATTTCTGTGATCTTAGCATTTTAGGTGTGAGCTGTGTGGAAGATAAGATGTTATAAAATAGGTGATCTTATTGGAGAAGCCCACATTCATAATATAGAATCAGCTTGGTATGATGTCTGCTATACAAATTGTAGAATCAGACTGTCTCTTGGTTAGCTATATGTCCTTGGGAAGCCCTTTAATTCTTTGTGTCTCAGCTTCAGTAAACGTAAAGTAAAATAAAGATATATTTTTATAGTTTGTTGAGAAGATTAAAATCATTGATATATGTAAAGAACCCAGTATCTAGTACAGAAGGAGGTCTTTTTTTTTTTTTTTTTTTTTTGGCTTGTGTATATATAAGATCCATGTAATCTGTTGAACATAAAGTATGATGATTGTAGCTTTGAGTAAAAATATGTGAACAATAAATACTTGTATTAGATATTCAAATGAGGGTGGGAATGAGTTGTTGCAGAATCTCTGTGGAGTTAAAGTTAAATGTGGATGAATTGGGTAAGAGTAAGTTTAGGAAGAAGGAAGTTAGGAGGAAGGACAAATTATTTTGTTCTAGGTAGCTGTTTTAGGTTAGGCTGATTGGTCATGCTGCGTTAACTGGATTTGTCTGCAATCTTAATGGTTACTAAGTTTCTTTGACTCTAGAATCTTCAACTCAAGAATTTTATCAATTTCCTGAAAGTAGGCCAGAATGGGAACTAAAAGTTTATACCATTGCTATATGAAATAGAATTTGAAGATTACTTTTGTTTGGAGGTTGAGTTGTCAACTAAAAAAAAAAAAAATTAAAACAGACTCATAATACTCTTCCTTTTTATATTTTATAGGTAATTAATAATGCTTGTGCCACTCAGGCAATCGTAAGTGTACTACTGAACTGTACCCATCAAGATGTGCATTTAGGAGAGACATTATCAGAATTTAAAGAATTTTCCCAAAGTTTTGATGCAGCTGTGAGTAGCCTTCTTAATCTTAAAATGACCTATTTGTGATTGTTCTTCTTCTAATAGGCTGCTTTTCAAAATTGTTTTAGATGAAGGGGTTGGCACTGAGTAACTCAGATGTGATTCGACAAGTGCACAACAGTTTTGCCAGGTAAGGAACTGTATGTGTGTGTCTCTGTCCATCTGCCTATCATCTTTCTGTTTCTGTCTGTCTTATTTTCTGTTGCTTGTTTTTGTTGTACTTGATTTTTCTTTGACCCTTACTCTTTTCTTTACTGTAGACAGCAGATGTTTGAATTTGATACAAAGACATCAGCCAAAGAAGAAGATGCTTTTCATTTTGTCAGTTATGTTCCAGTCAATGGAAGACTATATGAATTGGATGGATTAAGAGAAGGCCCAATTGATTTAGGTAATTTGTTTTCTGTTCTGGTATGTACTTTGGATAAGGAATGAAAAATTTTATATTCTCCTTTATGTTAACTGCAGGTCTGCTTAAATTTTGAGGATGAAAGCTACTTTGAGGTAGTATAATACGGTGTTGATTGCTTGATGAAATTAAATGATGTGATTATATAGCAAGGACTTACACTATTCATTTGGGGCCTGTGAGTTTTTAACACACAGCTCACATAATTTATTTTTAATTAAAATAAATAAATTTACTTATTTTGAGATAATGACTTTCTAAGTAAACTGGCCTTGAATTTGTGATCTTCTGCCTCAATCTCTCTCCTGCTGGGGTTACAGCAGGAGATTTCATCATGCTCAACTTTGCAGTGGAAAGCATTAGGGAAAGGGAAAGGTCTTAAGGGAGTTGGTCATGGAGTACCTGTGACAAGAATGCACAAGTGGGGAAATGAAGAGAGTCAGCCAGAGTGGGTAGGAGGCATAGGGTAGGGCAGCGTGGAAAGCACTTTTTATGATAACCTAAAAAAATTGCTTAACAGTTTGTGTCAGAGAGAGAGAGAGAGGGAGGGAGACAGAGCATACACATGTTTGACAGACACTGTGTGCACATACAGTCTCACAAATCTGTGGGAGGCAAGGGCTCTGTCACGGAACTGCACTCCAGCTCCTATGTCAGACAGACACCGTGTCCACATACAGTCTTACAAATCTGTGGGAGGCAAGGGCTCTGTCACGGAACTGCACTCCAGCTCCTCACAAAAGATTTATAATTCTTTTTTGTGACTTTATTACATTTCTTTTGTTGTATTAGACTGCAATCAGCAAACTTTTGCTTTATTTGAGTCTAATATATGCTTTTGGTTAAATTTTATACTTTTATACATAAAATAAGACCTAGAAATGTATCTCTGTGGTGACCTAGGCTTGTTAACCCATCAGTACAACCAATAAGTAGGTTTGCTTTGTTTATAATTTTGTAATTTTTGATCATTTCATGCATTTATAACTAATAATTATCTAGTGAAGGTTTGTATTTAAAAACATTTATTCCTTGTAAAATAATTTTTTGGAAGCTAGCTTTTCTTAGTTTGATAATTAATTTGAACTCTTATATCTTCTGTTGACCAGCAATTATAATTATTAAATACAAACAAAGTAGTGAACAATACAGAATAACCACACTTATTGTATAGCTGTTACAGGACTTCTGGGAAGAAGAGGATTACAGCATTTTGGCTAACTGACCTTGCATTTTAAATGGTTTCAATTTTTTAAAATTTTTCCTAACATATAGTAGTAGTAAAGAGTAGTTTTTAATCCATTATGACCTTTCCATACATGCATATGATGTATTTTGATCTTTTTCACTTTATTACTCTTTAGCAATTTTTTATTTTATAATTTTGAAGTGTCAGAAAGGATCGAATCTTTACTTTATTACTACGTGTGGATCGGTTTCTTTTTTTATTTTCCTAACTTTTAGTTTTGTCATCTCTTAGAGGATAACTTAAAATATTTGCTTAAAGAATTATTGTGTCAGGAGAGGAGGAGGGAGGGAGACCTAGTGAGTGAGGGAAAGAGAGAGACTAAGAGAATGAACATACCCAGGACTACAGTGTGTTAGGCAAGCACTCTATCACTGAGTGTATTTATCTTTATCTCGTGATTGTACATTTAAGTAAGCTAATTTCCTAATTCATTCTCAAATATTTTAGTGTCTATTAACATGGTTGCATGATAGCATGACATGATGTTAAACAATAGTATGACAATACAAATGATAATATATTCTTGTATCAAAAAGTAAGAATTGAAACATAACATAATTACACTAAAAAGAACACTCAAGACATATGGTGTCTCACACCTAAAATTCAAGCTTTGCCAAGGCTGCATCAGTATTGCTTGTCCTTAGATATAGTAGGCTACATCCTGATTTACCTGTAAAACATTTGTGTAAGTCCTCAATTTACTTAAGTATTGTTGATTAAAACTTTGAGAGAATGTTAGTTAATACTGCCTTTTCTTGTATTTTAACTCTGTAACATTTACTTCTAGGTGCGTGCAATCAAGATGACTGGATCACTGCAGTGCGGCCAGTGATAGAGAAAAGGATTCAAAAGTAATGCTCCACTAATACCATTCATATGAATCTGGCTTCTAAGGGGTTTTGTTTGTTTGTTTATTTGCTTTCTGTTTTAATTAAAAAAATGTTTTGATTTTTTTAATGTTCTATGTTAAACATCTGACCTACTCTTCATTGAATTAATGTATTGAGAGAATGTATTTTAGAAATTTTATTTAACGATATGAGAAATGCATTGATATTCATTAAGTGGGGCTTTTTGTTTGTTTTGTTTCATTTTATTTTTTGGCAGTGCAGGACTTTGAATCTAGCCTCAGGTATGCTAGGCAATGATCTACCTCTGAACTACAGTGCCAGCCCTAAGTGAGAAGCTGACTATTGCTAAATAGTTGTACAGGTAGTTTTGCACTGTTGTTTTGGTTTTGAGGATTTTCAAGATGAAGTGATTTTGAAATAATTATATAAACATGTTCAGTTATAGGAAATGATGGGTTATGTGTGCTGTTTACCTTGTAATCTTAAAAAGGTACACTATAATATCATAGGTAGATAGACCCAGCAAAATAACATCTCACCTTAGGATTCTTCAGACTTACAGTGAATTTCCTCCCTTGACACCCATTTTTTCTTTCTCCTTTTAATGTATTATTTCCACAAAGTTCAGATATACTTGATAGGATTAGGAACATAGAACTTCTTCAATTTAAAAAAGGTATAGAAAATTTTTTAACATTTTTACATAATTTAAAGCATATTTGACTATGTTCTTTTTGATAATTAGAATTATAAGATACTTTTGAAGTATCATGTAGGTTTGAACTAATACAAATATAGGCTTATGTTTCATAGTATGTTATTGTCTAGATTAAGTCTCCTTATGGGGCTGGAGAGATGGCTCAGTGGTTAAGAGCACTGACTGCTCTTCCAGAGGTCCTGAGTTCAATTCCCAGCAACCACATGGTGGCTCAAAGCCCTCTGTAATGGGATCCGATGCCCTCTTCTGGTGTGTCTGAAGACAGCTACAGTGTACTCACATCTATAAAATAAATAAATTTTAAAAAGAAAGTCTCCTTATGTATTATAGGTAATTTCAAAATTAAGGCGGTTCATACTGTTATGAGGGATTTTTGGTAGGGTAGTAATTTTTCTACTTGATATAATTATACATTAAAATTAATATTTTATATTTACTTGTGAGTTATAAAGTTTAAAATGCATATGCCCACAGTAGAAGCTACATCATGACTCAGAAAATATGTTTAGTATCATCAGTCAAATCTAACAAATGTAAAGTCTTGGTTTAATTCTTTTTCTCTGAGAACTTAAGTAATAATTGTCCTATTTCTGTGATGAAAATATGTTATTTCTAATGTCTTAAATAAAATTCATAGTAGTATGGAACATTTAAACTATTTGCAATTGATGAAATTTAGATAAAATTTACTACATTATACTCTTTCATATACAAAACCTTATTAAAATGTCAGTTTTTATTATTAGCCTACTAATAATTTCACTTATTCCATTATGTAGTAATTACAATGAATTATCTTAATACTAATGGTTTTATAATTTTTATTACATTTTTAATACCTTTTTGCAGGTATAGTGAAGGAGAAATTCGATTTAATTTAATGGCCATTGTATCTGACAGAAAAATGATATATGAACAGAAGATAGCAGAGTTACAAAGACAACTTGCAGAGGTTTGTGGACACACACACCCTTGGTTGTGTATACGGGGTGGGATAACTGTCAGGAGTAGGTATGTGTGGAAACTGGAGGAGGATATCTAGTATCTTCTATCACACACTGATTTCTTTGTTTGTTTGTTTTGGAGGGACGGTCTGTAACTAAGCTTGGAACTAGGCTAGTGGCCAGCAAGTGCCAGCAATTTTCCTGTCTGATTTCTACAGCACCAGTGTTATAGGCATGTGTGCAGCCATTCCTGGCTTTTTCTGGGGTATCTGAACTCTAGTCATCATGCTGGAACAGGAAATACTCTTGACAGTTGAGCCTTCTTTGCATTCCTTTTGGCCTTTGAGTATAAAATTTTTGCATAGGTACTGTATTCTCTCAGGAGAAAAATTACTTTGATTTTCCTATTTACAATAGATTTAATTAAGGGGAAATATTCTGAATTTATGTTACTTAGTTTTATACTTTACAATTGATATTTTTCTTGGTTTCTTAATAAAGCATGAATATATAGTGTTTACTATAAAATATTCTCATGAGAATTAAATTTGCATATCACTTAAAGAGTAACATAGGTGCTAAATGTTAGTAATGAATGATTTTAGCCATTTTCTCTTACAATTAATCAAAAGTGTATTTTTTGTAGGAATTAATTTGGTATATATAAATGTATATAAAATCCTTACCAATCTTTTTTTTTTTTAAAGATTTATTTATTTATTATATGTAAGTACACTGTAGCTGTCTTCAGACACCAGAAGAGGGTGTCAGATCTCTTTACAGATGGTTGTGAGCCACCATGTGGGTGCTGGGATTTGAACTCATGACCTTCGGAAGAGCAGTCGGTGCTCTTACCCACTGAGCCATCTCTCCAGCCCCAATCCTTACCAATCTTAATGATTATCTTTTCAATGCTATAAATGTGGTTGGAAAGAGAGCTAATGGTAGAGAAATTTTTTTGAAAAGTCCTTTGATCATATCTTAGAGATAGTTTAAGTAAATTATTTATTTTAATAAAATTAAATTATTTTGTAATTTAATAGATTGTAGTAATATATTACGTTATACTATTAGTAGTAGGTGAAAGTCAAGTATTCTAGATCAGAAATATGGGAGGTATATTTAAGGATTTTACCCATTAATTTTTATCTTATTGGGCTATATTATGTTGAAATCTGAAAATAATTATATGAGTCATTTAAATGTTGGCAGGACTTAAGCCACAGTCTTTAGGGTACTGTTTCTTTTTTTTTCCCTAAGGAGGAACCCATGGATACAGATCAGGGTAGTACTGTGTTAAGTGCTCTTCAGTCAGAAGTTGCCAGAAACCAGATGCTTATTGAAGAAGAGGTACAAAAGTTAAAGAGATATAAGGTATGGTTTTTAAAAATAGGCTATAATGTTTTAGTAGTTTTAGTATAATGTTTAGATGAAAGTATGTTGGCTCGTCGATTTCTTTCCTTCCTGTCATTGGTGAGTTTTCAGAATAATGCATTGATTATCAGGCAGTTGACACAAGTTTCACTTTTTAAATGCTGCTATGAACAGACTTTTTCCCTGTTAGATGTCTCACTATACCTACTATTCTTCCTGATGTCCAGGGTGTCCTGCCCGTGACTATTGGGAACAACCAGGCTTCTGTCTGTAGGCTTTGACAGCTGCTGTGCCGTGTAGTGTGATGACTCTTTTTGTGTAGTGCCTGATCAAGACTTGCAGTCATTTTTGCAAAGTTCTGAGTTTCTCTAGTAGAAAATGAATGAATGAATGAATGAATGAATGAATTATGGTTTGTTTTTTGTTTGTTTTGTTTTGTTTGTTTTTGAGACAGTCTCAAGTGTAGCCCTGGCTGTGCAGCCATGCCTGACCTGTAATGGTCTGTGTATAAAGGACAATAGCCTGGAACCTGTGGGAAACCTCCTGCTGGGCATACTGATACATGCCACTGCAAACTAGCTGAAAACTGTTGAAAGAACTCTAGGTGCTTACCTGGATGCTTGTTGTAGGCCTTTTGCCTACAACATTTTTGTTTCTAGTGCTAGATGAATTCATATAATATTTCTTAGTCTTAAAAAGGCTTTCTAATTCAAGCAGAAATTACATTAATATGGACATTTTGGTCCCTCTGAACATTACTCATTTGCTTCATGAATAATAATAATACTTAAAAATTTTAAATTATTTTCTTGAGTTAGTAACAAAATAATGAATATCATCTTATCTGTCAGTCTGTCTGCCTCTCTCTCTCTCTCTACCTATCTACCTACCTACCTACCTACCTACCTACCTATAGCACTACTATTAACAGATGAAGTTTTTGTATAGTCTCCTTTATTCGTTAGTATATATTCTATCTTAAGTGTATAACCAAATCGCTGTGCCTTAAAATTGCTTGAATTTTGTTTCCTGATTTTTCTTTTAAAATTCTAAGGCTTTTAAGAATCCTTATTTAATTTTCTTTAGTTATAACAAAGTTATGTAACTGACTTCTGCTGACTTCCTTTACTCACAGTCTGTTCAGTAAGCTGAGAATGGAAGGAGGACTTAGATATTGGATGCCTAATGGTTATGTACCTTGGGGTATCTGTCATACGGAGAGAGTAGTACAAGATTCCTTTTTCATGTGAAGCTCAAGGCAAGGACTGTGTTTTTATCAGGGAAGATGTGGTCAGGCTTTTAGGAGTAATTTAAAAGCAGAAAAAGAAAGGGCCAAGTTTTTGGCAACAGGGAAGTATGAGATGATAGTTTGAATCAATATTTTCCTTGTCACATAATACTAATACGGTGCACAAACTACCTATGACTTAATTGTAAGAATCATAACCTACTTTAAAAGAAATTATAGATTCAAATTGATTTGAGGAAATGTTGAAGTGACTTATAAATGATAGAAGCTTTAACTATGGAAAGAAGCAGTCATCTACTAAATGGAATGTATAACTCAGTGAAACGTTAGAAGCACAGAATTTGGAAGACTGTTTACTAGCACAGATTTACCTCTACCATCTATCCTGATTTAAAAAAAAGTCCTCAAGAAAATGTGTTAAACTTCAAAAACTCAAGCTGGTCTCATTAGTCTTGGCTTCAGGAATTGTGTAGTTACAGTAGTAGGCATGTAGACCTTGGTGAGCCTGTTTTCACAGCTTATGTTTTTATAAATATCCTTGGTATAAGTTGCTGCTTTTCCTACAAAAATAGATTGCCTAGAAAGAACTTTAAAAACCGATTTGCTAAGCCAAGGGAAAAAAGTTGTACCTAGGAAATGCTTGCCACTTGTTTTGTTTTACATTATTTATTATCAGGACAGATTAAATCTTATTTCTAATACTGTTATGAGAATGAAGGATTTTAAGTTGGATGCAAAAAGATAATACAATCATAAAATGTGTTTTATTTTCAGATTGAAAATATCAGAAGGAAGCATAACTACCTGCCTTTCATTATGGAATTGTTAAAGACCTTAGCAGAACACCAGCAGTTAATTCCACTTGTGGAAAAGGTAAGTGTTTTATTGGTGACTACTCAAGCTAGATTAGGTTCTCCTCCAGTACATTGTTTTGAGCATGAATGGAGATAAAGTTTCTGGGGCTTTTGTAGATTTATTCTTTTGCCTAGTGTTTTGCATTTTGTAGTTATTTTTTGCTTAGGGTTTTATATTTTGTAGTTTTATTCTTTTGCCTGGTGTTTTGCATTCTAAGAGAAGTAGCCTAGCCTGGTACGTTAAAACAAAAGCAGGTGTTGCCCCACTACTTTATCATGATGTCCATAATTCTTAATGTTTAGAACATAGGTTGTTTTGTATTAAAACACTATTCCTTTCTTTAAACAAAAACAAATTTTTGGTGTTAATAACTGAAATAATAGGTTTTTTTCCTTAGGTAATTTTGTAAAATTTTGCATTGATAACAGGATTTAGAACTAGAATGGACATTGATGGGGATAAAAGAATAGTTTGGCTAGCAAATAGGTTTCTTATTCCTAAACTAGAATCCTTCCCACTGAGGGATAACTAACAAATAAGTGGAAAATTCTGATTCTAAGATTTATTCTTCAGTGTTAAGCACTTAATAAAATATTCAAGGAATAAATGAATTATGGGTAAATTGTTTATACGTTTATATTGTAAATCAGCATTTCTGAAAATGACCATCTCTGGATGCTCTTTAAATTACATGTTACCTGGCCCCCTCCCCAGATATTCTCATGTAGGGGAAGGAATCTTTAATAAGTTTCCCAAGTGATTCTAATGCAACTGATCTGTGTACCACATTTTGAGAAACACTTTGAGAAGACACTACTAGGCAAATAAAAATTTGGACCATTAATTTAAAGACAAGAATACATGGTAGGTATATTTTTCTTATTGATTTTAAAGTGTACAAAGCAAACATACATTTTGTCCCAGATATTTCATACTATAAATATAATACTGAGATTTGAATTAATAGTATATTTGTGTTTACCTTATTACCTGAAACATATCACTCACTTTTTAGCATTAAATTTAAACTTATTGTAGAAGACTGTTAACTCTCTTGTTCATGCTCCTTGGGGTATTCTAAGATGGGAATCTGATTTTCAATCTTTTATTAACAATTAGGACCGTGTGACCCTCGAATTGACATCAGGATATCTTGATGGTATTCTTTGAAACACCATGAACTATTTCTGTTTTAAAAATACTGAATAGTGATGGGTGTGGTGGTGCATACCTTTAATTCTAGTACTTGAAGGTGAGGCGAGTGGATTCAGAATTCAAGTCATCCTGAACAAAATTTTTGATTGAAAACCTATGGACAAATTATCACTTTAACACAAATTGTTCTTTAAAATTAGTTTTAAAATATAGCATTTTTGTGTAGAGTAGGAAAAAATTTAGTGTGTGGGTTTTTTTTTTTTTGTTTGTTTTTTTAAATTGTCCATGACCATGATGATGATGGTTTTGGGAGCTTAGAGTAAACCTTTGCAAAGACTGTTTTAGACACAAGGTGGCAGTATATGAATATGTAATGTTAGTGTAACACCAGCTCTGTTGAGTTTTCTGTTTGCAGATTTTTTAAGGAAGGTAGTTATTGACTGTCTAGGCTACCTATTTTTTAGAAGTTTTTAATCTGTAATACTATACAAGCGATGTGTATTTTATTCTTTCTATCTGTACAGTGCTAACGTCAAGGTTTTGAGGGTATTTGGATTCAACATTTGATTGAAATGTTTTAAATTGTTCCTCTCATTTGTCTAGCTGCAATTATGTTCTATGCATTTTGTTATGATATAAATTTACTCAACCAACTTGTGGCATGGTTTGGCAAAGAATCAAACAATTATAGCCTCCTGCATAGCATCTTGAGATTAGTAGCTGCACAAAGTCATGTGAAAAATTTTGGACAAACATAGTAATTTCTAAATAATTTTCTTAGCAAATATATCTTCGTCATCCTTTTGTGGAAAAAAAAAACTAAAATTTTACTATACCACTTTGGAACTCTTTGCTAATTAACAAAGCAAATTGAAAAGCAGGTAAAATAGATTATATTTTAAAACTATATACAATAAAAAGCTATCATGGAATTTGTTCATTGTAATTCTTTCAAGAACAATTATATATAGAATCTAGACATGGATTCGGATTTGGTATATATGGAATTTAGTTTGTTGGTTGCTCCCACAGCCCTCCTTTAAGGAAATTGGCTATTACAGTATGACAGGGGGCAGGAGGAACCACACAGAAAAGATGTGCCACTCAGTGGTGCTCGATGCCAGGGCTATCTGAAGCTGGACTTTGGCCGATGCAGCTGTCTGTATAGCCAACAGTGAAAGTAGTTAGGGCAAAAAAAATTATTTTATTGAATAAAAAGCAAAAGAGAACTAATTTTCCCTTGGTCTTGTGACTCTAATGACATAGAGTAAAATTTCAAGGTTTTGTTATATGAGAATTGTATACATTGCTCAGGAGGTAACCTAAAAATAGTTGTAAATCTTATTGTGCCATATACCAATTCTGTTCTCTGAAACAAAATTAGCTAGATTAAGATTCCATTTGTGAGTCTTCTGTACTTATAATACTATAAGAAAAATTTTTTTCAGCATATGTATTTATATACACCTGTATGCATAATTCTACGTCACTGTCTATTTCTCCTTTTTAAACTTCTGTTACCTATTATGCAAAATCATGAATGTAGTTGATAAAGGGATCCAAATGAATTGAACTTTGACTTTGTTAGAGGTGGTGCTGCATGTCTGTAGTCTCAGCACTTAGGAAGCCTAGGTAGGAGGATTGTGAGCTGTAGAGCCATGTGTGGCTAGAAGGTAAAACTGTGTCTCTAAAATAAAGAATCCAGCCGGGCGTGGTGGCGCACGCCTGTAATCCCAGCACTCTGGGAGGCAGAGGCAGGTGGATTTCTGAGTTCCAGGTCAGCCTGGTCTACAGAGTGAGTTCCAGGACAACCAGAGCTACACAGAGAAACCCTGACTCAAAAAAAAAAAAAAAAAATTGTAAAATAAAGAATCCAAATTGGAAAAAAATGAAATTTTGTATAGGATAGGGTATACAAATTAATTCTAAATTATTCTACTGATTAAAAAATGTTTATAGGCAACTAGTCTTGCTACTTTTGTGTAGTAGTTAGACTTTAGATAACCTGTATTTTATATATACAGTTTTAATAATTTGCTTTTGATATTCTGTGGTTTGCTCCCCTCCCCTCTCTCTCAACTCAAGGGCTTTTCACAGGCTACCACTGAACTGGATGCAGCTATTTTTAGCCATTTTATCCAACTGGTCTTAAACTAGCCATTCTGTCTCAGCCTCCCATGTAGCTAGATTATAGGCCTGTGCCACCACATCCATTAAGTCCAATGCATAGCTCTCGGTTTTATCATACTGCTGCATAGTATCTGATATAGCAAAAAAGTTGAAATAGTTATAATTATCCTTTTTTTGGATTGTATAATATGGAATTCTCATTTATGGTTTGTTTTCAAAGACCAGCAGAATTGGTGTCACCTGAGAATTTGTTTTATTATTGAATCATCATCCTACATTTAAATAGGGACCCTAATTCACATACATATTAAAAAGCTGTGCTTGAGAACAAGTGTCTGACATCTGTTGAAACTTCACTCTAAGTTAACTGTGTGGTTTTGGTCAACTTTGGTAATGTCTGTGAGCCTTGGACTTTGATAATGTCTATGAGCTTTTTCATTTTTACTTTGGTTACTTTACTATCAAATAGAATTATTGCATTTAATATTGTAATTATGAGATTAAATGATATCATTTTAAAAGCATTTAGGTCTAATAAATTTACTGATACCACTGATATGTATATATGTATATATATATATATGTATTATTTTAGTGATATTTTATTAAGCTCATCAAAACTATGTTAAATTAATTTACTTCAATATAATGAAAGTATAAACAATTTATTAGGCTTAGTTTGAGTAAGAAATGGACAAATATGTATACTTTTAGAATTCCCCACCTCCCCTCCCCCCCGAAAAAGGGTTTTTCTGTATAGCCCTGACTGTCCTGGAATTCACTGTGTAGAATTTTTTATGATTGATTAGCTTTATAGAATGAGTATATTTTAGTTATTATATAATCAGTACATTTGATCTTCTGTAAACCAAAAATGATCATCTCTACCAAGGGTGAATAACCTTAGGATTCAACAAAAGCTGCAAGTCTCAAGTTACAAACTGCCATGCTCTCAGTGTCTCAGAACACACTCAGGTATCTCAGTATGTGTTCATTTGTTTATTCATTAATACCTTTCCTTTCTATGTTGCCAGGCCGGCTACTCTCGTACATCACAGTGCCCAGTAACTAGGACCACAGTCCCAACTCAGGCTCTAGTAGCGTGAATGATGCCTAAGCTTTAGCCCTTGCGATACCATTTTATTTTAGTATGACCTGAAACAATCTTTGAGGAGTTTAATTACTTTAATGTTTGAATTTAATTAATTATCTTTAATTTTTAGGCAAAAGAAAAACAGAATGCAAAGAAAGCTCAGGAAACTAAGTGAAGAGGATATTTGGACGTGTGTACACTGTGCTGCACTTAATTTCATGGATACCATTAAATAAAAGGAACTTTGAACAACATCCTAATTGACTCAGTGCACGTTTGGCATAGTACCAGTCTGTCTTGTCCTTTATGCATGGAGTTAAAACTCTTTCCCTACCTGCATCATGTGCATGTAGTGCATATTAAATAAAAGTGATGTAAAAAGTGCTGGCCAAATTCCATTATTTGATTCTGGATCTGAGAGTTCTTGGTACTCTAGAAATATAACTATAGTAATCAACCTGGAAAATATGCAAATAATATGCTTTATCTGTAGTTGGTCTCATTAATACTTTTGTTAGCTTAATATATTCAATTTATAAATGTCAGATCTTACTTAAACTGGGTCATCTGTTTCTAATTGTGGCAAAAAATAATTAGTATTTTTTTGTCTTTGTGTGTATTGCAGATCTTTAAACTGAATTTTTTCTTTCACCAATATGATTTTTATCTTTCACTAATTTGATTTTTAAGGCCAGTCATTTGGAAAGACTGATATAATTTCTGATAAATCTGTAAAGAAGACAATAAATATCCCAATTATATTTTAGTAAACTTTCTTTAATTATTGGAATTATTTGTTTATATATTGTAGGATTATTCTAGAAATGTCTGGATAATTTTTTGCTTTGAAACAAGACTGGAGGTTAGAACACATAAATCTTGAGAGTTTTCTGACAACCTGTTTTTCATGATATTGTTCTGTGTATTCATTAATAATTAAGGGTTTAACAGTTTGTTACCTAATTCTTTTCAAAGTTAGCAGTGGGGATAGAGGATTTTCCCGTGCCCATTTGGACGTACATTCCAGATCCCAGTTTCTAGGATCTTTGTCGCTCAAAAGTTGCTTCTAACTTCTTTCCAAATTAAACTTGAAAGGAAAAAATTTTAAACTTATTATTAAAAAACTATTCATCCAAGCATATTTAAAAAAATTGATACATTACTTTTTTTGACACTTTTTGTAAAATAATGTAATTTATGAGGTAACTTATATACCATTTTCTAGCTTCTGCTTTGACCCAGATGTAACTTATTTAATTAGCATGCAAAGTGGTAGTTTATATTTTGGTATTTTCATACATAATTTGTTTTTGACCCTCCTTTTTGTTCATTCTTGTACTTTCTCATAAAACATATTTGATTGCAGGACTTCCTCAAAAGCAGTTCTGTCTTGTGGTCCACTTTCTAATTTCATGATTTGCTTTAATTTTTAAAGACTAAGATCCAGTAAGAGAGAAAACATGTGTCATGTGTCTGAGTTCTCCCACTTAATAATTTTTAGATCCATTCATTCTTCAGATTCTATACTACTGGGTTTTGTTTGTTTGTTTTGTTTTGTTTTGTTTATTGAGACAGGGTTTCTCTGTGTAACAGTCCTGGCTGTCCTGGAACTTTGTAGACCAGGCTGGCCTCAGATTCAGAGATCCTCCTGCCTCTGCTTACAGGGTGCTGGAATTAAAGGCATGTGCTACCACACCAGGCTCAGTACCACACTTTCATTATCCATCCAGTATAGATAGACATCTAGATCAATTCCATTTCCTTGCTATTATGAATAGAGCAGTAATAAACATGAATATGCAAGTATCTCTGGGATATAGAGTCCTTTGAGTAGATGTTCAGGAGTGATATAGCTGGTCATATGATAGTTATATTTTTACTTTTATTTTTACTTAATTGTGATTTTTTTTTTTTTTTTTCTTTTTCAGACAGGGTTTTTCTGGACCCTGGATGTCCTGGAACTTATTCTGTAGACCTGGCTGGTCTTGAACTTGGATCTGCCTGCCTCTGCCTTTAGTATGTTGGGATTAAAGGCACCACTACTGCCTGGCTTTCTAATTTTTGTTTTGTTTGGGGCTGATTTCCACCGTGGCTGCTCGTGGCTATCCTCCCAGTAGCAGCAGTCCACACACAGGCCAGTAGTGCTGTCCAGTGTGTTGGCCTTCGTTCTCTCCATGAGGCACTCTCCTTGGGGTGAGATGGAATCTTCAGAGTAGTTTGCATTTGCATTTCCCTGATGGCTAAAGATGTTGAGTACTTTTAAAAATATCTATTAGTCATTTTCATTTCTTTTAAAAAACACGGTTTGGTTCAATTACCCATTTATAAATTGATTTTCAAGAATTATTTTAAGGCATCAGATAGTGGTATTATTCAATGATTCAGAGCTAATAACAAAGTTTTGGATCAAAATTGAAAAAATATTTTCAAACAATTTAACACAGTCTTAGTTTTTTTGTGAGTAAGTGGACTTCACTCTTGTTAGAGTAGTAATTATGGAATGTTTCAAAGCTGTGATATTTAAAATAGTTTTCTGTGGTTTGTCTTAGGCTCATGTTGGTTTAACTTGTTTGAGCTTAATTTTTTTAATACATTTTTATTCTTTGAAAATTTTACACATGTATACAAAGCATTTTTCATCATATTTACCCCTCCACACTCCCTATTCCCTCCTAAATTGTCCCCTCCTTCCTTCCCTCCCTCCCTCTCTCCCTCCCTTCTCCTCTCTCCTCCCCTCTCTTTCTCTCTTTTTCCCTCCCTCTCCCCCTTCTTTTTTTTTTTTTTTTTAAATAACCCACTGAGGGCCTGAGGCATGAGACCGTCTAGTAGAGCCTGCCTGTGAGCACACCAAGAGTCACAGCCTTGGAGAAAATTGACTGTCCCATCTCCCAGCAGCCACAGAGTGCCAGTTCCTCTGCTAGGAGTGGGGCTCCTGTGCCTGTCCCTCATTCGTGCTGGATGTTACCAGGTTTGATCTTACCAGGTAACTACAGCCATCCTGTCAGAAGACACTCGCACAACAGTCTTCTCTGACCTTTGGCGCGTACAGTGTTCCTGTACCGTAATCCTTTGCATTCTCTTAGCACTGTGGGAGAAGCTACAGCGTAATGTCCCATTTATTGCAGAGTACTGTACTGTGCCTTTGTTTTATAACATTATTCAAGGTTTACTATAGAAAGTAGTAGCCACTAATCAAATGAATGAGTACAATACAAGAGAAAAACTAAAGTAGAATCATACTTACCTTGACTTTTGACAAAGGTGGCAAAGCAATCAAGGAAGGACTTTCAGCAGATGGATAGAACAACTAAATTTTCATATTAAAAAGAAAATGATCTCTAACCTCAATACATCTCCCAGAAATGAAATTGAGCTTAGTCATAGATCCACATGTAATAGCTAAAAAGCACAAAGGATTTTGTTTTTGTTTTTGCAAAATCATAGGTGAATATCTGATTTGGAAATAGTCACAGATTCTTAAGTCACAGCAATAACCATAAAAAGGATCCAAAATTAGAGTTTACTAAGAGTAATATTTTATCATTGAGGGATATAATTAAGAGGAATTGGTATCAAATGACATTTTAAATGTTTTATAAAATTATTACTAGACATAATATTGATCTAATTTTGCTAAAATGTAAGAATAGTCACAGTTTAATGATAATGTGTCTTTTTGATAATTGTGAATGTGGGGCACTTCATGGCTATTTCTGCTTGTGAATAAAGAAGTCCTTGTTTTGGTCCTACAGGTTTTTGGTTTGAAACTAAGGAATGGAGCTCATGGGTGGAGAAAATGAGCTGGACAGCAACCCGGAAATAGACACATGTTAGTTAGAAGGACATGGTTTTGGAAGGAGGCTTAAAGGAACTCAGTGAATTTTGCCTCTTTAAAAATGTCATTGAGCTCCCATTGATCACTTCTTGAGCTTAGAGTATAAGCTATTGGTGTTCTGTTCGGAAATTTTCCTCTGTGCCCATGTCCTCAAGGGTCTTCCCCAGTTTCTTTTCTATTAGTTTCAGTGTGTTTGGTTTTATGTGGAGGTCCTTGATCCACTTGGAGTGGAGTTTAGTACAAGGAGATAGGAATGGATCGATTCACATTCTTCTGCATGCTGACCTCCAGTTGAACCAGCACCATCCGTTGAAAAGGCTATCTTTTTTCCACTGGATGTTTTAAGCTCCTTTGTCGAAGATCAAGTGACCATAGGTGTGTGGGTTCATTTCTGGGTCTTCAATTCTATTCCATTGATCCACCTGCCTGTCACTGTACCAATACCATGAAGTTTTTATCACTATTGCTCTGTAGTATTGCTTAGGTCTGGGATACTGATTCCCCCAGAATTTCTTCTACTCTTAAGAATAGTTTTTGCTATCCTGGGTTTTTTGTTATTCCAGATGAATTTGAGAATTGCTCTTTCTAACTCTGTGAAGAACTGAGTTGGGATTTTGGTGGGGATTGTGTTGAATCTGTAGATTGCTTTTGGCAAGATGGTAATTTTTACTATATTAATCCTGCCAATACACGAGCATGGAAGATTTTTCCATTTTCTGAGGTCTTCTTCAATTTCCTTCTTCAGAGATCTGAAGTTCTTCTCATACAGATCTTTCACTTGTTTGGTTAGAGTCACACCAAGATACTTTATATTGTTTGTGGTTATTGTGAAGGTGTCTTTTCCCTAATTTCTTTCTTAACCTGCTTATCCTTTGAGTATAGGAAGGCTACTGATTTGCTTGAGTTAATTTTATAACCAGCCACTTTGCTGAAGTTTATCTGCTGTAAGAGTTCTCTGGTGGAGTTTTTTGGGTCACTTAAGTAGACTATCATATCATCTGCAAATAGTGATAATTTGACTTCTTCCTTTCCAATTTGTATCCCTTTGACCTCCTTATGTTGTCTAATTGCTCTAGCTAGAACTTCAAGTACTATATTGAAAAGATGTGGAGAGAGAGGGCAGCCTTGTCTAGTCCCTGATCTTAGTGGGATTGCTTCAGGTTTCTCTCCATTTAGTTTGATGTTTTATATTGCTGTATATATTGCTGTTTATAATGCTGTATATTGCTACTGGTTTGCTGTATATTGCTTTAACTATGTTTAGGTATGGGCTTGAATTCCTGTTCTTTTCAAGACTTTTAGCATGAAAAGATGCTGAATTTCGTCAAATGCTTTTTCAGCATCTAATGAAATGATCATGTGGTTTTTTTCTTTGAGTTTGTTTATCTGGTGGATTGCATTGATGGATTTCCGTGTATTGAACCATGGCTGTTCCTCAGAAAACTGGGCATGACATTTCCAGAGGACCCTGCTATACCTCTTCTGGGCATATACCCAGAGGATACCCCGGCATGCAATAAGGACAGACACATGCTCCACTATGTTCATAGCAGCCTCATTTATAATAGCCAGAAGCTGGAAAGAACCCAGTGTCCCTCAATGGAGGAATGGATACAGAAAGTGCCGTATATTTACACAATGGAATACTGCTTAGCTATTAAAAACAATGAATTCATGACATTTTTAGACAAATGGTTGGAACTGGAAAATATCATAAGTGAGGTAACCCAATCACAAAAGAATACACATGGAATGCAATCACTGATAAGTGGATATTAAGTAGCCCAGAAGCTCTGAATTTTCAAGACACAATTAGCATATCAAATGATTCCCCTGAAGAAGGAAGGAGAGGGCCCTGGCTTGATCCAGCAGCATTGTAGGGGAGTACCAGGACAGAGAAATGGGAGGGGGGTGTTTGGGGAATGGGTGGAGAGAAGAGGGCTTATGGGACATATGGGGAGGGGGGAACCAGGAAAGGGAAAAGCATTTGGAATGTAAACAAAGAATATAGAAAATAAAAAAAGATGTCATTGAGCCACTGGGTAGAGAAAAGCACCTGACACTGTTTTACTGTAGTCAGTTCTAAGGGATGCACTTCTACAGTAAACAGCAAGCTTTCCAACAGCTGCAGCCCTGCCTCCTCACCTCACACTTCGCTCCCAAGATAGCTAGCTGCCCTTCATCTGGCAGCACAGCAGCTGGACTGCGCCACTGGAGTAGATGGAAGTTTGGTTGCTGAATTATCGGGCACATTACACATAGGGGTGTAACATAATGAATTATGGTGCTGCATTTAGATTAGTACCTTCAGTCTTAATCGCCTATACCATTTCAAAATACATTTAGACCTTACCCTTTTTTGGAGGACTTTTTTTCTTTGTTTGAAATGTTGAGGAGGATAAAGGTTTTTCTCTCAAAAGAAATATTAGAGAAAACATAAGTAAAAATAAAATTTATTACATTTAGTTTACCAACAGAGATAACTACAAGAATATTTTAGTATATTTAGTAATTCTTTTTTTCCTGTGTAAATATCTGTTTTTATACTAGTTTTGTATGCTTTCTCTGTATTGTATTAGAGAATTATACATACTACTTTGATAATTTATACTACTTTGAAGTTGATAATATACACTTTCTCATTTTTATATCTTTAATAACTTGTAGGACTCAAGCCATGCTAGCTGTTAAAGAGGGAACAAAGAATATTAATGAGAGTTTTGAAGCTACCATCCCTTCCTTGTAAATATATTGAGAGGTTTGGAGGAGTGGCCGCAAGTATATGTCTCCAGAATTGACTCGCAACAAAGCACAGTCGCCTCACAGGGGATATTTTCCTTCAACAATAATGATAGTATCTATCATTGGAGATATTGTCAGAACATGCTATTGTTATATTCTAAGAACAAGGAATCTGCTGTTATACAACTGGAATCTTTTTTTAAAGATTTATTTATTTTATGAATATAAATTATGAATTTATTTTATGAATATTTTATGTATATGAGTACATTGTAGCTATACAGATGGTGTGGACCATTATGTGGTTTCTGGGAATTGAACTCAAGACTTTAGATTGCTCTAGCCCAAAGATTTATAGTTATATGTAAGTACACTGTAGCTGTCTTCAGCCATACCAGGAGAGGACATCAGATCCCATTACAGATGGTTGTGAGCCACCATGTGGTTGCTGGGAATTGAACTCAGGACTTTTGGAAGAGCAATCAGTGCTCTTAACCCCTGAGCCATCTCACCAACCCCTGCAACTGGAATCTTAAAAAGGAAAAATGACCTCTTTCTACCCACACTACCTGAAAATAGCTGGGTAACGGGGCAGCTTCTGTTTTATTTTTGCCTTATACTTTTGCTTTTTCCTGATTATATTCTCAACTGTAATTTATTCAGCCTGTTAGGAATCATCTTTATACATTTTGGAAATACACAGAGGTAAACAAGATCATTGCTATTGTTGTAGGATAAATAAGTGTGAGACAGTATGTATCAAACAAGTGAAAGAAATGTATTTGAGAAGACAGCAGTGCATAATACTGTGAGTGAAGCATTTATAGATGGCCACGCAGAGGCCCTTGAATAAGTGGTCTTTTAAGCAGAAACAGAAGAGATTTTCTTCTCTCCAGTACTTAAGCAGCACTATGGAAATGAATTGTATATAGGCACAGTCTGTATACCTGTACATAGCCAGTTTGTTATAATTAAGATTTCTAATATGTAATTATGTTTGATAGTTAAAATGTATATGAAGGTTAATCTGGGTGTTTGTATCAAAATCAGCTAAGCAGAAAAGGGTGGGCTCTCTAGGCAATGCCTTTTATAATATATAATATAGTTCTTAAGCTATCTCTTCCCATTTGTGAGATAGACCTGTGGATCCCAGGATGGCCTTGAACTGACTTTGTAGTCAAGGCTGGCTTTGAACTCTTGATCTTAATACTTCTGTTTCCCAAGTGTGGGATTAGGGACACACACCACCATACCTGTCTCTGGCCCCTTGTAATAATAATAGGGGAATAGAAGGAAATCTGATGCAGGTGTAGTTTTTAAAAACGATTTGGCATTTGGGAGGCAGAAGCAAGTGGATTCCTGAATTCGAGGCCAGCCTGGTCTACAGAATGAGTTCCAGGAAAGCCAGTACACAGAAAAGCCCTGTTTTGAAAAACCAAAGCAATAATAATAATAATAATAATAAAATAATTTGAACTGTCGTTATTAGAGACAGAAATGAAATACTGAAAAAATGAAATTACTAGAAAAAATCTGACAGAATTACTTGAGAATAGAGAGAAAAACTTCCAAAGAAATAAAACAGAAATACTTAAAAATATAAAAGTAATTCTATACAGTAGCAAATGCCATAAAACCTAAGAACCTCATCAATGGAATTTTGCCACATTTTAATATATTGATTTGAGAAATAAAAAACCCACAGCAAATGAAGAGAAGAAAATATTTTAAAAATTGGCATTTGATAAGAGCAAGCAATTTGCAAGACAGTTCAATTGGTTGTTAACATGCTCAGTGTATCCCACTAGTTGTAGAGACACATTTAAAGAAATGCATTTCCTACCCGGTCGGTGGTGCACGCCTGTAATCCCAGAACTTGGGAGGCAGAGGCAGGTGGATTTCTGAGTTCAAGGCCAGCCTTGTCTACAAAGTGAGTTCCAGGACAGCCAGGGCTACACAGAGAAACCCTGTCTCGAAAAAAACCAAAAGGAAAAAAGAAAGAAAGAAATGCATTTCCTACCTTCTCTGCCTGCCTTCTCCCCACTTCACTGTCCCTCCTTTCCTCTTCATACTTGATCTTTTGTGACACTCTTGTTTCACTCCTGCACATACACCAGTCCCTCCTGTGTTAGAAGGGTCGTTGCTCTGTAGCCCAAGCCGGGCCTATGTGAAGATAAGTTAGAGACGGAATCGCACAGTGGAAGTACTCAAGAGAGAACTCTTTCAGTTTGTTAGATGCTTTCTAGGGGCCATTAATGGGTGACCTTGACCTAGTTACTAAGGAAGGTGGAGACTCCGTGGTAACCGTGTGAGCTCTGGGATCCAGCAGCTCCCTGTAATGATTAGAAGGTAACAAGATATCCAGGATGTGCTTTCTAGGTAGTGTCTCCTAGTAAGGTCACCAAGGACTGAGAGCTGACCTTTCAGCTTTTGATTTGAAAATACTTAGGACTTTGGATAGTTAATCAAATTCAATAAAACTCACAAGACATTAATGTATACATGAAAATGCAATTTATTAGTTTAGTTTACAATTGTAACTGCCAGCAGATTAAATATTCCTGCCATCTTGTCAATATGTTCTTACCCTGGGAGATCAATTTACCAATGAGACCAGATTAGGAGTGGAAGGCTAGGTGAATCTAGCCCAAAGGAAATGATTTGGCTTTTACAAATGCTGCCTGTGATAGCTCATTCCATGCTTTGTTATAGTAGACATTAACCAATGCTCCCCACCCCTGCTCTCCTATACATAACTTTATTCATTAAAGTGCCACTGTGACCTTCATTTACACATCCTAGAAGGAGGTGACTGTTTTTAAGCTTCCATAATTTCTACTTTCATGACTGACATTTCCCGGCTTTCTATGCCAGCAGGTTTTTCAAGTGATGTAATTTAAAAACATAACACATTTTTAAAAATTACTTTAACCTGGCATTTTTGGGTCATCAGGAGAGGCCTTGTTGAGCTAGTTTTTTCTTTTTCTTTTTTTCTTTTAAAACTATCTCTAGATCAGAGTACTAGTTCCTATAACCAGTGCAACTTCTGTGTGTAAGAAATTAGCCTTTTCAGTTGTAAATTGAGTTTATTGCATGGCTTTCCTGGAAAGATGTGAACAAATGTTATCAGTAATAGACAAATGACTCTGCTCAAGTCCAGCTTAGCAATCCAGCAAGATATATTTTGGTTGGGAAATTACAGGAGCCATAGGATAGCCATGACACTGAAAGGTTCACCACTCTCACAAAGTCATGAAAATTGTTCTTGGAGCTCCCTGAACAACATTCAAGCAGCTCTACCAGTCAATATATTCTCTCTGAGCAATTTGTGTTGATTATATAACCTCCAGGTGGGGGCCTTAGAAATGTTTTTTACATTTATTTTAAATTTTTGAGAGCTTATCAGTGAGTATTGTATTTACAATATTTCTACCCCCCTCCCCCCCCAGTTCCTTTTGTGCTCTAACCTCCCACAGTGGGCTGGGTCAGTCACCATCAATTAGCAATCAAACATGTTAGCAGACTATTCGAATCAAAACAATCTATTTAAAGGTGCCCTATGCTTCTGTGCCTTGTTTCCTCTTAGTTGAGTCTCAATGTGAGAGTAGAGACTTATAAAACTTGGAAAAAATTAGTTACTGGTTAGTTTTAATTGTCAACTTGCTACAACCTAAAACCACCTTGGAAGAGATCTTCAAATAAGGAATTATTTTAATTATTTTGAGGAATGGTTATATCTTTGGGAAATGGTTTTGATTGTTAATTGATATAAGAAGATCCAGCCTACTGTGGGTGGCATCATTCCCTAGGCTAGACCTTGATAGAATATAAGAATAAAGAAAGCTAGTGAGTGAGTAGGCAGGATTGTTTTTTCTCTCTCTCTCTCTGCTCTTAACTGTTGATATGATATAATCAGCTGTCTCAGTCTCCTGCCTTAATTTCCCCAAAATGATTTATGGTGACCTAGAACTGTAAGCCAAATAAGTGCTTCTTACACTCAGTTACTTTTTGCCAGGGTGTTTTTTTTTGTTTTTGTTTTTGTTTTTGCTTTTGCTTTTTTTTTTTTATCACAGTAACAGATATGAAATGAGGACAGTCACCTTTTTCAAGCGATTTTCTCTCTATTTGAGAATTTTTATTTTCTCTCTTTCAATAACAACACATGCTTACAAATGTAATTATTGTCTCGAAGTTATTTTTGTTCTGATTTTTTAACTTTCAAAATGATACAAAGAGGTTGGGCATGTAGCCCAGAGTTAAGAGAGTTTGTCTGGCATGCATGTGCCCCTAGCACCATTATAGATGCACAAAAGCATCATTGGTATAAACATGTTTCAAATGGTATACAGAAATTCCTACACAGAAATCTTCATCTCCTTTTGTCTCATTTTTTCTTTCTTTTCCTGTTTGTTTTCTTGTTTTCTTTACTTTTTATTGATTCATTGTGAATTTCACATCATGCACCCCAATCCCACTCATCTTCCTGTCACTTTATTTCTGCCTTCTGTCCTTGCAACTTCCCACCCCCCAAAAAAACAAACAAGCAAACAAAACAAAACAGAAAATCCAAACAACTTGCCTGGGACCTGTGGTATGTCACTGTGTGTCACACAGTGTACCCATTTGCCTAAACAACTTTACTTACAAATATTAGTATTGAATCATTGTCTAGTTCAGGGTTTCTACTACACTCTCAATACTGGATACTCACTAGGCTACATCTCAAGTTATCCTGTTGTTGACTTGTGTCATGGAGATCCTGCAGGTTGGGATCTATGGTACCAGTTCCTTCCTGTGCTCTAGCAGTTCATAGATATGAGCCAATGCAAAGCCCTGGATCTGGGCCTAGGTAGATGAGTTATTTAGCTTACTGCTTCTCCTGCACCTGCACCACCAGGGGGAGCTCTCCCAAGTGCAGCCAGCTCTGCAAAGCCCTTGGACATCCACATGGCCTCAGGTAGCAGGGACTTCCATATGGCCTTTAGTGATAGCGTAGGCCATGGATATTGGCCCAGACCTCTGTTTCTGCATGGCCTTGGAACCAGACATGGCTTTCAGAGTCAGTACAGGCTGGAATCTCACCATGGCCTTAGGTGACATGTCAGGCTACTCCTTAGGCTGTTCCTCATTACCCTCATGTCTCCAGTTCTACTTCTTTTCCCAGTGCACAAACCCTTCAGCTTCTCTTTCTCTCCCACCTCTCCATCACATACTTGTTCATAGTAGTGCCTGCTGTGGGCAGGTCACGGGGCAGCAGGCAGGCCTCTTCCACCTGCCCACCAGACAATTGCTTTTTTTTTCTCCTTGAGACAGGGTCTTATTTTGTAGCTCATACAGACCTGGGACTCACTGTATCATCTCAGGCTGGCTTTGAACTCCCAGCAATTCTCCTGCCTCTGACTCGCAGTTGCTGGGATCAGTACAGTCATGAATCACCATTCCAGGCTTTTACATATAACCTTAACAGTGTCTTTCAAAATGTTCTCACTAAAAAAATGAAAATCAAGTCCTTTCTGGATATGTCTTTAAATAAATGTAGCAACTCTAAGGCCTATTGTTAGAATTAATATTAGTTCTTTGAATTAATGTAGCATGTGAGAGTCAATAGATGCTAAGTAGAAGATGTCACAAGGCCATGCTCCTTACAGCAGAAAAGACATGAAGCTGTGCTGCAACAGCTTCTACTCATTCATGTCTCATTAATTTATTATTAATTAATTTATTATCTACTCTGAGTGATGATAGTGTTTCCTAAATTGCTTTTGGAGCTGGTGTGTGAAACCTGTGGATTGTAATACTCAGTAAAGTGTAACTTCTCCAGAGAGACTGCATCAGCATAAGTAGCTTTCCTGTGCGCGTGACAGACCAGTGTACAAGAGGCACTTAGCTTCACTAAGCACAAATAATGTTTCTGTAGTTTGACAAATGTTTATAAGATTCAGTTCCACTCAAAACACCATTTAGATCGAAGTTTTGTATCCACACTGTAAACATTACTATGAAGGATATTTTTTCTTCTTTTTTGAGTGTATGTTAACAGCTTATCTGATAGAGGAGGGGATGAAGGGAGAGAAGTGACAGGGACATTTCCTACATTTCAACTTGAACTCGATAGGCCTTAAGTAAAACTGTGTCTTCTAGGTTTTATTAACATTCGAGGCTAATGATGGGTGTCTCATTTAGAAAGGAGTCTAGAGAATCGTACGGCCCCAGGCAGCTTGGACAGGACCATAACCCAGAACGTAAGGCATCTATCTGTGTCAAGGAGGGCTGCTGATTGTGGCATACTGAAAACAGTGTGTTTCCTTCAACAAGGATAAATATTCCTCCTAACTCACCCCTGATCTAGTAAGGGACCTTTGTTCAGACTGACAGCAGTGGGACACCCATTTAAGATTATTCTTAGCCATGGCTGATGGCCACGAGAGGCTAAAACCCAAGCTCTATTCAGGTTTCCAAGGTTGTAAATGTAAGCTAAAATTTCTTTTTAAAAATTAGAGTCCTGACTAAACTGTGTGTCCATATGTAGAATGAATTTGCTCAGTTTCCACTGAGCAACTCTGGCTTAACTTAATCAAATATATTCATATATACGGGCATATTTTAAGCATCTGGAAGTTATTTTGAGAGAGAGGATTACTGTGCAACCCCAATAGGCCTCCAAGTTGTGACCTTCCTCACTCAGCTTCACAAATGCTGGGATTATAGGCTTTATAGGGTAGTGGTACCATCCTGGCTTCCTGTATATTTAAAGGATATTTGTGTTCTTCATCAGTGAACTGCCTATCATGTTCTTATCTTATTATTTTTCTCTATTAGCATGTTTGTAACTGCTTTGTAATAGTTTTATTTTTTTAAAGAAGTGTTGCGTTCTAAAGCAAGCTAAAGTCATATTTCTGATGCTTGCCACTACATGATCAATTCCAGAATAAAACTATAAACTTTTTGCCAGGCGGTGGTGGCACACACCTGTAATCCCAGCACTCTGGGAGGCAGAGGCAGGCGGATTTCTGAGTTGGAGGCCAGCCTGGTCTACAGAGTGAGTTCCAGTACAGCCAGGGCTATACAGAGAAACCCTGTCTCACAAAAACCAAATCCAAAACAACAACAACAACAACAAAAAGCCAAAAAAAAAAAAACCCAAAAAACTATAAACATTTTGTGCTCATGTGCACCTGTGTGGTGACAAACATCATGCTTCTTGCTCTACCACATTCTAATTCAGTTTTTGAGATAGGCTCTTTCATTAATGGGTTAGACTGGCTGGACAGTGAACTTATGGTCAGTATGAGTCTAATGGGAAATGTCTGGTGGTAGCTCTGGGCTAGTGTTCCCTGGATCAGTTCTTGTTTAATATATTGTAATTACCATGGACTTAGTTTCTGTCTGTATAGTGGTGCAAACAATATATACAATCTTTATGTTCATGCAGTTTGCTGTCTAATAAGCCAGATGATGCTTGGGAGACATGAAATAGTCATAAATATATAAATAATATCCTGGCCTTGAGGAGATGGCTCATTGAGTTAAGTACTGCCTGTGTAGGCTTTAGAACCTCAGTTTGGATCTCCAGGACTGGCATAAAAGGCTTGGTTGTATGTCAGAGACAAGTGGAACCCCAGAGTTCACTGCCCAGCCAGTCTAACCGTTCATTAATGAATATGGTTCAGCAAGAAACCTAAGGTTTGCCACTACACACACATGCATATGAGCACAAAAAGTTTAATAAGGCATTAAGTTTATTAAACTGAAAAATTCAATGAAACCATAGTAGTGGGGATATGATCTACCTAAGGTAGAATCTGAGTTGAAAGATATGTTGGTGTTGAGTAGACAAAACCACAGGTTTATAGGGAGAGACGTATTCTAGGCAAAGCTCTGAGTGAACAGAATATCTCTGTGTCTATACACCAGCCTCAGAAGTAATCATTTCTCTGTAAAATCACTCGAGAAATTGTTTAATGACTTAAAACAGTTTAAATAGTTCTTATCAATTTGTTTTGATCAACATTGGCACACGTAAGCTTATATATAATAATACAATATTATTTTTTAAGGAATAATTCTTTCACAGTTTCTTCATTTCTTTTACATATGGATCTGTTTAGTCTGTTAGTTTGTTTTAGGCCAAATTTGAAGACATATTTTAAAAGAAATTCTGCCATTTTTACTAATATTTTATATCTCTAAATAGAGACAGACACATATTGTTATAATCATTTTTCTTCTTTAAAATCTTTAACTCACCTTTTATTTATTTGACTATTTGTTTATTCCATTTAATGTGATTTTCATCAGTTCTATTTTTATATTTTCTAATTTGTTGATTTTATCATTTAAAATCTTAAATATTTTAATATTAAATTTAGATTTATTAGCAATATAATTCTAATGTATATATTTAAGATTTAGGATTTCATATTAAGTGTGGCTTTAACCCCAACTTATAGATTTTTGTATGTAGTATGCTCTTTGCTTTTTTTAGGTGTTTTGATTATTTTCCTGATCAAAAGTTATTTAATATTTCCCTTTTAATTCTGATTGTCTTAGCATTAGGCATCTGTATTTTATATTCATTTGTTTTCCTTAGATCATTATAAGAAAAAAATTTGAATTTGATCTGTATCCAGTTTGGGTTTTGCTTTGTTCAGAATTCCTTCCTTATCTACCTGAACTGTTGATATTGCATTGTGGGTTAATTGTTGATCTGAAGGCTAAGAATGTGGGACCAGAAGTTAGAAAGAACTAGTTGCTTTATCAACCCTGGAATGGGCTACCTCTGAAAGTCTTATGTATGAAAACCCTAATCAGCTTTTGCTGCTGTTGTTAGTCAGAGTTGGATATATGCTGTAACGGTGCATGTTACCCATTAATAGACCCTATGACAGTCTAAGGTCTATCACTATAACAATTTGTTTTTATTGAGATAAGGTCTCATTATGTAGCTCTGGCTGGCCTGGAACTCTCTGTAGACCAGGATGGCCTTGAACTCATAGAGATCTGCCATCCTCTACCTTCCAAGTGCTGGGATTAGAAGCATGTGCCACCAAGCCCGGTTATAACAAATTCTTGAAACAGTCAACTTGTAAAGAAGAAAACGCTTACATCAGAGTTTTAGACATTTAAGTCTATGACTCTTTGGACCCTTAGGGATCATGGTGAGGCAGCATATCATGGTGGACTGTCTGGTAGAACCAAAATCCTCAATGCATGATCAGACCACAAAGATAAATAAGAAGGGGTTGGAACTTCTATCCCCTTGGAGAATATGACCCCAAATATCTAAAATTCTCCCTTTAGATCCTACCTATCAATAACATCACTCTGGGCAATAAGTCTAGAACTTATGGATCTTTTGAGGAATGTCTAATCTAATCTAGCAATCCTTTTATAACCAAAATTTGTTTAGATTTATTTTTATTTTTAAATTATGTGTCTGTGTTTGAGTGTAGGTGCATGCATGTGAGTGCCTGTGCCTCTGTAGGCCACAGATGAAGGGTTTCCCTGAAGCTGGAGTTATGGTTGGTTGTGAGTTACCATGTGGATGCTGGGAACCAAATGAAAGTGCCCTGTAGAGCAGTATTTGCTTTTAACTGAAGAAATAGTTCTATCTCTATGCTCAAAATAATTCTTTGGCTGTAATAGCCATTCCATGTTCATTTTTTTTCTCTTATTTTGCTAAAGGAATGGATATTTTACATTCCTAGGTTTGGCCCACAGGTGTGGTTGAACTAGAGAGATGGAGAGCCTTAGCAGTCAGGGACCAGTTTCTACAGGGACTCTACACCCATGTTCAGTTTTCACCCAACCCTCATTTCAGTATTCTCTCTGCTTCCTTGGTTTTCTAAGATGGAAAGCCTATAATTTTCTAGGCGTGCTACACTAGGATACTGCATTCACATTAACAATGACATCAGTTTGTAGGGCTTTACCTTTCCAAACATACTCTGCTTGTAAATAATGATTTTCCACTACTCTATCAAATTAATTTATGGATTGCTTGGTTACAAAAAGACGGAGTAATGAAGACACAGTTGGCCTGTGTGTTGGGAAGGAAGCAGAGAGAAGCAAATACTGAAATTAGTGGTTGACCTTGTGGGATCCACATCCATCCCAAAGTGGTACATTAGAACTTTGGCTGTTTCTGTGGATGCTGAACCTAGGTATCAGAATCATACAGTTGGAGAAAATGAGTATTTCTCTTGGTTTTTGTTTTTTGTTGGGTTTATTTGTTTGTTTGTTTGTTTGTCTAGACTTATGTGTGGTAAGAATCAAATCCTCCACCTATGTGATCTATTTACAGAGAACCAGAAAAGCACCTGCCTTGGTCAAGAGGCTAACAGCCTCTCCTGTGGCTCCTCAAAGCTGCTTTAAAAAATGTTTTTGCATAAAGTCATACAACAAAATTGTAAAGTGTGTAACACAACTACTTATATGTTCCCATCTCCTTTCCCCATATTGTTTTCCCCACCTCGGTGACTGGTCCATTGATGTCTCCATCTGTTTCAGCTTGGTGACGTTCTTCTAACATAGTTGAAAGATGACTGAGTTGTTTTGTGACTCATGCATCTTAGCTTACCTGTCCTTCCCACGGTGTCCTTAGGACCATTCTGTTATCCTCTCACAATCTGCCCACACATAGGGTGAGACATTTTGAGAGTCATAGTAACCTATTTCCCATTGAGCCTGGAAGCACAACTTCCCATCAGTAAATACACTGCTCTTAACTGTGCTCAGGAAGAATACAGGTTCCTGTGCAAGCCAGCGAGCAAATGAATGAAATGCTCTGTTTCATTTGTCTTCTGTTTTCCCAAGCCCCATTCATACATCCATACTAAATGATCACCTGCATGCAGCTCTCTCCCACACACAGAATTAACAGAGTAAAATGTTTACTTCCATTAGGGTAAGAGAAGAGGAAATTCTTCATCTTTAAAGGAAAATAGTATTGCTTCTTCTCACCTGATGTTCTGCTGTGTTTGTTAGTATCCTTGTTCTCAGATGAGTTTAACTCACTCATCTGGTTAGATGATTCCCAAGGTCTAGTTTCTCTCCTAAGTTCCTGTCTAACTACTGAACTTCATCTTGATATTCTAAAGTGTGTCATGAGCCAAAATATGCTCACATCTTTCCTCCTGACGTACCTGTTCCCTTACTGGCAAGTAGTCACCCCAAATGAAATGTAGTCATCTTTGAGTCGTCCTTTACCTTCTCCTCCTCCACTCTGTGGCTGTCCTGTGGAGTGAGTTCACCTTTGTGCTGACTCATCAGCTCCCCTTCTTTGCATTTCCATGGCCACCACCCTAAACTGGTAGAGCCATAGTAACTCCGTAAGGTGGCTGTCTTCCACGTGCATTAGTCAAATCAAATCTGTACTGTATGCATTTCCTGAAAGTGATTTTAAAAAAAATGTTTTTTATGCTTCTGTTTCTTAAGTTTATCATAAGTGGAAATAGTTTTCCCTTAGTCCAACTAATAAAAGTTTCAATTTTTAATTCTCTTCCTGTGGCTTCCTTGGTCACAGTCCCTGTGTCTTCTTTGGCCACAGAACTTTTCTTCATACACATTTGACATTTGAAACGCTCTCTCTAGCACACCCAATAAGCCACCCGCTGTGCTCGTGGCAACAGCATCTTTGCCATTTGCATGCAGTCCCCCTTTGAGCTGTTTGCTGCCCCCTTTTCTCGTGTCTCACATTCCACTTGGATTGGAGTAGCTCCCAGAGGGACACTTCATTATTTTTCCTCTAAGTTTGTCTTATGCTGAAGTCCTCTGAGAAGAACCCCACACCAATTCTTTCCACATTCCCTCAGATCTTTTTGTAAGACTATCAATATACCTCAGGAGCCATTTCAAATGTTTTCTTCCTTGTCTGCTTCCTGTCACCTCATAATCAAACAAAGACAACTGGAGGAGCTCCTGTTTTCCTCCGGTCTTCAGCTCCCTCATGGCACTTGACAGATTTTCTGTCCTATCTAGATTTACATATGACTTCTTTCAAAGGCGCACGCCAGACAGCTAACTCAGTTTGCTTTGCTGTGGTCAGATCTACACAATGCATTCCTCAGAGGCAGTGCTATTTATACAGAGTCAGTCTCCAGCCTTTTCCTATGTAGTCTGTCTTCTTGAAATCTATTTCCATCTCTGCAGGAGAGAAAAAAAGAAATGGATTTTTTTTTTTTTTTGAGAGTGGTGGTATTTCAATAGCAAACCAGTTACTGTTCAAGTCCCCTGGTAATTAACAACATTGTACTATGGTTTTTTCTCATAATAGTCTCGAGCTTCATGATTATATGATTTTTACCATTTTAAATATTTTAAGTCTCTAACTTTGAGGAAGAATAATTCATTTACTGAATAAGTTTTTTGAATGAAGAAGTCAGTCAAAGAATGGCAAATTTGTCTCAATTTCCCAAAGTTATGCTTATTAGTGTTCAACAGACACATCATGCGATCTTAAAAAGCTGTTTTGGATTTTATATTTTCTGAAGAAAGTGAATAACTTCCTATTGCTACCGCAGGGAATAAAATTCTGAATGCTTCACTTTTGAGTCATCACAATAGACTACTTTTATACTCTAAGGATCACACACACATACACACACACCTTGGATGATTGTGGGAACATGCTACTTTTCACCTGGGTTTGGCATCTTTAGAGTTATAGCTTTTGTTTTATGAAGGGGAATGAAAAGATTTCATTAGAAGAATCATTCAGAGAAAATACATTTTAGATACACAGTGTAGATTATTTGTTTACCTTTTTTGTCTTATAATACTCACCTTTATGAGGTGAGCATTACAATTCTTAATCTACACAGAAAGAAATACAATTAAACTTGGTTAAGTGGATTTAGCTGAGTCACACAGCTACAAAGTGAGAAAATCAAAATTTTACCCAGGTCGGTCTATCTTGGACAGCATTTTCAGTACTTGTATAAATATATTTGGAATCTTTTCTTTAGCAAAATAATCAGTGATGTCAAGATTGTTGTGGGGTAGGTATTATCTGGAGAGGACTGCTCAGAAATAGGTTTAAGCCAATAGAAAGAATTTGTTAGCTGGTTGGTGACTACGTTGGGTGTTCAGGATTCCAGTATAGTTCTAAGTCTTTCTCAGAATGAGCTTTTAATCACAAAAACCACCTCCTGGCTTGCCATACTTCAGTTGACATGAACAGCTAGCCCGAAGCAGAACTACCAAAGCCAAAAAGCAAGGTCAGCACATTTAGAGATTTTCCCTAGCTATGGACTTTGATGGATTCAACCTTTGTTTTAGTTTTGGCAGGTGGTGGTCTACTGAATTTTACAGCTTGAATGGTACTTTCATAAAGGAGTCAGTTGTTTTGGGACCTACTGAGGTCTGGGGACCTGCTTCAGAGATGGTAGCCATTGAATGGGGTAAACTTTCCTAGTCATGAAAACACTACTGTGAGTCTACTTAAAGGTAGATTTCCCTTTGTTTAAAACCAGTATTTGCCCATTTAAGAAACATTTAAAATTGGGAACTATTGAAAGTATTTTCCCAGCTTCTAAAGGCCATTATCTCATTTTAATTATTTCAAAAATTCAAAAAATTAAGGAAAAATTTAAAGATTAACTGCTAATTTTAAAGAGAGAAAGAGTGCTTTACTAAGGAACATGAATGACAAAAGCAGAATTTATTTTGCCCAGAAGAGGCAGAATTTGATTCAATTACTCTGCTTATGATGCTCAAATGATGTTACAATTGTGGTCTTCACATGCAAATTAACTACACTTGTAATAGCTTGCTTTGCATTACTTCAATTAACATCTAAGGAATTCTTAAGGAAGAATTGGTGCCATGATTTATTAAAAAAGGGGGGGGGAGGGAATCACTAAAGAAAATCTAATCTATTTCTTTTCTTTTATGCAGTGAAAGAATTCTTTTCCTTGAGTGATCAGAGTGAGTTTGACCAAACAAGACTATTAATATGTGCTGGAGCTCAGCTTCTCAGGAAGTGAAAAGTGAGTGTTTTGGTGACAGGAAACATGGATCCTTGCTCTTGGTGTTGTAGGACTTCCTGTCAATGTTCAAGAATCTTCTGGATAGGAGGAAGGAGTAGAAGTTGAGCAGATGGTGCCTGAGACCGTCGCTATTTCGTGTTTCTTTGATCAACTTCTTTCTTCATCCCAACTTTCTGTTAGAAGCGCTGCCCTAACCTAGGGCATAGAGTTCTGGTAATGCCAGCGAAGGGATAGAAATAGCCTGCACGGAAGCTGGAGTTTGTTCTCTGTTAATGAGTGGCCTCTCTCACCACACACAGTGGGATAACTTCTTTTTGCCAGTGGACTACGTGCTTTTGAGTTCGTTTTTTGCAACAAAGATTGGCAAGCAAGGTTGCAAGTTGTTTTCTGATTCAGCTCACAGCTGATTCTTTTCTCACTTATAATTGTTGGGTTTCTTTTCTCAAGGATTGGGAAGCAGTTTCTGGCTCTATATAAGGTCTTTTAATACTGTAAAAAAAGTCTTACTACTAATAATTTGAAAAAAGCTAAGGTAAATGAATACAAACAAGGATTTATTATACAGTGTGTATGCAACCTTGGAATGTCTTAACTTTGAGTCAATGGCATTATTTAAACATAATAAGAGTAGCTGACTCACTGGGTTGCTGTTGTAGGGATGAAATGAAGTATGTCATGTAAAGCAATTAGCAGAGTGCTGGAAACAGTGAGTGCTTAATGAAAGGTAGCTATCATTGTGGTTGCTTTATATTATTACATTCTGATTCAGTAGGTCAGGCATGGAGGCTGAGAACCTGGGTCTTGCCAAGCAGTCAATTTCTGCCTGAGACTGTCCACTACCTTTCAATAGTAGTAGACTTTAAAAATTCATAGACACAATGACAGTGGATATCCTTGTATTCAGTGTTTCAGTAGTGTATGTTGTCAAAGCTGTCCTGGCCCTCCTAATACTTGGTGTTTTCTAGTTCAATGCAGCATAACACAGTTGAAAAATGCCTTTGTGTAACAGGTTCGTATTTAGTCTAAAGATGATGTGTGTTTGTTATCCCAATTTGATTTCAATTATGTATGGACAAGTTCATGCATGAATCTCTGACGTAAGGCCAGAAGTTAGGGCATTACTTCATGCCCAAATTGTTCTGTGGAAGATGGTAGACTCTGAAAAAAAAAAACAGAGGAAAAATGTTCAGCAAAAACAAAACAAAACAAAAAACCTTGGGAAATATGGGAAACACTGGACAGTCATTTTCCTCTTAGGCTTTACGAACTTAATTGCTAAAGCTCCAAGAAGTCCGAAACAACCACAGTTTCTTAATTTTGATAAATCTAGATGTTGGCTCCTGAGGTTTCCCAATTTTATTTGACGGTAAACCTATTATTTCCATCTGCTAGCGTTCCTGAATCTAATGTTCTGATGAACCTACCGAAAAATATTGCCAAGCTGTAGGAGAACCAAGACTGTTTCTTTTTATTTGTGCATTCTAATCTGAGTACAAGAACTGGTACATAGCAATGTTAAAAAGAAATAATTATATATTTAAAAATTTCAAATATACATGCCTTTAATCCCAGCACTTGGAAGGCAGAGGCAGCTTGGATCTCTGAAATCAAGCATGGTCTACAGAATGAGACAAAACAAGAAATAAAAAAAATCAAACATATAGAAAAGAGAGAATTTATCAATAGTATCTATGGAGAGTATTAATAGAATCAATAGGATCTATGAGGCTAATGTCTGTCATTTTCTTTTTCTAACCAAGATGTAAGTTACATGGAGATAAAATGTATCTGTGTAAGCCAATGCTATATCCCATGCTTTACAAAACATTTCTGGAATTCTCTATCTACCAATGATTATGGGTATGAAATTTTATAAATATATTTTGTTTATTGTGCATATGCGTAATTTCCATATCAACTACTGAGTGTTTGTAATAGCCCTTTGAATATTGTCCTGTTTTTACCAATAAGAAAATAGAGGATTATGAAGGCTAAGTGACCTAAGCAAGTTCAAATAAACAACAGAAAGACAAGCCATGATTTGAATATAGTCTGTGCTCTTGACCAAAGGCTATTCTGCTGCCTACTGTAGATCCTCAATAAAACTTACTGTATGAATGGAAGATTAAAGGATGAAGGGCTTAAATGTCATTGGAAAAGGCAGTTTATTAGATGTCTTTAATGCCCAAGTCTTCATTTATGGCCATGACTTTTTATTACAAACAATAATCATGTGCTAATTTGTGACATCACTACAACCATTAGGATGTACGTTATGGATACTAAATAATTTTTTGTTCTGTTTCAATATTCAGAGAAGATGTGGACCTTACAGAGAGCACTTCTTGCTTTGCTTCTAGCCCAGGTGTTGCTCCACACTGCCATGGTCAACACTTGGAAAACCACTGTTGTGCCAGGATGAAAACAAAGAAGTGTGTGTGTGTGTGTGTGTGTGTGTGTGTATGTGGGTGTGCTCTTCACCTTGATTCAGGGGAGAAAACCTTTTCTATAAAATTCTTTGAAGGCTACAAAACTCTCTTCTAATTAATTTACAAAGTTACTTTTTTTTTTTTTAAATAAGGATGGGTTAAAAATATAAACAACATTAGTAGGTTCTCTGACTCCAAAATAAGACCAAAAAGTTTTTCTGCTGTGGGAGGTTGTATCTAGGACCTCCTACATGAGAGTTAAGTGCTTTGCCACTTAAGCTAGACACCCACCATAAGAAAATCTTTACTTGAATTATACAAATTATTTGTACGTGCAAAAGGAATATGTTCTTGTTGATTTGTGTTTTCTTTCTTCTTTTCTTTGCAGAAGTAAAATAAAGTAGAGGCTTCTATTAGTCATCTTTCTATCACTATAATAAAACACCTACACAGGCTACTTAGGAAGTAGCAACAGGTTTATACTGCTCGTACATTTGAAGGTTCAAAGTTCAAGACCAGGTAGGACTTATTGATTTGCCTTTGGTGAGGGTGGTAGATGAAGTCATATCATGGCAGGAGAGCATTTCTAAATGTAAGTTCATATCACAAACAGGAGGCAGAGAGTGGAGAGACAGGATATATATATATATATATATATATATATATATATCTTAGAGTAGTGTTGTCTTAAAGACCTACAAAGCTCTCTTTAGGTCCTGCATTCTAAAGTAACACTATTACTACCATCTTGGGACTATGCCTTTAACACACGAGCTAAAGGAACTTTTAGCATTGAAACTATAGCAAAACTAGAAAGGACAGGGTTCATGAGAGCTGTCCTCAAATTCAAGTGAATTGCTATCAAATTTAACAATGTGTTCCTCCCCCACCCAGCCCAGTGATCCTGAGTCTCAGGACAGCATTCTCAGCGGAATCTTCCCCCTCTGTCCTCGGCCCCACAAGGGACAATAGAGCAGAAGTGCTCTGTTCTCCACTCTTCTACCCAGGCCTCAACCTTCACGGTTGAGTGCTGCCCCTTCTGCCTGTGTTCAACAGAGGCTCTGTCAGATGGGAATTTTGTTCTCTGCACTTTATCTGTAATTTTTTTACTTCTGTTCTCTGGTGCTGGTTTTATTTCTTTTTTTGAACTAGAGAGGGTAATGATGTCTGGAATAAATATCATATGTTTTCTCTTACGTTTATACTTAACATAAAAGCAGAAGGGGACTGCGGAAAGGTAGGACTAAGAGGAGTGGGGGTAGGAACGAGAGAGTGCAGTGGAGGGGGGATGTGACAATGTACAATGACATGCATGTCAGGAGATGGCTCAGTGGGTAAAGAGCCTACTGTGTAAGTACTGACTGTGACAGCACAGCAGCATGTGCCTATAATCCTAATGCTGGGGGCCAGGGATAAGCGGATGGGTCAGAGCACCACTCTCCAGCTAGTCTAGACAATCAGTGGCTCCAGGTTCATAAGAAAACTTGTCTCAGAAAATAAAGTGGTAAATGATACACACACACACACACACACACACACACACACACACATATATATATATGTAAATATGTATATGTATTTTACTATTATATATGTATTTCACTAATTATTCAAAGGGATACATATATACATACATATATTCTAATACCATATTGAATTGTTAGTGAAAATACAGGTAAGTCTTAAGTTTGCAGACTATACATATTACAAATTCGATTTGTTTCTAAGTTATCTTTTATCTTGTTTTGACACACTTTGCTTCAGTTCTCAGGATCACTTCTTTGGGATGTGTGTATGTGTATCATAATGAAACCCAATATTTTGTACAGTGATTAATAAACTTATTACAGGTAAACGTGGTATGGTAATGAGTGACTGTAACTGGGACAGACCTAGCTGGATTTAAATCTCAGCTCTAACTCTGTGTCCTGTGCTCCTGAACAACCATACCATCTCACTGTGTGGTTTTTTTAAATTAAATTATTTTTTTATTTACATTCCAAAAATTGCCTCCTTCCTGGTCCCCCCTCCCTGAGTTCTTCACCCCATCCTCCCCACCTCTGAGAGGTTGCTCCCTCACCCCCACCAGCATCCTCTTCCCTGGGGCATCAAGTTTCCACAGAATTAAGTGCAACCTCTCCCACTGAGGCCACATAAGGCAGCCCTCTGCTGCATATGTGCCCAGGGGTTGTGTTTTATGAGAAAAGCCAGGGTATGTTTTATAGAGTGCAGTGTGGTGAGGTAGAGGGGCACATCAGACATCGGTGGGCCATCCTGAGGCTTTCCTCCCCACTGAGGTACCAGCCATAGGGTATAGTGTAGAATTGGAGTTGAGAAGGGAGTAGAGACAGAAGAGGAGATAGATAGATAGATAGATAGATAGATAGATAGATAGATAGAGAGGAGAGGAGAGGAACACATGGGGAGAGAGGAGGAGAGGGAGAGAGAGAAGAGGGTCAGGGAGAGAAGGGATAGAAGGAGAGTGAGTAAGAGAGAGATAAGGGGCCAAACAGCCCTTTATATAGCAAGCCAGGCCTACCTGGCTGTTGCCAGGTACTGTTGGGATGATCTTAGAAGGAATGCCAACACCAGGGCCATGGACCAGGCCATGTCTGCTTCTTGGTTGGTGGCTTAGTCTCTGGGAGCCCTGAGGGACCCATTTAGTCCACACTGTTGTTCTTCCTATGTGGTTGCAATCCCTTTCACCTTCTTCAATCCTTTCCCTAACTCCCCAACCTCAATCTACACTTGATCTTAGCCAAAAGGCTGAGAAGCGATCCCAACCTCAATCTGATGGTTGGCTATAAGTATTTGTCTCAGTCAGCTGCTGGCAGAGCCTCTCAGAGGACAGCCATGACCAGCCCAACTAGGATCCATCCCATGTGTGCCCACCAAACCCTAACTTACTGCGCTTACACACAGGAGCCTGGCATGGCTGTCCTCACTGTGTTTTATTGCTTTCTTCTGTCAAGTATGTCAAAGAACCATATGAGATTTTACTGTAGCGTTTGGCAGATACCTAGAGGAGTTCGAGAGATGCTACTCCACTTAAAATCCCATTCTTTCCTGATTAAAATGGGAGGGTGGAATTGCTGCCTTATTTGTCCTTGTGACAGCTCAGAGTTCACAGTGTTTCGTGAGTGGGACACACCAAGAACCTTTGATGAACTGAATTGAGTGGAGCAGAGCGAACTGTGAGTGATTAGCAAGCATCTGGGAGGCTCTCCAAGTCTCAAGGGAGATATTGAACTGATTTAAATTCACCGTCTTCAATGTTGCTTCTCCAACATGTGACCCAAGATATTTCAAAGTAGACAGCAGACATTTGCAATTAGAAACTCAGTGTAATGTGTCAATATTTTCCCTTTGATATTCTTTGTATTCCATGATATCCTTCATGTTATATTTAGAAATAAGAACATCTTCTCTGCAAATTTGATAGATGATACTTTTTTCCCCCAAAACCAAATGACCTATCTTAATTTGCCCACATTTATTTGATCAATATCAGTCAACGTGGAAAAAACTTTCAGTCCTTAGATCTTAAGTCCTTAAATCTGACATCACAGGCCTGGTTCCAGTTTCTCCTGTCTTGTGAAGAGGATGTCTACACTTTTAATTTGGTTTTGATCTCTTACTGATAGGAAGTTCTTGGATGATATAACTTAGAAACAAACTGAATCTGAATTTGTAGTGTGTGTGATCTGTAAACATAAGGCTTACGTGTATTCCCCCCCCCCACCCACTCTTCACTTGGATTCTGAAGGTTTAGAAATTGCTATCATCAGAGTAACTATTAGATGCCATTTAACCAGTTTGAGGGAGACCTATGCCTTTGTGTTAACTATGTATTTCCTTAAAATTATTCTTAAGTTATCTAATGACTATAACTTCTACTCAGTTTTCCTATGAGGTAAACCCTTTGGGACAGGGATTTAATTTTCCAGTCTTAAGAGCAATAAAGTAAAATTAAGATGTGCAAATGTTGATTCCTGCCTGCTGTCAGCATTGGGGTGAACAACTGCCTGAACTCTTTAGGTCCTGGATTCTTTGCTTGTAAAATAAAAGTATTCATTGCATAATGTCTAAATTCATTGACTTTGACCTTTTCAACTATCTGTAATTAATCTTTTTTAAATTTCTTTTTGTACATTTTATTAGTTTAGCATTCAAGTAATAGAAATAAGGGTTGGTATGGGATATCTAAACATATAATCTAAGAAAAACATAGATGTTTAGGAGCCCAAGGACTTCTAGAGGTCAGCTTGGCCAGTCCTTTAATCTGTATTGAAGAAAAGATTCAAAGACAGTGAGAAACTCCATCATAGCTAGAGAAAGAGGCAGAGGGAGAGGAAAGGGGAGGGGAGGAGAAGAGAGGAGGAGAGAGGGAGAGGGAGAGGGAGAGGGAGAGGGAGAGGACTGATACTAGCATAAGTATTGCAACCTTCTAAGTAAGACAGTCTCAGTCCCCGTTACTGTATATTTCCTTTCTTATTTTAAAACTAATGGGTTCTCATTATTAACAAGAAGCTCAACACTTAGCAGTATGGGATGGTGATGCTTTACATGTTCTGCCCTGTCTCCCTCGACAGCACTGTAAATCTACCAGCCTAGTTTTACCATTGATGTTCCAGCAATACACAACATTTACCTTTCTACATGCATTAGAAAACTGATCCATGCCTATTAATGCTTATTTTCTCTTTTGTTGGCATCGTATATTCTTATTACTTTTACATTTTTTATTTTGGGTCTTTCATAGTCCCCCCTTGTTCTTTAGGGTTTTATCCTGGTGTTTAGTGGACTCACTTTTTATGATGCATTTATCCAACCCCAATGGGTTGATTGCTGTCTAGAGATGCATCTTTCAAACTCTTGAACTCAGGTTTATTTCCTAAAGTCTGAGCTATATAAAATGATTGTTTACTAGCCATCTCCAACTTTACATAGATAAACCAGGATCAAAGTGTCATGTACTCAGATTGGCCCAACACTCATTCATGGGTTTTGCCCATAATGCTAAAGGATACAATCCAGTTGTGTTTTTTTAAATTTTATTTTAAATTTATTTTATATTGTATATATGTTTGTTTTACCTGTATGTATATATGTATATTATGTGTGTGCCAGTGCCTAAGGAGGTCAGAAGATGATGTTTAAACCCCTGGAGCTGGATGGTTGTGAGCCATTGTGTGGATGCTGAGAATGGAAGGGTATTCCTCAAAAACAACAAGTACTTTTTCCTCCTGAGCAATCACTTTGGCCCCCAAAAGTCAGTTGTTAAGAGGCCAAGACATCTCTCATGTTATGTCGCCTGTCAGCTATTACTCTAGGAAAACTGGTGATCTTATTCAGGGCAAGTGTAAAGTCCCATGAACCAAAGGAGCCAATGAAATTCTTAGTCCATGTAATGTCTGTCATAAATCTACTGTGGAATGAAGAGTGGGTTCAGAATACAGAAGTTGTTTTTTCCTTCTGTATACATTCAGAATCAATTCATCTCATCTTTGTTTTGGCTCATTCGGTACCAGCTTAATATCTAGGGTGTTCTGTTGAATCTTCATCTGATTAAAGTGAATGGTTATGTAGTAGAATATCATATGAACAAAAGATTGGAACTTGCTTACTGAGAACTCACTAAACACCTGTGGTACGGAGTCAAGAATCAGTCTAATACTTGATTCCTGAAAGTGAAAATTTACCTTTCTCTTATATGGCACTTAGATATTTTATCAACCTAACGCCAACATTTTTGCTATGCATTGATTTTAGGCATGTCAAGCAGTAATTGGAGCCACTTTCTCAAAGCAGTGGTTGCATAAAGAAGAAAGACTGTGCTCAGAAACCCAGGGCAGGGGAGGGTGTGGCAACCAGAGCCCTAGAAGGAGGTGTGAATGGTAAGCTACAGCACAGATGCCATCTGCAGTGATTTGAAACCATAGAAACAAGTCAGAGTTCCAGCTTCTGTTTATAGTGAACTGAGACCTCATGGGTGCGAACTGTTCATCCCACCAAAAATGGCTGAGAGTTGTCCCTGGCTCAAAATAGATTCAGGTTCTTAGGTCCTGTCTCGATGCATCTATGTATGCTTAATTATTTTAACAGCTATACAATCAACTTTCTGACTTGACAACGCAGAGAAAGCAACTTTAGTTGTCTTTGTGGAAACAGAGATGTGAACTGTCTCCACTGTTCACCTCCATCTGGAAAAGAACTAAAATAATGTGAAGCTGGTCTGCATGATGGTGGTTAACATCTTAGCTCTAAAACAAAATCCTCCATGACCAAGCACAGGAAATCAACCAGGCCTCTTTGTTTGACTGTAGATGGTACACACAGTTCAGAGGCTTAACAGCAAGATGAAAAACAGCCATCTTTGACACATTGGCTAGGATAAGTGGGTGTTAGATAGAAATAAAACACATGACAGAGTCTTCTCAGCCTTTTAAGAGCCTTACCACTAAGAAACGGGAGCTCCTTCTTTCTGTTGAGAGTTAGTCTTGAAAACATGAAAGTTTGGGAAGAGAACAGTATAGCGAAACCTCTATTAGACAATATATTATAAACCCAAATAATATAATTCCTGAAATAAAATGAAGCTAAACAGGATGGGTTTTGAACATGAACATGATGAACATGATGAACAAATAGAAAATTTGTTTTCATTGTTAGAATTGAATAGAAATACTTTAAAGTTTGGATTTCTGCAAGTGGCTCTTATGTGTGAGATATAGTCAGATCCTGCCCCTGCATTCCTTTATGGATAGTCACACATTGGTAGTCTAAGGCTCACGTCAGGTTCTCAGATTTTATTTATTTATGTTTATTTTCAGTTTCTGAAAAACTGTATTGAGCCAAAATGCCCTTTATTCTGTAACTGGTCTTTCTTACTGAACTCTGACTTCTTGAGTTTGATGTTCTTACTCTTTTCAATCACATTTTTGATCTCATTCCAACATTCATCTGATGCGATTTTTTCCTATCTATGATCATTGTTGTCCTCAATTTCACAGACTTCTGCTGCTTTCCTAGATTATTTAAAGTGGTTTTTCTTCCAGGCATGGTAGTGCATAACTAAGAATCCCAACGGTGGAGAAGCAAAGACAGGGAGATCTCTCTTACTTCTAAGATAGCCAGAGATACATGATGAGACCCTGCCTCATAGAACAAAACAAAAAGTTTTGTTAAGCTTATCATAATTACTTACAATTCCTCCCTCCCTCCGTGCCTCCCTCCCTCCTTCCCTCCCTCCATCCCTCCCCTTCTCCCTTCCTCCCTTCCTTGCTTCCTTCCTTCTTTTTAATGGCTACCACCACAACAAGGTATAGTTGTCTTCATCAGGGGTACTGTTGCTGTGATGAAGCATCATAACAGAAAGCAAGTTGGGGAAAACAGGCTTTATTTGGCTTACATGGTCACATCACTGTTCATCATCAAAGGAAGTCAGGACAGGAATTCACACAGGGCAGAAACCCTGAAGCAGGAGCTGATGCTGAGGCCATGGAGGAGTACTGCTTACTGGATTGCTCCTTTGGACTTACTCAGCCCGCTTTCTTTCTTTTTTTTTTTCTGTATTCTTTGTTCACATTCCAAATGATTTCCCCTTTCCCGGATCCCCCCTCCCCATATGTCCCATAAACCTTCTTCTCTCCATCCCTTCTCCAATCACCTCCCTCCTTTTTCTCTGTCCTTATATTCCCTTCCCATGCTAGATCAATCCTTTCCAGGATCAGGACCCTCTCCATACTTCTACATGGGAGTCATTTGTTATACAATTTGTGCGTTGGGTATTCAGGGCTTTTCGGCTAATTAATATCCACTTATCAGAGATTGTATTCCATGTGTATTCTTTGTGATTGGGTTACCTCACTTAGGATGATATTTTCCAGATCAAACCATTTGCCTAAAAATTTTGTGAATTCATTGTTTCTAATTGCTGAGTAGTATTCCATTGTGTAAATATACCACATTTTCTGTATCCATTCCTCCTTTGAAGGGCATCTGGGTTCTTTCCAGCTTCTCTCAGCCTGCTTTCTTATAGAACACAGGAGCACCAGCCCAGGGATGGCCCCACCCACAATGGGCTGGGCCCTCCCATATCAATTTGCAGTTAAGAAAATGCTTACAGACTTGCCTACAGCCTGATCTTATGGAGGCCTTTTCTTAAGTGAATTCCCTTCTTTCAGATGACTTTAGCAGGTGCCAAGTTGACATAAAACTGCTAAGTACAACACTGGAAGCAGAATTCTGATAAAACTCAAAGGTATTTAATTTTGAATTACTCCCTACTGGTCTAGAATCGACAAGCTAGCTAGAATCACAGCATATATTAATAAACAGTTTCCCCCCTGCATCTGTCAGGGACCTGTGAGACAGATGAAAAAAATGAAGTCAGAGCCAGAAAGGTTCATGCTTTGGGCTGAGCATAATGATGGCATGCCTACCACCCCAGTACTTTTCAAATGGAAGCAACAGGACTCTAATTTCTGGGCTAGCCTGAGCTATGTAGTGAGACCCTGTCTCATTCTTCCTTCTTGCAAGAAAAGGGACATTTAAGTCAAGAATAGTGACACACACATATAACCCCAGAACTTTGAAGTTGGAGGCAGGAGCATCAGGAATTGAAGGTCATCATCTATATAGTGAACTTGAGGCTAGCCTTGGCTACAAGACTCTGTCTCAAAAGTACAATAAAATATCCACATGCTTTGAATGTAAATGGAGAGCAAGTCTCTGACCCTAGACTTAGTGTTCTTTACATTTAATCATAGCAAGATATTGGACAAACCTAAGGCTTATAGTGAAGCAACATTTATAAGAGAGAAGCAATTATGTGCTGGAGAGGTTGCTCAGTAGTTAAGAACTGCTTTTGAAGAGGACCCAAGTTGGAATCTCAGCACCCATTCACAGTCACCTCTAGGGAATCTGATTCTGCTGCAGGCATCAGGACTTGTGCTCGTACCCACACATGAACATATAATTAACAATAATAAACAATAATAAATAAATGAGGAGGTTTATTATGTGCATGTGCAGCAAGATAGCTCCACGCATAGGCGAGAGAACAGAATCTGCACGTGGCTTGGACATTCACTAGCTGAGGAACTGGAGTGAATCACTGCATTTCCCTGAACTTCATTTCAAAGTAATTACACTAGAGATCTTGTATGTGCCCTCTGGTTGATTCTACCATCCTCCGATTTTGTAACCGAGAACTGCTGACGCAGATCAGATACAAATCATGCCTTATATAAGTTGCAAAGATTCCCCAGGGTCTACCAAAGAGCTATGGCTGTGTGTAATGTTTGGTTCAATTTTAGACTCCTCACTCACTTCATGTGAGCACCTTGAAACATGTCAGCAGGTGACAGATGGCTTGAACATCAACTTAAATTAGCTTTATGATAAGAGCCATGAGCTTGTCAATTGCAGAATGATTTTACTCTAGAGCTACATAAGTTGATAGGCTGATCTTGAGGCAAATCTCCGAGGACTCATTTAAAATGGCATACAAATACCATGCTAAAGAGTTTGTGAAGCCTGTTTGTCATGCCCTTGAATGGCAGGCTTCCACAATTAGCTGTTCCAGTACTGATTTTCCTTTACTATTCTGGTGAGTTGTGTGATATTTGCTGCCTCAACAGATTTAGGTATGCAAATTTAGCAGTATATAGGCTATTTCCCCCCTAAGCATCCTGTCAGCAGTTTGGAAAAATTGCCTTCATGGAAAAGCATGTCCTTTGGTTGAAATTTCAAGTTGAAAATTCAGCTTTACACAGGCAAATGATAAGTCAATGACAATGTAGCACAGCAGGACTCAAATCTCAGGACAAAAGAGTGGTTTAGGTCAGAAAGCAGGAGGTAGCATTTGCAAGGCAGTGGTGCTTTGTGAATAAGTTTAAGCACTGGCCAAGTAGAGAATAGCAGTGGTTGAGGGACCATATAGAAAAGAAAGTTGGGTGGATGGGAAATGGTAAGGGAAAAATCACCGGGAGCATGGGATATAATGGTCTTTGTCTTTATCTTTAGAAGAAAGATGCTGGAACCTGAGTTTTCAGTGAACTGCTATGAACTTTTATGTGGGCATGGAAACCTCTGGCCTAGGCCTCTTTGTATCCCTAGGAGCTCAACTCACACAGGTTAAGTAAGATAGAATTTACTGCTGTTTAAATGTAGGGAATCCGAAAGGCAGGCTGGGGCGGGCTGTCTCCAAGCACTGGGTGATTGCTTGTTTTATCTGTGAAATTCCTGCCAGAGTAAAATGGTCCCTCCTAAGCAGCTCCGCAGTTCTACCACTTTCCTCCCTGGCAAGGGTGGAAAAATCCCAGGGGGGTAGTGGGGGAGTCAGAACGGTGCTATTTAGGTCACTAGCTCAACTCTCCCCAATCACCATGCCAAGGAGATGGTATGCCCTAATTGGCCAGCCTGAGTCTCTGTTTATGACTGGAGTCAGAGCTTTAATGACTGACCATCCGTCAGGTCACCCAGCTACAGGGGCATTGAGCTTTCTAAAGTAGGGAGTTTTGGACCTACAAAAACATAGGCCTATTTGAATCTTTTCGTGAAAATTTTAAAAGTGTCTTCACGTTTAACATTGAATTTAAAGTTAAGGGACTAAAAACAAAGGTGGATTATCAACAATATTTTTTTAAAATCAAAATATTCAAAACTGTTACTCTAAATTAGAAAGCAAGATACAAGATCAAGACTGGGTAAAACCTGAATCAGGATAAAACCTGTACTTTGGATGAACTGGGTTAAAACCTTGTATTGACTTTACATCTCCCCTGTAAACTCATCATTAAACTGTGCATGTTTAAATGCAAAGTTATAAATGTAAAGTGACTGATAATAAAAATCAACATTTAGATAATCATGAGTTAGATAATTTTCTCATAAGGGACATAATCCATTCTCAATTATTATTTCCTGTTTCCACATGTGAATAGAACTAATAGAACCCATAAGATATTAGTTTCTCTGATAATGACTCTGAGATGGATGAAATGCAGACACATAAGAAAGGGAGGAAGGCAGAATGGATCTGAAGAAAAAACTATTGTGTTATTGTAACTGAGATCTCAGCCCATCCTTCATGAGCTTCATAGACAGCATGGCCCTTAGAGTTGTCCAAAACAGAGGCAGGCTGCTTAGGGTGGGGAGGAGGATATAAATACACTCTCTCAACTGCAGGAAACCCTTGAGAAGGGACTCAATTGCACCTCCTTGGAAGACAGGATTGCTGGAAATGGGAAGGGGGGTGAGGAAGATGAGGATCTTGGAGGTGCAGTGATCCAGGGTACACAGGGGCATTCGATAGATGTACTGCTTGAAAGAGTGTTTAAGGCTCTGCACAATTGTCAGATTTGTTTTCATTGTGGTTTGCAGGCAGGAACAGTCTAGTTGGCCAGGAAACCTTTAAAGTGTTTTCATTGTCAGAACAAAGAGAACAAAGTGGTTGGACTGAGAATATTAATCTTGGTGAGAGGAGGCAGTTATGCAAGACAACGCCGACTGATTAAGATGATTCCTCGAGGAAGAACACAGAGCCTGACTGTCACTCCCAGGGTCAATCAGCAAAGAGTTATTGTGTAGAGTTTTGAAGAAAGATTTTAGTATCTCAGTCCAGGGACAATCTGACAGAACTCTTTGGGACAGACAGAAGACACTGTACCCAGAGTTCATCCCTTGTCGAAATTACTTGGCATCAATAGACCCTTAGTGAGCAGGACCTGGGATGGATGTCATATGCTTTATTTAAAATAGATGTTATTATTTAAAGTGCTGCATTCTGTTTCTCAATGAAAATCTTTTCATGCTAGTGTTTTGGGGTCAAAGAAGGTTGTCAATAGCTGCTCCTAGCCTCTCTTTCCAGCACCTGGCCTCTATTTCACGATCTTCTGTTCTCTCCCCATCAGCCACTCTGCTGGTAACCAAATATGCCCTTTGCTAAGTCCTAACTCTGGTCCCTTGGAAGATTACAGCCCTGTTCCCATGACTCTCTGAAACTGGAAAAGGTGGGGTGCACCACTGCCCAGCTTTGTCCTCTATATTTTCTGCACAAAAGGCTGAGGTTAGTATTAACTATTAAATATTGTATATTAGGTAAATATTAATGCATTAATATGAACAACTGATTGGGCGTGGTGACTCATGGAAGTACAACATAGCAAGGGAAGAAAAGTGCTCCTAAGGGTGACTTTTTCTGCATAAGTCAAGGAAAATCATGTAAGACATAAAGCATGCCAAGGGTTGAGCTTTTTCCCTTGTTTCAAACCTGGGCTACTTTATGACAGCATTGCTTCTATGATTTCCCACAGTTTTTCATAGTAATATCTATTCATCAACGCTATTTTTCCCTCTGGGATTCACCCATCTTATCTCAGAAGTCTCTCTCTCTCTCCCCCCTCCCCCTTTCTCTCTCTCTCTCTCTCTCTCTCTCTCTCTCTCTCTCTCTCTCTCTCTGTGTGTGTGTTGTAGTGTATTTGCACATGTAGGCATACAGTGGCCAGAGGAAGATGTCTAATGTGTTCTTCAACTGATCTTCACATTGTTGTTGTGGTTATTATTATTAATATTTTGGAGATAAAGGTCTCTCAATGAACCAGAGGATCACTATTTTGCCAGGCTGACTGGCTTGTGAGTCCCCAGAGTCTGTCTAGCTCCACCTAGAAAAGCTGGGGAAATATGGAGATATGTTTTTATATGGGTACCGGGGAGTTAAACGTGGGTCCTCTTCTTTTCATAGCAAGGGCTCTTACTCACTGAATCATCTCCTTAGCTTCCGATAAATTAGCCTTTTCAGAATGACATTCTGTATGACTAAGGCAGAGGAGTCTTTGTGAGATGTTAATGCCCTAAGTCTTTAGAAGGTTTCAGTGTGGCAGTGCCAGTCAGAGAGACCTTGGTACCTCATGACCTTGGCGACCAGACCAAACACAGAAAATTCGTTGCATCGAAGGCTTCCTACTTAATGTGGGCCAGGGACTTCTCTTTATTCTTTTAATCGCTTAACAAGTAAATATTTAATATCTCCCTCCAACCCCCTTTGAAAAACAAGAAAAACCTCAAATGCACATTTTAAGGACAAATAAACACTTAAAATATGAAAATGTTCCCTCATTGTCCCCATATTCACATCAAATTCTTTTACAAGGTATAACTGATAATGTGCCCAGAGTAGTCCAGATACTTTTGTTCTTCCTCCCTATTGTGAACTGTGCAGATGCAAATCTCTTTGAAAGAAGCTGAAATAAAAGAAAACTTGGGTATTTCCGTTTAGCTGGAATTTCTGCATCTACTTAATGATAAAATACAATTTGAAATTACTTTTGTTTTCAATTGCTCATTTATTTATTCTTTTTTATTTTTTATTAGATATATTCTTCATTTACATTTCAAATGTTGTCCACTTAACTGGCCCTCCCCCCCATCTCCTGAAGGTTTCATAACCCATCTCCCCTCCCATTATTCCCCAATCAACCCTCTCCCGCTTCCTTGTCCCGGCAAAAGAAACTGTATAATTTGTTCTAGAGTTCCTTTTGGGAACTTAGAGAAAGAACATAACCACTTACATTTCTAGACACGCTGTAAAACTTTTATTTCGAGTTTATTAAAGTTTGTTCAGCTCTTTTCAACAAATTCTGCTGTCCCCCTCCAAGTCCCCACATGGTGATATAAACAGATGCCTGAACAGACGGACTCTGTGAATAGTCCTCTCAGGTAATCCTCTTATACAATCATATCTGATTGCTTTACTGCCTGTTTTTTTCTTTTAATAAAGAAGCAGCCAGGGTAATTTATGTAACACAGAGTGCTTATTTAAAACCAGCCTTGGAGCTTTGTTGAATTGTTTACTTTATTACTAAGTGTCTTCTCTTTTGTTTCTGTACTTATCTCCAGTGAAGCACAGTGAGTGCTATGCGGGAGGACGGTGCTGAGCTAGTGTGTGAAAGGACGGACCTGGTTTGAGGGACACAAGGGAGGACTCTTAGAAAATAACACTCAAGGCACAGAGACAAATGAGCTTTGTTGTGTAACTAAAGTAGTGGGGTTGGATGGAAATTCATCAAGTGAAGACCTTTTACATAGAATAAAATAGATTTAAAAAAAAAAGGTTGGGATCATATAGCGTATAAGTGGGGCGCCATGACCCCAGAGAATGTATAAACATTTGGCTTAGGCAGGAGGGCGGGTGGCAGTGGCATTCGTTCAAGGCAGTAATATAGGAAAATCAGGCTGGGGATGTACGGGGATGCACTGATGTGGGGAAGGGTTAGCATGCACAAGGAAGGCCTTGGGTTCACTTCCCAGCAATGAAAACAAACACACAAACAAAAGAAGATTTATAAAATATGGGAAGGTTTTGATTTAGTTAGAGTAGTTAGTCCATGTTAGATTAAAGTCCCCAGGAAGTAATTGGTTGTTAGATTTCTGAGTAAAAGAGAGGGCTTTGGACTGGAGGTATGGGCTTTGAGTCATCAATCAATGTAGGCATGTGATTAAAAGAAATGATTTGTTAAAAGAAGAAAAAAAACAGTTAGAATGGGAATAGAAGAAACCCAGGGAGAATGTTGAGAATTAGTCATAGTTAGGGATAATCAGAAAAGGAGGAGCTCATGGGACATAGCAACAAGAGACTAATGAAGAAAAGAAACCTGGACATGGCAGTCTCTGGACGACAGAGAGGAATGTGAACCTGATCTTTTGTGTGTCAGACTCTACGGAAGCTCATAGCTAAGGCATTGGGTGATGAGGATAGACTCTGCAAAGCACTTAAAAAGACGATTATGGGGAAATGCATCCAGGACACTTTCTTAGCTGATGGAACTTAAAATTTCTAAAATGCGTGAAATTGCAGTTTACATTTAATTCTCTTCTTATTTGTAAGGAAACAAATAACCTGGTGGGGTTTTCAAAGCCCACAGCAGATTTGCTTATAATTTTAAAATTTGTCTTCAAAATTACCCTCCTGATTCCTGTTTTTTATATTTAATTTTTATTTTTGATGTTTGCTTAAACAGATTCAACATTGAGACCATATATAAAGCTTATAAATATATTTGGCATATGATTTACATTTTAAAAAAATTTCAGTGTTTTCCTTTTATTGAAAATAGATTTTTTCTCATACAGTACATCCTGATTATATTATCCCCTCTACTCCTCCCAGTTCCTCTCCACCTTCCCTCCCCTCTAGATCCACTCTCTTTCTATCTCTCATTAGAACAGAACAGGCTCCCTGAAGATAACAGTCAAGTGTGACAAAATAAAATATAATAATAAGGGGAAGCAAAACCCATCATATTGAAGTTGGACAAAGCAACCCAGCTCAAGGAAAAGAGTCCTAAGAGCAGGCACAACAACCAGAGACCCGCTCATTCTCACACCCAGGAGCCCAGGAGGCTCATAAAGAATACTAAACTAAAGTCTATAATATACACACAGAGGACCTGGCGCAGACCCTGTAGGCCCCATGCTCACTGCTTCCGTCTCTGTGAGCTCATCTGTGCCTTGTTTAGTTGATTCAGGGGGCCTTGTTCTCCTAGTGTTCTTCATCCCTTCTGGTTCTTACATTCTTCCTGCCTTCTCTTCTATGGTATTCCCTGAGTTCGGATGGGAGGGGTTTGATGGAGATATCCCTTTTAGACTTGCTCTCCAAGTAGCATAATTTCTGGTTGTGAGTCTCTGCATCTGTTCCCATCTTCTGCTGGAGGAAGCTTCTCTCATCATAACTAAATAAGGCACTGATCTGAGTCTAGAGTATCATTAAGAGGTATTTTATAATTTTTTTTTTTAAAAGTAGTGTTTGGTTTTCTCCATGTCTGTGGGCTATCTGGTCTCTGGTTCTTAGTTACACAGTGTTAAGTATGGACTTTTTTTCGTGGAGTGGGCTTTAAGTCAAATCAGACATTGGTTAGGTTCTCCCACAACTTCTGTGCCATTATTGTCCTAGCTTATCTTGCAGACAAGGCAGATTGTAGGTCATAGGTTTTGTGGCTAGGTTGATATTTACATTTCTCTTCTGGTATCCTGTGGAGTACTTTCCAGAACCAAAGAGACGGGGCTGGGGGTGTAGGGGTAAAAACTCCATGTAAGCATTGGCATGACTTCTCCATGATCTAGGAGTTGCATGGCTGTTATCGTAAGCAAGGGGCCCTGCTGTCAGTTTGCAGAGAGGCACATGCTGTCCCAGCAACTGCCTGATTTGCTAAGGGATTTCCATGTGACCTTCCCTGGCCAACAACTGAATGAAACTCAGCCTTGCTACTAGAAACCTCGTTTGGTAACAAGAGATGACCAGTTGAGACTCTGTGTCCCCCACTATTAAGAGATCTCACTAGGAGCTCCTTCATAGGTTCCAGGAAGATTCCCCTGCATAGGTTCCCGTATCTTTTCTCAAATGCTTTTCAATTCCAATTGTCTCTCCTCATACTCCCTCTCTTCCACCCTCTCTCTTATCTGCTCTCCCCTTCCCCATCTGATTTTCCCATTCCTGACCTCACCTGCCACTAATCCACACATAAAGTCTGTTCTGTTTCTCTTTCCATTATATCTGCCTTAGACCCTTCCACTATACCTAACCTCTCTGGATCTATGGATTATAGCTTGGTTTTCATTTACTTAATGACTGATATTATTATATTAGTGTCCACATATAAGCAAATACATACCTTATTTATCTTTCTGGATCTGGATTACCTCACTTAGAATGATGTTTTTTTCTATTTCCACCCATCTGCCTGTAAATTTCATGATGTCATTAAAAAACAAACAACAGCTGAACTCCATTGTGTAAACATACCGCATTTTCTTTTTCCATCCTTTTTTTGAGGGACATCTAGGTTGTTTGCAGTTTCTTGCTATTATGAATAAACATGATTGAACAAATGTCCTTGAAGCATCCTTTGGGAAAATGCCCCAAAGTGGTGTTTCTAGTTAGGGTTTCTATTGCTGTGGAAAAAAACAACCATGACCATGGCAACTCTTTTAAAGGAAAATATTCAATGGGGGCTGGCTTATGGTTCAAAGACTTAGTTCACTCTTGTCATGGCAGGGAGCATGGGGGCCTGGAGGAAGACATGGTGTTGGAGAATGAGCTGAGAGCTCTTGATCTGCAGGCAGCAGCAGAACAGAGTCCCTAGGTCTTGCTTCAGTTTCTCACATCTTAAAGTCCACTCCCTAGTGATGCACTTCTTCCATCAAAGCCACACCTACTCAATAGGGCCATACCTAAAACTGCTACTCCCTGTGGACCTATGAGGGCCGTGCTTATTCAAACCACCACAAGTGGTATAACTAGATTTTGAGGTAAATTACTTCTCAATCTTCTCAGGAAACATCACACTGATTTCCATAGTGGCTGTGAAAGTTTGCACTCCCACCAGCAATAGATGAGTGCTCCCTGTATTCCACATCTTTGCCAGCGTGAGCTGCTTCTTGGGTTGTTATTATTGATCACAGTCATTCTGATAGGCAGAAGATGGAATCTCAAAGATTTCCTGATGGCTAAGAATGTTGAATATTTATTTAAGTACTTCTCTGCCATTTTGAATTTCCTCTATTGAAAATTTTCTGTTTAGATTTGTAGCCCATTTTAAAAATTGAATTATTTTGTTTCTTGATATCTAGTTTTTAGAGTTCTTTATATATTTTGGATATTAGTCCTTGATCAGATGTGGAGTTGGTAAAAATCTTTTCCCATTCTGTAGCCTGTTACTTTGTCTGACAGTGTCCTTTGCCTTACAGAAGCTCGTCAGTTTCCCATTTTCTAATTGTTGATCATAGTGCCTGTGCTATCAGTGTTTTATTCAGAAAGTTGCTCCAGTGCCAATGAGTCCAATGCTATTCTCCATTTTCTACTGTGTCAGGTTCAGTGTTTCTGTTTCTTTTTTCCATTTTTTTGTTGTTGAGCTCTTTGATCCACTTGGACTTGAGTTTTGTGCAGGGTGATGAGTATGTATCTATTTGCATTCTTCCACACGCAGACATCTGATTTAAACAGCACCATTCATTGAAGGTACTGTCTTTTTTCCCAATGTGTATTTTTGCTTTTTTTTTTTTTAATGAATCAGGTGTCCATATGTGTGTAAATTTATGCTTGGGTTGTCAATTTAATTCCACTGATCAATGTTTTTGTTTTTATGCCAATATTATATGGTTTTTGTTACTATAGCTTTGTAGTACAGCTTGAAATCGTTGATCACCAACAGTTCTTTTATTGTTTAGGATTGTTCTAGCTATACTGGGATTTTTGTTTTTGTATATAAAGTTGAGCATTGTTCTTTCAAGGTCTGTCAAGAAGTGTGTTGGAATTTTGATGGAGATTGCATTGAATCTGTAGATTACTTTTGGTCAAATACCCATCTTTACTATGTTATTTTTTCTGATCCCTGAGCATTGGAGATTTTTCCATCTTCTGATATCTTCTTCACTTTCTTTCTTCAAAGACTTGAAGTTTTATTCATACAAGTCTTTCACTTGTTTGGTTAAAGTCACTCCTAGATATTTTATGTTATTCGAGGCTATTGGGAAAGGTGTTGTTTCCCTGTTTTCTTCCTTGGTCTGTTTGTCTTTGGAACATAGTAGGGCTACTGTTTCTTGTGAGTTAATGTTGTATCCATCTACTTTACCAGGATCCCCAGTGGAGTTTTTAGGGTCATTTATATATATTATCACATCATCTGCAAATAACAACTTTGACTTCTTCCTTTCCAATTTTCATGTTCTTGATCTCCAGGTGTCTTATTGGTCTAGCTTCAGGTATTATATTGAATAGATATGTAGAGAGCAGACAACATTGTCTTATTCCTGATTTTAGTGGAATTGGCTTGGGTTTCTCTCCATTTAAATTGATGTTGGCTATAGGTTTTCTTTAGCCTGCCTTTATCATGTTTAGTTATGTAAAGGGAATCCCTTGTATTCCCTATCTTTCTAAGAAACTTTTTATGAAGGGGTGTTGAATTTTGCTAAAGGCCTTTACTGCATCTAATGAGATGATCATGAGGTTTTTTTTTTTTTTTTTTTTTTTTACTCAGTTTATTTATATGGTGGATTACATTTATTTACTTTTGTATATTGAGCCATTCCTGCATCTCCATGATGTAGCCTGCTTGATCATGGTGGATAATCTTTTTGATGTGTTCTTGGATTTGGTTTGCAAGTATTTTACTGAGTATTTTTGCATCTATGTTCATAAGAGAAATTGATCTGTAATTCTCTTTCTTTTTGAGTCTTTGTGTAGTTTAGGTACCAAGGTGACTGTGACCTCATAAAATGAATTCAGTAATGTTTCTTCTGTTTCTATTTTGTGGAATAATTTGAGAAAAACAAATAGTGAAGTTATCAGTTATGGTAGTTTGAATAGGTATGACCCCCATAGTCTCATGTGTTCTAATGCTTGGCCCACAGGGAGTGCTACTATTAGGAGATGTGACCTTATTGGAAGAAGTGTGCCACTTCTGGGGCAGGTTTTGATGTCTCCAATGCTTCAGCTATTCCCAGTGTGGCACTCAGACTCCTTATTCTGCCTTTGCATTAAGATATAGAATTCTCAGTTTCTTCTCCAGCACCATGTCTGCCTGTACTCTGCCATGTTTCCTACTGTGAAAATAATGGACTAAATCTCTGAATCTGTTAGTCAACCCCAATTAAATGTTTCACTTTATAAGAGTTGCCATTGTCAAGGGGTTTCTTCATAGCAATAAAACCCAAACTAAGACATCAGTATTTTTTTTAACTTTTTATTGATTCTTTGTGAATTTCACATCATAAACACCAATTCCACTTATCTCCCTGTCCCTGTCTTATCTGCCTTCCACCTTGCAACCTCCTTGCCCCCAAAGAACACAACCTAATCATGGAAGCTGTAATGTGTCACAGTGTGTTACACAATATACACTTCTGTGCATACACCTTGCCAATATTCATTGGAATTAGTCATTGATCTGCTTAGAGGCTTCTGTCTTTTGCTACACCATTTATACTGGATCCTAACAGGACCTTTTGGATATCCTGTTGTTGCCTTGTGGCATGGAGATCCTGCAGCTTTGGATCTGCAGGATTGACCCTTTCACAAGCTACAGAAGGTCATAGAAGGGGTAGATGTTGATGGGGGTCAGCTCAAAGCCCTGGATCTGGGCCTGGGAGGTAGCTCAGTTGGTCAGCCCACCAGCTTTTTTCAGCCTGTGCCCCAGGGCGAGCTCTGCCATCCTGCCCTGGCTAGCTTACCCAATGCTTCGCTGGCAAGGCACAGGGTCAGTTCTGTTACTCTCATGATCTTGTGGCTGGCTCACCCATGCCTTCACCACTGGGGCCAGCTCTACTCCACCACCCAGGCAAGGTGTGAGGCCTGCTCTCCTGAGTGCTGCAGCTGGTGAGGACCAGCTGGTTGAGAGATTTTAATGGCTGCTTCTACTTCATTTACGGGTTAGAGGTCTATTCAAATTGTTTATTTGGTTTTGATTTAACTTTGATAAGTGGTACCTATTGAGAAAATTACCCATTTATTACATATTTTCCAATTTTGTGGAGTGCAGACTTTTAAAGTAGTTCTTACAATTCTATTTCCTCAGTGTTTGCTGTTGTGTCCCTCTTTTCATTTCTGATTTTATTAATTTGGATATTCTCTATCAGCCTTTTAGTTATTTTGGATAGGGGTTTTCTATCTTATTGATTTCCTCAAAGAACTAACTCATTGTTTTATTAACTTTTTGTACTATTCTCTTTGTTTCTGTATGGTTATATCTTGTCTTCTACTCATCTTGGGTATGGTGATTTCTTTTTGTTTTAGATGTGCTGTTAAGCTGATAGTATGGGAGCACTCCTTTTTTTTTTTTTAATGTAAGAACTTAGTGCTATGAACTTGACTCTTAGAACCACTTTTGTTGTGTCCATTAAGTTTGGATAGGCTGTGTATTTATTTTCAATAAATTTTAGAAAGTCTTTAATTTCTTCCTTATGATTTTGTTGAAAATATTTTCTCTGTGTTTTACCTGGGTCTCTTCTTTCTCTATTCCCAGTATTCTTAGATTTAGTCTTTTTAGAGTGCCTTGCATGCTTTGTGCTGAGGAATTTTAGATTTAATATTTTTTGACATACATATCCATTTCTTCTCTCATCTCTTCAGTGCCTGAGATTCTTTCTTCTATCTCTTGTATACTGTTTGTAAAGCTTACCTTTGTAGTTCGTGCTTGAATTCCTAAATTTTCATTTCCAGAATTCCCTCGGTTTGGGTTTTCTTTATTGATTCTATTTTCATTTATATATCTTGAATAGTTTTATTTATTTTCTTCCACTGTTTGTGTTTTCTTGGATTGCCTCAAAATATTAATTCATTTTCTCTTTAAGGACCACTATCATCTTAACATAGTTGGTTTTAAGGTCTTTTTCTTGTGCTTCATCTGTGTGGAAGTATTCAGAGCCTGCTGTGGTAGGACAGCTGGGCTCTAGTGAAGACATATTCCTCTGGTTGTTATTGATTATTTTCTTAGGCTGTCATCCACGCATCTGGGTTTGGGATGGTTATAGGACTAGGTACTGATTTTTAGATTTGTCTTTGTTGGATGGATGTTTTGTTCCTTGGTTTTTGTTTTTTCTCTGGGTTTTTCAGAGATGGTGTGGACTATGTGTTGCCTGTTTTCCTGGAATACTCATTTGGTGTGTTCGAAGGAGGTACCTGCTGGTGTTGGAGGCTGAGATACTGGGATGAGTTGGGGGAAGAATGGTTGGAGGTTAAGGTCTTGGTAATCTGTTGGTGTCAGGGTTAGAGAGGAAAGGAGGACCACAACAAGGTTTCTGCTACAGAGCTGGGGATAAGACTGGGGAGACTGGAACTAGAGGGACAAAAGGAAAAGTGTAGATCTGCCTATCCCCAAATTTTGACTTCTAGTTTTATCTGTATTTAATACAGGGTCTTACTGTGTACTTTGTGCCTGACTTAGAATTCATTATTATTGAGTGATCCTCCTTCTTCTGCCTTCTGAGTGGGGATTATCCTTGTATGCCACTACCCCTAATGTATGTTTTTATTCTTGTCTCTAACTAAATATGTGTTACCATATGCTAGAAGCAGATGGGGCTAATTTTTATTGTGGAATAATACAAACAGAGAGTGAAATATGAAAAGGATATTTCCATGTATATATCAATAAATTGACATGAAATCTAATTTATGATGTTTAATTTCAGATATCCTGCCAAAACACAGTTGATTGACAGAATAAATATTAAAACCACTAATGCGATGCTGTGTTCTATAAATTGAGGTAGAGGGTTATGAAGCAAAGTTCATTTTCTTTATTGTTCTGTGAAGGAGGGAGAGGCAGGCAAAGAGATGAGGTTGAGGGCCTGGGTGGCCTATGGGAGTCTAAGAGAACTAGATAACCGCCCTCAGGGAGTCCACAAGCTCATGACACCTGGATGCTCTGCAGGGATACCCCAAGAAGTCTATGTAACCACCCTTAGAGAGTCCATAATCCCAGGACTGAATTAACCACTCAAAACAAACAGGGAGCAAGTGCCTGGGGCACTGAGGAAGAGCAAGGAGAGGGATGAAGCAAAAGAATACTGAGCTTCACCGTGTAAGAGTTCCAGCAACACTGTGCAGTGCCTCCGTATTGCACAGCGTGAACATGAGCCCCACTCCCTTTCCACTGAGGCTGTCAGGGTGAGCTATCGTGGGCAGCCTTTTAGCATTAAAAATATGGGGAAAGGAATATCTCTCTTAAAAATTTTGTAATTTTTAAAATTAAAAAGCTTATTTTTCAGCAACAATGATACATTTTAGAATTAAAACACACAACACAAGGGGCAAGTTTCTCAGTGTTTTCAGATTCCTGGCTTGTTATTTTTTTGAGAGTTGGGAACAATAATTCAATATTCCCAGGAATTCTTAGAATTTCCAAAATTATGATGACTTTCAACATACTTCGGACAATAAATGTATCGCTGGTAAGGCTTCCCCTTTTAGTCAGCTATGCTAAAGTCACATACTCGAGGCAGGGCTTTGTCTACTCACCTGGCACTTCGATATTGCAATGTTCCACTGGGGACAGCACAACAGCACAACGGAGAAGTTTGTCATGAAGACTGAAAACAAGGATGTGTTCAGGCCTTCTTAAAAATAAAATAAAGGAGATTTATTGCAACCTCGCAGGAAATACTGTTTTATTTGTTATTAGGTTAATGGCTTTTTTGTGTCTGTGCCTCCTAGACCACTGGAATTTCCTCTGACTTTGATTCTGCTTTTCCTGTGTTTTCCCTTTGTGCAGTTTCCTTTCTCTGGGTATTTTGAGTAACTGGTGAAAGGAGACAATTACAGTCCAGTGGATTCCTGGCTTTAAGATTTCCTGGCTGAGAAAGGAAGATAAATCAGGGCATGCCAACACAAGATCACCGATTTTCTTTTTGTTTTCTTGAGGTCAGGCATAAAAGCTAAAAATTCTGAATATAATTAAATACAAAATTCAGTCTATCGTAGTATTTCTCATTTTCCTCCCAGGCTGGTGAAAAATTTTTTTCTGGTGGATCCCAGGCCTGGAGAGTCTCTTTCATATACTTCTGAAATAATCAATCTAGCTTCAAGGTATAAACAATTTTCTATGCCCTTTGTTCTAAAACTGCAAACATTTAAAGGAAATTAAGGTTGCATTTAGGATGAGGCCTGTTTCTATTTTTATCATTTCAGACCCTACCCACTGTCACAGCCTTTCCCCCTCCAGTCTGTGAGGGGCCCTCTGTGGATGGCCCGGTGTTGTTGGGCTCCTTTATGCTTTGACATAACACTATTCCTCCTGAAGGTTTTTGCCTATAAACCCATGCCACAAACCAAATCCCAGAGGAGAGGCTCCTTGGAGGGGCTTCCAGGTAAGACAGTGTGCTTCCGTGTGTTCTCATGCCTATGTATAGAGGCATCTTCAGAAGCACCTCCTCTGATGCTGCACGTTAATATTTTATTTATATATTCTCTGCTAGAAGAACATTGCGTGCTTCTGTGTAAATAATGTATACTGCTGCAGATGAAGTATATCAATGAAATAATGTCACCTGAGTTTCAAAATTACCATTTTTTAATAAGGCTGGCACCAGAGGCAGGATTCTTAGTGTTTAGCAAAAGAAAGTAATGCAAAACCGTCTCCCCACCCACCCTACTTATGTGAATTTCTTTCTTTCTTTTTTTTTTTTCTTTGCTCCAGTCCCCTTTTGGTCCATTCTATGCTATCATAACACCAGCCCTTAGGAGAGAATATGGTCTTTAAAAAATATATATATAATGTATCCTATCCCCATTGTGTATGTACCTGTCTATATGAATAATAAAGAAAGCAATACTTGGACCCCCCATTTCCATACACTGAAAAGTAAATAGTTATTAAACACATGTATTTTTCTTGAAGGAAAATCTCTTCTCCTGCCAATAAATATGCTTTTCTTTCATCATTCTTAATAGCTGCCTAGAAAGACCGGACAGCTATATCTGATTTGTGTTTTTCTTTCCTGTGCAGTGTCTGTAATAAGTATTTGTGAAAGAGAGGGCGAATCATCTCTTCAGTGCTTTGCCCTGAGGCTGATTCGAGACTCTAATGAGTCCAGCAGCCAAGGCCTTCGACTTCCAAGGGCAAAACAGGAAGGGAACCAAACAGGGAGCAGTAGCAATGGGGTGACTCACTTTGTTTTTGTCTTTAATTCTTTCTTATCATAAAGTAAAAAACAGTGGCTGGATAAGAAAGAAAAGAAGATGTGGTTTTACAAAGCATCATCATCATTTCCTAACTGAAAGGACACTGTATCAACCTATAATTATGAAAGCTGCTTAGGGTGTCGAGATTACATCCTCGTGACGCAGGGCACAGCAGTTACCTCAACACAAACATTACCTTCACTGGGGTTTTCAGATTCTGACATCATGTTATGAAACAAAGTAATTGAGAAAATAATAAATTGATTTGGGAAATTCTTTAAACACAGAGGTTAAGCATTCAGAGGCTGCCAAGAGAACTGCATCTGGGGTAGATTTAAGCCTTAAGAGTGCCCTACACTGGTTACTGTGGTTATGAACCACGCCTGTCAACACCAGAAGAAAAGCAGAGCAGGCTCTTCCAAACTTCTCTAAAGACCACCTAGAAGCTCTGAATACCTAAGGCACAAATAGCATAACAAATGGCTCCCATGAAGAAGTATGGAGAGGGTCCTGATCCTGGAAAGGATTGATCTAGCATTGGAAGGGAGTATCAGGACAGAGAAAAAGGAGAGAGGTGATTGGAGAATTGGTGGAGAGAAGGTTTATGGGACATATTGGGAGGGGGGATCTGGGAAAGGGGAAATCATTTGGAATGTAAACAAAGAATATAGAAAATAAAAATATTAAAAAAAAGGCCACCTAGAACTTCCCCACCCCACAGCCGCCTTTCTCCTTATGCACTTGACAGCAGACTGATTTAAGTAGGATATGAAGCTGTTATGGCCCCTCTCCTAAGTCGCTGCCTATCATAGTAGATCCTCCTTGACCTAGAGGACCTGACCACTGTTTGCTTCAGGCTCTGTGACTAAGGCACTGTTCTGAGCAGAAAGAATGGGTCTTTATTTTACCTTCTTCTACAACAAGGTTTAGGAAATGACTACGGTACTTAGCACTGAATGGCATAGTCAAAAGTCAGCAAGCCCTGACTCTGAATGTTCAGTCCTGCTGTGACTCAAGAGTAAATGCCTGATGAACTTTGATAATCCTCTGTTCCTTGTTGGAATTGGATTGAGGTGAGCCTAAGACAAAAGGAGACCCAGGAATGAAACAGTGTAACTCCTCTTTATACCCAATGTAATGGTGTGTCTGAAGCTACTTTGTGACCTGAAGAAATTTAACCCAAAGTTTGAAGAGTGGTAGAACATAGGAAAATAGCTTTTCACTGGAGAGTTTGCTAAGCCACTAAAATGGCCTTGTTTGTTGAGTTTGGGTTTCCATATCTTTAGAAGTCAGAACACCTACCTATACTGCTAGCCTGTCAGGGATCCCCCTCCACGCCCCGTGATCATCCTCCTATTCATTCTTCCAAATCAAGTTTCAAGGGACTCTTGTATTATACCTTATGAATTTTACTAACACTATTCCAGACACTATCTAATAAGCATAATTTTATATTGTACATTTTTTTTTGCAGTGGAAGTGCATACATTCTCAATCTGTTTGAAATCCCATGACCTGAAATAACCTTCCTACAGTTTAGGAGTCAAAATAATTTCTTGCAATCGACACATTAAAAGTCAGTGAGCCCTGACTTTGGATGTTCACTTCTGCTGTGACTCAAGAGTAAAAGCCCGATGAGCTTTGATAATCCTTTTTTCTCTTGCTCTGAACGGGGAGTTTTGCTTCTGTCCCTCTTGATTTCTTTTGCGTGTATTATCCACAATCTCCGAGGAGATGTTTAAGACTTCTCTAAGGCACAAATGCAATAATTTCACAAGGATCTTCATGGACACCCCTTCCTCAGCCCCTGGCACCCTACCTTGCAGCAGGCGCCCCACACGGCTGCCATGTGTGAGACTAAAGGTTTGGATTAAATGACCACGACTGTCTCTCAGATTCTAAGGTACAGTAATGAGGTCTAAGTGGAAGGGAAAACAGACTCCTAGGGGTATGTAAAGTTGAGAATTGAATTGGAGAGAAAGGAAAATGGTAAGTGTGGGAAGTGGTGAAATATAAGTACCGTGAACTTAAAAAAAAAGATTAGTGTCTTAACTATATTTCTATTATTGGAAACTTTACTCATGGTATTTGCTTTTTGATGATTATCCAGGATAGTTCATTGCTAATGCAGAGTCCAGCTGTTTGGAGGAATGTACTGAAAATAAAATCTTATACTAGGTGGCCAGACATAAATCTCTCATAGGTCTGCCAATATTTTGGGATTTAATAGCAGAGTTTTCTGTCCTAGTTTAAAACACTGAAAGTCCCTGACATTTTGACCTTGGAGAGAGATTTGTTTTGCTTGAGGGAAACACTCCAATGAGCTATTTTTGTACTCACGGTGACATTTAGACTTGGAAATACTGTATTTCCATGATACGTATCCCTGGATAAGCTTGCAGTGCAGATAGAACAGTCTCAGGGGTCTAACTTTTAATCATCTGTGGATGTGATCTTTCAGGGGATTCCCCAATTATGGGCATTTTCTTATTGTAGATTAATTGATGGGTAAATAAATTAATACAAAATGAGGGGGAAATGAAAGTATGAGAATTCGTATTTTACCCCTTGATTACTTACCTCACGTTTTTATTCCTATGTTTTATGGACATAGGAAAAACACAAAAGTAGGCACTGTTTTGTTTTAGCTTAATGATGGATCAAATCTCTGCTTATTTTTCCACTACTGCCTCAATTAGGTCTGATTGGCTCACTGAGAAAAGACGGCTGGGTACACAGTGGCTCCTTGGAAGGTTCCATGGGAGTGATGGAGTGGGGATGGGTGTGTGGGAGGAGACTCAAGGGAAACAGTACAGGCTTTTCTTTTTCTCTTTATATCTCTGTGACTTTGTTCATGTTAGTACTCCTATCTGGGAACATTCAAGCGTCTATCCCTTCCCCTCAGGCCAAATTTTAAGGAATCTAAACATTCCTTAAAGGCCCACTTTCCTTCAAGTCTTTTCCTGACTCCATCTCTACTCCCCGTCAGAGGCAGAGTTTACTACTCTGCCCTGAATGACCATTATAATGGTCCTGTTATAATAATAAAAATATACAAAGACTGTTCCTGAATACTTTTACATATTTTATCATAATTATATTTTTCTTTTTTTAGGCCCCAAACTAGTTTTTTTTTAAATAATCTCACACCTTCCAAATTCAACAGTTTATTTCATTGTACAGATTCAATATATATTAGGTGTATATGAAGCTTTCATATATTGGTGGTGTTAGGGGAGTGGAGTGGTGTGTTCAGAGATTAAATTGGGGTAAAAGGCCTTCTGTTCCATTCCTGGAGGTGACTGCAGTAATGGTTACCACCCAGTAACTACTTCATCAAAAGCCATCATTTCCACCAGGGCGTGGAGACTCTGATGACGAGCGTCCCTTCCCTGGTCTCCTTCAGAATCCTGCTATTAGTATTGTCCTGGACTTATCTTCTCTGCCCCCAACTTAATACCATGTAATCTCATAGAAGAAATGAACAATGTGTAATACCCTGAAAAAGGTTGCAGATTTGTTTCTAAATGTATTTACTATTCACAGCATTCTAGGTACTAAGCTAACACTCACAAGAATCTTAATTTACAAAACCTGCCCACACCGCTGTCTCGCCTTTGAAATACCTAACGGGAAATTTCAGAAAGCAATTCACCAGGGTTCCATGCTTTCTCCCTGACCCCTCCCACCCCCTTGTCATAGTTATTAGGAATGAACAAAGATTCAGCAGGGAATCACTCCTATGCCCTGGCAGAAATTTGAGAATACAGGAAAGGGTGTGGTCTTTACAGGATCAGACTTGGCCTTTCTTTTCTTCACTTGGACTTGTGATAATTCACTCTACACTAATAACATCCATATCCTTATCAAAAATGACAGAAATAATAAACATGGGAAGGGATTTGAAAAACAAGTGTTTAGAAGATGTCAGACACTCCCACACCATTTCTTTCCCATAGTTCATAGTCCTATAAGTAATTGCTTCTGGCAAAGCCAGTGATGCATTCTTTAGGACATTATTTGCATACAGAGACCAAGCCTGTACATTAACCTCCTCTCTGGAATAAGGAGGATTGCCTGTGATAGGCTGTCACAATACCTGATAGAGAAGAGGGTCCATAAGGCAGAGCCAAGGATGCCACTGTACCAGCCCCCAGTTCTCCCTTCAGCTTTTATCACTTTTGGTGGGTGGTGGTACACCGTAAGTTTAAAGGACATCATCAACAGTAGCATTTGTATGAGAGCTCGAAGAAATGGTTAGCATTAAAGTCAGTCCTGGTACTTACTCACTAAGTGATGTTGTGCTAACTGATGAAATTTCTCATGAGAGGTGGTATAATGGCTGGTCCCTCTAATGCCATGGCATCCATGCCCCTGAATGTGTGAATATACTGCCTTATGTGTCCCTGAATGTGTGAATATACTGCCTTATGTGTCCCTGAATGTGTGAATATACTGCCTTATGCGACAAAAGAAGTTTTGCATTGTAACATTGACGAAATTAGGGACCCTGAGATTGATGGTACCCTGGATCATTCAGGTGGAGTCAATGTCATTACTAAGGTCCTTATAAAACACAGTAAAAATAAAAATCAGGAGATGGGATGCTGGACCCAGGGTGTGAAGCGGTACACTTTGAATGAAGGAATGGCCAAGGAATGCAGTTGTATCAAGAAGTTGACATAGGCAAAGCAATGGTTTTTTCCCTGAACTATCCATCAGTCATAACTCTGATAACAAATGTTTTAAGGTACTAGGTGTGTGGGTATTACTAATATCACCAACTGAAACCATTACACCAGAAGCTTTAGTTCCTAATGTCTAAAATAAATACTATACAATGAATATCTACGGTATCAGGTAGGTAATATTTTTGGCAGGCAGTTATAATACTTAAAGGATGCCCTCGCTATTATAGAGCTTATATGAGAAACCAAAAAAGTAAAAAGTTATTTTTTAATAGTATAGAGTTCTGTCCTAGAGTGGAGCAGGCAACTGGAGAGTAGGATGAACAGATCCATCATAGACGAGGGTAGCAAGCTGCAGGGTTTGAGAAGATATCTGTGGGAAGAGGCAACTGGCAGAAGATGTGCTGGAAGTTCCTGTCACACAGAGGGGAGACATCAGGTAGAGGACACGACCTGGACCAGAAGGACCGATGTGCCTGGGGTGCAGCAGCTGAGGGAGCTAGAGCTTGAGCTGATCTCCAAAACATGATCGTGAGGCTTTTGGATTTTATTTAAAATATAGCATGAGGCTTTGAAAATGACAAGCCGAGAAACAACTCAACTCGACTGTTATTTAAGGAATAATGCTAACCATATTATCACTTCACACTTGTACCCTTAAAATATACTAAGAAGGCAGATCTCAGTGTTTCAGCCATGTGAAGGTCTGGATTCATTAGCTACCTTGAAATGGTGGTCACCCTTTCGCAATACAAACATATATCAAAATACATATATACTGTCATAGTTAGGGTACTATTGCTGTGAAGAGATACCATGGCCACAACAACTTTTATAAAGGTAACATTTAATTGGGTTCTGATTACAGTTCAGAGGTTTCGTCCATTCTCATCATGATGGGAAGCATGTTGGCTTGCAGGCAGACATGGTGCTAGAGAAGAAACTGAGAGCTCTACGCCTGGATCCACAGGCAGCAGGGAGAGAGAGTGAGCTTCTGGGCCTGGCTTGAGCTTCTGAAACCTGAAAGCCAATCCCTTAGTGCCACACTTCCTCCCACAAGGACACACCTACTCTATCAAAGCCACACCTCCTAATAGTGCCACTCTCTATGAGCCTATGGGAGCCATTTTCTTTCAAATCACCACACACACACACACACACACACACACACACACACACACCACACACACACACACACACACACACACACACACACACACACACACGACAATTTGGATTTGGGATTGCAGTTTTCAGATGATGTTGGCATTGATGCCACAGGATGTTAGAAGCTTACCCATGCATGGTGCAGGTACCAAGCACATACCCTTGCATCATAGGGAGTCAGGCTGAGGAGAAGCCAGGAACGAGCAGAAGGCAGGAAACCTCAGGTGGAAATCTGAAGACTGTGTGCTTGGAGAATGAGGCTGAGACCATCTTCGTTGAACAACTCTTTTAATATGGGTCGGATTATAGTCATCAGGCAGACTCAAAGGTTGAGGCTCCTTGGAAACCCCATGGCGACTGTTGCACTTTATATTATTGACAAATTAATTCAAATTTTGATTGCTTAGAAATAATATTTTGGTAGAGACCAGAATCACAGAAGTCCAGTCAGTTACCTTTGTCTTACTTCTAGAATTTTCTTTTCTTGTATTTGGGTGTTCTCTTATAGTCATGGCTCTGTAGACAGTGGAGGCCAACCAAAGAACGGGAAAAGCACTAAGTAGACTATTCTTCAGTGCACAAAACAGCTTTAGAAAGACAAAAGCCAGGCCTTAATGAACAATGGTGCTTTGATGCATTTAGGAAAATAGTGTTTACTAAAGTAGCCTGTCAGCTCTGTGCTCTTCTGATGAACTGATGATAAATTCATACACTGGCACACAAATGGCTGGGCAGCGTAAGGTCGGAAACTTCATTATGTAGTTATTCACTAAAGATTTGAGCAAGTGATTTCTAACCTTTTGGGGGTGACAACAGCCTCTGTCTCTTTGATGTCCTTCTTGTTTTTGGTCATCTGTGGCACTCCACACTTTCTTGAAAGGGCTGTGATGGCGGACTTTGACTACTTGAATTAAATATAATTTTGTTTGAACTTTCTCACATTTCTCAAGGTTCCTGGTCCTAGATGCAGCATTGTAAGACCACACGAGGGAAGAGCTGGGCCAAAAGGAAAAACAAATGCACAATGGTGCTGGTAATTTCTTTCAACTTGAGAGCATTTCTGAGGAATTGGTGTCATTTTAAAGTCACTTTGAAGCCTGGCCTTTTGATGAAGGCTTCTGGAACAAGAGTTTTACAGAGTCATCCTCTGTGACGGAGCGGTGTCTACATGGCCGTCTGTACTGAGCTTCTTTTTTCTGAATTCAGAGTCCACAGTAGGCTCCTGGCTATTCTTCTAACATCATGCGATTCTTCTCTTTTCACTGGTGTTTGCATTCAATCAGGTTTTCATGAAAACATGCTCTCGCTTCAGACCCTTTGGAGCCTTCAGACCCTTTGGACCCATATTCCTCTGCCATGCTTACACAAAGTGGTTGCATGATACACAGCAACAAGTGAATAGCTAAACTTTTCTGAGACTTTATGAGCTGAGCTGGGGCCCTTCAGACAGGACAGCACACCTGAAGACATTCTGCATGGTGCTGTGGCATGAGACCTGCTTCTCTCTCTGGGAGTCCAAAGGACACTGAGGTGGCCACATCACCACAGCTTTGTGATAGTCACTGTTCATGCCAGGAAGGACTGCCACATCATGGTAATGTAGTTCTTCCTCCACGAAGCAGAGAGCACTGTTTTCCTTGAAGTTCCTTCTTGTATGGAGTCTAGCATATTTTAAATATTGATAAATATTGACCCATGCACCCACAGTACCCCACCTTCCTCACTCCTCACTTCCTCCTTCCTCAGCCTCTTTCTGCAATCTTCAGTTATGAACTGTTTGTCCAACAGTCACTCTTTGCCCCTCTCTGTATTTGTTTTCTAGGTGGTAGGAACAAATCTTCATAGACTTAGTAGCTTAAAATAAACCTATGTGTTACAGTGTGACTGGCAAAGGTCAGCATTCCCAGTGGCCGCCTAGCTAAATCTACTCAGGTTTCACAGTATCGCATTGATTAGAATCATGGAGTTGATAGCAGGATTTATTGTTTGTATCTGTAGGCTTATACTGATATGTTTCTAGAAGACCATCCGGAAAGCATTGCTGAGCATAAGGAAGTTTAACCCTTTCTTGTCGGCTTGGTTGCTCAGGCTAAGCCCACCTGCAATTCCCTCCTTCAGATTAGAGGTGTACTCATCGCAGTACATAACATCATAACAGGGGTTATCTCCATCATAGCCTGCCACCTTCAAGAGGAAGGTAAGTGTGCCAGAGGATAGAGTCCTGGGGGAGTATAGTGCTCTGTTTTATGCTTCCCCCAAACTCCAGAAACCCCAGTTATACTTTGCCCATAACTTAAGTATATTTATCATCTATGTATGTATGTATGTATGTATGTATGTATGTATGTATATGTATGTATATATTAGTCTATCATATCTGTATATTAATGTATCTATCATCTATCTATCTATCTATCTATCTATCTATCTATCTATCTATCTACCCAATTACCTATCTTGTTAAGAAATGCACACAAACACATCGACTCATCTCCCTTTAAGCTCCTTACCTTTTGGCTTTAGTTCACCCTTCAGAGCTTCTGGCAACACAGCCTATTTGTTCTTCTCGCCCTAAATGCACATTTTTCTTTCAAACTCACCGACCCCTCTGGTGCTGCTTTTTTGACTGATGATTTAGAAGCAAATGGCAGATATACTCCACATGTAGCCTGTCCTGCTTCTGTTGCTCTTGTGGTGTTGTGCCTACACACTCTGCTCTGCCTGCTGTGGCTCTGGGTGAACTGTCCTGTGATTATCATTTTATATATTTCATCATTCATCATTCAGTTTCCTACTGTAATGAATTGTTCCTTGCTTCATACAAAACAGCCTTGCTATAATTTTTCTTTCTTAAATCCCTCTAGTGATTCTACCCAGTAGGTTCATCATTCTGCCCTCCTTTACAACTGTCTGTTGTAACCCAACATTCATATTCCTGTAATTAATCCCAATACAATGTATTGATTCACCAAGTTGGACTTTGATGGCATTTGTACTTTGGCCTGTTCTAGGTTCCTATTCTGGGTTGAGTAGACATGTGTCTAGTGTCTTCCTGGGAATAGTTGTCATACAACACCAAGGCAACTCTTGTAAAAGAAAGAACTTAATAGGGGTTTGTTTACAGTTTCAGAAGGATAGTTGTTTTTTTATGAGCATTGCTTTTTACTGTGAAAAGATATCATGGCCATGAAAACTTTTATAAAGGAAAGCATTTAATTGGGACTTGCTTACAGGTCAGAGGTTCAGTCCATTATCAGCACAGTGGGAAGCATGGCAGCATGTAGGCAGAAATGGTGCTATAGAGGAAGCTGAGAGTTCTACATTTGGATCCACAGGCCTCAGGTAGGGAGAGTAAGCCAGTGGGCCTGGCTTAAATGTCTGATATCTCGAAGCCCACTCGAAGTGACACACTTGCCCCAATAAGACCACACCTACTTCAACAAGGTCAGACATCCTTTTAAATAATGCCATTCCCTATGAGCCTATACAAGCCATTTTTATTCAAAATACAATAGTCTGATTATCATGATGGGATTATCAGCAGGCAGACATGGCACTGGAGCAGTAGCAGTTAAAGAGAGAGAGAGAGAGAGAGAGAGAGAGAGAGAGAGAGAGAGAGAGAGAGCAAGAATGAGCAAGTGAGAGAGAAATGGGGGAGAGGAGGAGAGAGGAGAGGAGAGGAGAGGAGAGGAGAGGAGAGAGAGAGAGAGAGAGAGAGAGAGGTTTGGGCTTTTAAAATCTGAAAGCCCAACCCTAGTGACATACCTTCTCCAACAAGGTCATTGTTCCTAATCTTTCCTAAGCAGTTCCACTAACTGGAGACAAGCATTCAAACATTTGAGCCTATGGGGACCATTCTTACTCAAACCACCAGAGTCTTGGCTATATTTCACGTATTAGGAAATAAGTTACAATAAAAGCATATAAAGCTCACATCACAGAAACGGGTTGGTTGCGTCATGTCAAAGTGGTATAAAAAATGCAGTTTCTGTTACATTTGGGTGGCCATCATCTTATCTGTAGACCTGGGTGGCTCTTGATGGGCAGCATGGTCGTATCCTCAGATTTCTCTGCTTCCTGAAGAGTGGCACAAAGGTTTCAAGGGTGGGACAGACTTGTGGTGATATAACTGATTAGTCTAATTCATTAGCACAGCAATTCTAAAGGGAAATACTGCTCTTTAATACCTTTTTGCTTGAGGGATAAGAAAAGCAAGACAGAGATATATGCAATCTAATAAGTTTAAAAAACTGAAATGCTTGTCAAATTCCTATGATTACAGAGAAATAGAGAAGTGAGAGATTTCAGAAGAAGGCAAAATATGATAACATTTTATTAAGTATGTTTGAAAGTAATATATACATATATATTTATACACACACATATATACTTCTAGATATTGTCATATTGTCAGATGTTTATTTCTTTTATATATAACTTGTTATTGTTGTCCTACAATAATTTTGCCAGCTCACAAAAATGGATAAATTTAAGGTGTACAGTATTGCCTTCTATTATGTTAGTGATAGATGGTATCTAAAGTGAAAGCCTGTGTGTGTGTGTGTGTGTGTGTGTATGTATGGGTGTGTCCAAGTACTGTGGAGGATTCCTTTTAAAGATTTAATAACTGGGAAAACAAGTCATGGGCATTTCTTTCTTATTTCTTCTTATAAGAATCCTGTCTTCCTTTCCGACCATGAATGTGACCCTTCAATGACCTTCTATCTCTTATAATTTATTTGGGATTACATGAATATAGTGAATATGCAGTGCTAGAATGTCAGATTCATGTACACAGATTGGTTTCCAGGAATTAAGTTGTGGTTTGTGTTCATTGGTAAGGATAGTAACCAGTGTTTCTACCCGGTCTGCTAGTACCCACAAACCCAGGGCTCTGGGGGGCCCTTTTCTCAGCAGGTTGTATGAACGAGGAATAGGGGAGAACATGACATTGTCTTCAGGTGACTTCAAGGTGAAAATGGGGACACAAGTTCAGACTTGTAGATACAAAGTGTTAAAATTTGGAACAATTTTGTAAGGTGCAGGAATTCAGCCCAAGGGCTGCATGAAATTGCAGAAAAAATGATTTGCCCTGGAGATCAACTGTGAAGGGACAGGGCACATGATATTTCTGGAGGTATTGCAGCAAACTCTGGGCAGGATTAACTTTGAGTTGGATGATTGGGGAAGATGACATTTCGCATTGGTTCTGTTTCTATTTATATTCTAGGACAGAAGCTCTTGACCTTTTCTGAATCTTGGATTCTTTTGAGAATCTATTAAAAGGTATCAGCTTTCTTTCCCCCAAACAAATGAACACATGATACTCTTCCTTCCTGTAAATGATATTAAACACACAGTCGAAGAGAGCAGGCCTAGAGAAAGACCTAGTCTCCAAGGATCCACATTTGAAAGCTGTGGGGTCAAGTACCTTTTGCTTGCAGAGGGTTTGAATAATTAAAGCATCATCAGCAAACCAAAGGTGTTTTTGCATTTTGCTATAGAAATGTCATTTGGAACTCACTTAAACACGCATATACTTCTTAATTTATTTTGAAGTGTTCTGTAACCAATGAATCAAAAATAAAAATAGGTTAAATATTTATTAATTTGAAGAGCTTTTGAAAGAGTTCTAAATTTATCTATTTATATGCTATTTATAGAGGAGTTGGTGATGAATTACCCATCTGTCTCCTTATTTAGTTCTTCTGAGACTACAATGTTGTGGCAGGGTATTTATAATTACTTTATAAAGGACCATGCTGAGCTTCACAGAACTCAACTGGCCACTATAGAACAGAGAGAGAAGCATGTAACAGATGCAGACTCAGACAAAATGTCATCTAATTCTTATTCTGATTTGTGACTTCAAGGTCCTTTGTATCGCCATAGCAGTTTAATCTTTTGAAAACCAAGTTGGTGTCATGTCAGGCTTTAGTTGTATTCGCCACTCTTTGATGTTCACGTCCTTCTTACATGTTTGCATGGAGAATTCTTGTCACTTTGTCCTGACACAGTTTAAGTGCTCAGCACAAAAGTTACATCAAAGTAAGTAACTGATAATTTAAAAGATCATGATAAAACTAAGGCAGAATCCAAGACTTTAGAGTATGCTTAATAAAATATATTCTGGTTTTAAGAAAAGGAATGGATTAATTTTAATAACATTTCATTTTTGCATTATTTTTGCTTTGATGTTGTTCTGTCACTTTTGGAAAGTCACTTAATGGCTTGTTTCAGTTACTTAATGCCGTGCAACAAAATATCACAAGCAGCAGTCACACAACACAAACCTGCATTCTCTTCCTGGTTTCTGTGGATTATGATTTCAGTGGGGCACAGAGGAAAAAAGTTCATTTCCACTCCCCTGAGGCAAACTAAGTTAAGGTCTTAAAGCTTGAGGGCTGGAGTCTGAGAGACTCAGGCATCTAGGACCTAGGCTCTGGGGCATCTTGTATGTCTCTCTTTGGCTTTATGACATCTCTGCACGTGACCTTTTTAGAACAGCAGCTTTATAGGAGCCAAACCTCTCACTTATCTTGGAGGAGTTCCTAAGCCATATGTCTTGGTAGAGCGTCAGCTGGATCCCTGTCCCCTTCCTAACCTGGGCACAGCGGGCACATAACATTGCTCTTGGGGCCTTATGAGGCTGCCTGTCATCGTTGGTGAGTTAGACTCCCTTTTCTGGGAAGACTTTAATATCATCATGTTCTCTAATCCTCATGATTATTTTTTTTTTTTTTTACTAATTAATACTATGGCTAAGTTAAGAAGTAAGTAAACACTGAGAGTATGCATGGGAAGCAGCTGTACAAGAGAAACATGACTTCATCTGTCCTCAAAGAGGTCACAGTCAATTTGGGGGAAGATAATACTTCCGTACAAAAAGATAAGCAAGTGTATGTATTACGTAAAAAGTTCCGAATGACAAATTGTGCTTCCAGAAATTCCGTCGATGTGCTGTCACTGGCAGCGGTGGCTACGTTTCTATTTCCTCATCAGAAGACATGGAGGTGGAGTAGAGCCCCTGTGGAGACTGGATACCCTGTGGCTGCTTCCTGGGTGCTGGCCTATCGTGGACCCTAAAGGATGACTGGCTTTAGCTTACTAATTCTTTAAAGCTGGCCGACATACATATGCAAGGCTGTGCTAAGTGCTGTAGGGAGTACAGAAGTAACTCATGATGTATTTAATGAGCTAGAGCTTCTACATCTCTATTAATGGCAGTTGCACGCAGTGTATGTGTTTTTCCATATGGCTTTTTGGGCCATGTACAGGCAATATAAAACAAATATAAAAAGATAGATGTGAACACTGTGGATGTGTAATGTATGAATATCGTAACTCTAAAGAGACATATGTATACATTAAATGGTGGTGTGTCCAATAGTTGTTTACATTGACTGATATTCTTGGGAGTGGTGGTCATGCACCCTTTTCAAGGTGGCAGTCAGGACAGGTTACTTATCTTCACTAAATAGCCATGTTTAGAGAATAATGGGTTTGAACTGTATCCTTTACAAGGACCTTTCAGACTCTTAAAATGATGGTGTTTTGCCTTGCTTTAGAAACACGTGTCCAAACACACGTGTTCAGATATTTTGCTTTCTTTTTCTAACTTTAATTGAAAGTGTATGGTTTAAATCCTTGAACTTAGTAAGATTATCTTTCAGAAAAAAAATCTTTAAATACTCTATACAGAAAAAAGAAAGAAGCTTTTAATAACCCTGTGGTGAACTCAGAAATTTTTTTTATATTAAAAAGCAGTATCATGCATCTAGAAAATAATAACACCTTGCTGTATGTGTTCCTAATCATTTTAAAAGTGTTTTCTTTGCCAGAATTTTGATTTTTATCTGTCTCCTGGGCTTTTCTGTTCTTGCCCTTTTAAGGGCCTTCACTGGCCTGTCTCAGAACTTCTGGGCCCCAGCCCAAACCGCTTTGATGGGTGAACAGTATATTCCCATATAAGTGGGATGAGACTGAATCTTAGCACGGAGCACTGCTGGTAAAACTATCTACTAGGGACAGACAATCTGCACTTCAGGAAAATTACTGAGTCATCGTCTGTTTAGCAGTCTGTCGTTCCTTATGTCTGGGCAGGAGGAGTCTGTCTAGGTTTTTAGAGAGGAACAAATGCAATTCGTAGGTATCACCTTATTTGGCCTTCAGGTCTGGATCATAAGCAGTGTAAAGCACACACATGGCCTGGGATCAGAAGTCTAGTAAGAATGCAAGAGCAGAGAGGGAAAGATGAATTGCCCTCTCTGCTATGGCCTCTGCCCTGCCCAAGCATTACCAGCAATGCCTAGCCAGCTGCAGTGGGATATGGGAATGGGTCTTGATGTGGTTGCAGTGCCCTCAGGCCCAAGTGCAGCAGGTAATGTCATGCAGCCCTAGAACCTAATAGAGTCAGCACATACTTCCTGACTCTCCCCTAGTACAGAGATTGTAGCATTAAACGATGATAAAAAATGGTGGGGCAGCCTCATGGTAGCAATGTGGGAGTACTCTTTGCTGTTTGTTGTTGATCATAATTTTTCTGGTTCCATGGATGGTGGCGTGGGCAGGCTGAGCCCCTTCCCAGGCCTGCTGTTGAGGAATGTAATGACACAGAAGCCTCCTAGGTAGCACAGTCCTTCCCAGGGCCTGACAACCATGTTGGCTGCCCTCTAGTTGATAGTTTCACACAGTTCTCATCTGAAGTAGGCAGGACTTGTGGGCCAACCAAGCCTCCATCCTGGACTCAATTTTGGCAACTTCCGCATTGTGTCCTCATGGGCAGGGGTTGACCTTACTCTTCACTGGTAATTTTGTAGCATGCTCTAGTTCAACTGTAGCAGACTGACCATTCTGATAATTCAGAGGGCATCTAGTAGAGGTAGGGTACTACTACCACCATTTCAGAGAGCTTCAAGAACTTCAAAAGCAGAGAGCCAGCTTAGTGGTTAAAGAGCTTGCTGCTCTTACAGAAGACTGGACTTCGGCTACCACCATTCAACACTGGGTTGTTCACAACCACCTGTAATTCTATCTCCAGGGTCCTGGCACCATCTGGCCTTCATGTGTATCTGCCTACATGTTGCATACATGTATGCACAGCTACATAAAAATAAAATCTTAAAGTGCTCTGTTAGTATTATCAATAGCAACAGCAGAACTTCAAAAGCAAATCTCTTCTTGAACTTAGCTCAGATTTTGAGTATCCTGTATTGTGTCTAAGAGAAAATCAGGGCTTTACCTACAAGAGATGAACCCTCCTTGAGCTTAAATGTAATATTTCTGCTTTCAAGAAAACACTAGTTCCTTGGCAATTCCAGCAATAATTTGGTAATCCCCCAAGGCAGGAAAATATCTTAATTAGAAGTATCTAAAAAAAAAATCCTGATACTAACATTAAGATAGACTATTTTAAATATCCATGTCACTACCATTAACAAACATTTGCTTATAAACATCTGCTGATAAATATTTCTGTTCTGTAATGAGCATTGCTGAAATTCTGTGGCAGTGCTTGTCAACCTTCCTAATGCTGCTGCAACCCTTTAATACAGTTCTTCATGTCGTGAGGACCCCAACCATAAAATTATTTCCATTGCTACTTCATAACTATATTTTTGCTACTGTTATGAATCCCAATGTAAATATGTTTGGAGATAGAGGTTTGCCAAAGGGGTCATGACCCACAGGTTGAGAACAGATTCTGTGAAACACATACATAAAGATACCATGGACACAACTTTGAGAGAAGGGTTGCATAGGTACAGACACTGGAGACAGGAGTTAATGAAGGGGTACACAGAGACACCAGGGGACAGGAGTTAGAGGGAAAGGATGCCTATAAAGATACAATGGACAATGCCTTCTAACATGAGGGTGGTGCTCAAAGATGATCTCAGTCACTGCAGGTATATGAAGATAGAGGGAGATGAGATTTCTGAGGCAAGGGGGGTTTGGAATGATGATCTAAGGGATGGAAGATGGGGAACACAGCAAGCCCTGAAGGGTGTGGGTCCAATTCAGAGAAGCTGTACGAAGAATGATTTTCAGAGGGAGAATAATTAAATAAGTAGCGTCCAGATGATCTGTTTTGTTTAGAAACATGCCAGACATGGACACCGTACACAGAATCTTTCACCACTGTCTCCTTTAGGAACTCACAGCCCATCTGACTAGGGCCATCATGCTTTGGGAGCTTTTCCTTCTCAGGAGGAACACAGTGATCAGAGCCATTTATGAGTGGGCAGTGTGCCAGATTCTGTGGCACTCCAGGGCCCAGACTATTCAACCATGCAGAAGAGAAGGGCTGAATTGCTTGCATCAGTACCTGATAGCTAATCAGCCTTCCAGATATGCACAGACCCAAGGACAAACATTCATTCTTAGATACTGTGTAATTCAGGTAGGAAATAAAATTATTTCCCCAAATCAAATATCCATCTTTCAATGATCTCTTAGAAGCAGAGCCTGTGCCAGAGGCTGAGGTGCCGGCAATCTATTGAGAAGGGAATCCTTGAGATGGAAAAGTACCGTAGCGAGCAATGGTGCTGGGAAGGTTGTGGTCTCAGGCCAATAAGCTCTGTACATGGCCTGCGCCAGGGGAGGAGGGCAGGGCACTGGGACTGGGCATTGGGCCTAATAGTTCAGGGTAGCATTTCTCCTTGAAGCAAGGAGGTGGTAGTTTTCGAAGTCAGTGAGAGATAGGGGTTGTAGACTCCGGTGAGAAAGGGGAGAAGTAGCTCAGGCTAGACTCTAGTCAGCAGAATGCTTGGAGAAGAGGAGCTGATATGAGCCTGTGGCAGCCAATAGTCCTAGCAGCAATGAATGCCTTAGACTCAGTTAAGTGGAACCACCAGGCAAGCACACTAATTAACATATATATGTTCATTCTACTATACTGTACTGTACTGTACTGTAATATAATATCAGTACATGGATATATTTATTATTGTGCAGTTCAATGCTATACTCCCTCTTCATCCAACTAGTTGTGTTCAGATCAAGAATTATGACCAACACACACACACACACACACACAAGCATACCAGAAAACAGGGCCAGGACCTATTACAAAGTCTTCTTATAATTTTTACACACAGATGCCAAACCTTTGGCATTTCTTTTCCTTGCCATAGGCTGATGGCTCTCTTAGATGGGTCAGGGTGCACCCTCCCCCCTCCCCCCCAATACTTAAGGGTGAGGAATTTAGCCCAAGTGTGAGTAGACTTCCTATTTTCCCATTATCAATGAAACTGACGTTAGCTTTAGACTTGCAGCATCAATGACTTACGGTATTTTGCAAGTTGATTCATATTGAATCAGTTTTTATTAAATAGTACCAGACAAGCATACTTCCTTATTAAGTAGAAAAACAAACCAGAGAGAAATCCAGTCTAGATCCCAAATTTTAACTGTAATTCAAGAGTGAAGGTTTTTAACATTAAGTGTAAAAAGACACGGAATAATACAATGCTAGCTTCCTGCGAATTATGCACAGGATAACACAGCGCTAAGATGCAGAAGTAAGGAAGATGAGAAGGAATCATGATGGACTACAAGACCTCTCCTGAGAACAGCAGGGTAGCATTAAAAGCAAAGGAAAACACTTTGCTTAAAATTGAGTCCATATTTCTTTTGTGTGAGGGATGTGTGGTAGGGCAGTGTATGGGTATGTGGGACAGGGTGTGTGTACCTGTTTGCACATATGAAGGATTGATAAGGACTTTATCTGGCCTGCTCTAGCACTGTCAGGCTTATTACCCCGAGAGGGTATTTTGTCAAACTTGCTGGCAGATTCAAGCCCCAGCTATTCTCTTGTCTCCTCCCCAACAGTACTAGGGTGATGGCCGTGCAGAGGTTGCGGGATCGGAACTCAGGTCTTCATGCTTACATAACAAGCTTGTTTACCCACTAGGCCGTCTTTCCAGTCCCAGATGCTACAATGTTATGTGATTTATTTTCAGCACTTTGTACACATGGACGTATGAAATAAGGACTATAGAGTACAAACAGTTTTGTAACTTCTTTGTTAACATTTTTATCTGTTACAAGCTTCATCTCCAAAAACACCTATAAAACACACCTTGGGATGGAGAGTCTTTCATTTTATGAATGTGGCACAATATTTCTAATTAATCTATAAAATACATAGTTTACTCCCAGTGCGGTGACACTCTGATTTTAATTTTATCCTGGAACAGAGTATTCTGCATAAACGTTCTACATTTTGAGTATTAAGCTGCAGAACTGTCTTTGACTTTGGATGAAATTTTGGTTTTTGTTCTGAGCACATTTTTCCTAAGCAGTTGTTTCTTAACAGCATGATTCATGTGATAGGGACCTTTGCTATTTAAACACACAATCTTATTTTCAAACTTATTAACAAATATGTATGCCTGCAACAGAGTTTTCCACCCCGAGACGTCTAAAGTTAAGGAAATTGGTATAATCTTATTTCCACGGTAAAATTAAAGCAAAGCCACAATAAAGCCATTATATGAAGCAGCTAGTGACTCCAAGAAAATGGCTTTTAATTAAAGAAAACACAAAAAATGACAGTTAATCACCAGCTTTGTATGCAAGTCATTTGCTACTGAGAAAGCTTGAGAAAGACTTAAGATCCAAATGTCAGTACAAAGCCCACCGATGTTCAGACTATCAGTTTCTGAATCAGGTGTTCCCAGGTCTCATGCCCCAGCCAATGGCTGTAGCTCCCAAATTCTTGCCCATGGAAGAAGTGTCTTATGTTTCTATATGTCCCAAGGACAGAAATTCTAGGAAAACTATGTAAAAATTCACATAAAGCTAGATTTAGGCCCATGGATGCTGTTTTCTTTTATTTTGAGATCTTCAAATCTAAGACCTAGTGTGGTGCATGCACGCACACACGCACACACACACACCTACACACACCACATACCACACACACACACACATGCACCATACACTCATATGCACATGCATGTACCCCATATAAAAACACCACAATCCACACACACACAAACACATACACACACACATACACATACCACATACCAGATACATGCACCATACACTCATATGCACATGCATGCACCCCATATAAAAACACCACAATCCACACACACACAAACACATACACACACACACATACACACACACATACCACATACCAGATACATGCACCATACACTCATATGCACATGCATGCACCCCATATAAAAACACCATAATGCATACACATACACACAAACACACACACACATACCACATACCACACACATGCACCATACACTCATATACACATGCATGCACCCCATATAAAAACACCACAAGGCACACACACACAAACACACACACACACACACACACCACACACTCACATGTACATGCATGTACCCCAAACAAATGCACAATATATGCATATACCACATACATACACCACACACAATCATACATGCCTATATATATACTCCACTCCACACAAACGCACACACACACACAAACACACACACACACACACAAACTCTTGGAGTTAATACAAAGCAAACTATTGAACTCTTATCAAATGTCTGTTTCTAAATTCATCTGTATCACCACGTGTTGGATTTTGCCTTTGTGTATGTTGGCTTTTGGCATAAAATGAGGGATTAAATTAGAACGGAGAGCAAGTCATAGACTGTCAGTGCTAGAGAGTGCTTTGTTGACTCAATCCAACCCTTCATTTTCTAAACAGGAATCACAGTCTCAAGAGGTTAAGTGCCTTGTCTGGGGTGGAATAAACAGCAAGGGGTAGAGGTGAAGTTTATGGCAGATCATTTAATATCTGAATCTTGTGTTTTTCATTCGGCTCCTAATCTCTGCACAGAGGTCATCTGTGAAGCTTATAAACTCGTGATTATACAAACAAAGCTCGATAATGTGAACGGTGTAACTAAAACCAGTTTTTTAAAGGTTGCCCCAAATTGGCAGTGAGCTCAGCTCATCTGAATGCTCCTTTAAAAACAAAAGGGCTGTTTTGGTTTTCATCCTTTGAGCATAAATTCAAACCATGATCTATCTTTCCCAAATCTACATCTGCCTGCTTTCAGACTCACTCTTGTGGATAAAAGCATTGCTAAAAATAGGAACACACACAAAAGACGCAGACAAGAAGTAACACTGCAGTAAGCAAACTTCAGATGGGCAGCCTGTGCTGTTTATTAGATTCAGATCTTAAAATAGGAGCGGGGATAATCTTGTGGACACAGCCTTATTTTGAAATAAAATACATTATTTCAAACAGCAGTCTGTCCTTAGGGATGATGTTAATTCAGCTTTGCAGCCGAGTTACTTTGTAGATGTCACAGCACAGCAGCAGATAAACTTGCAAGGAACACCCTTGTTGGATTCATTTGACTGAAAGCTCATGGTCTCATAGCATCAGAGCCTGCAGACAGTCTTCTTCAGAGGTCTAGCAAGGTGGACCGTGGGGAGAGGATCCTCTGTTTCCGATCATTATCTTTGACGTAGATGTTGGGAGGATTACGTGGTAATAGCGGTTATAATCAACAGTGCAGTGGGGATGGGGCCTTAAAAATGATACCTGAGAAAGACAAGTCTGGGGATGAGGGGTGGAGTTTTCTTGGCTGCTTGATAGCTTTCATTGTAGACATTGGCTTCCTCCCTGCCTTCACCCTGTTCCTTCTATTTCTCTTGCTTTTAAGTGTGTGGTGTATAGTTCACGCAGGTACATGTGGGTATGCATACCTCTGTTTGTGTGTGTGTGTGTGCTGCATGTTCAAATATAGAAGCCGTAAGTTGATGTTACCTATCTTCTTTAATCACTTGCCCCCTTAATTTTTTAGACTGGGTCTGTAGGTGAAACCTGGAGCTCAGGATTTGTTTAGGATTGCTGGGCAAAAAGTCCCAGGGCTCTGTGTTCTGCGCCAAGCACCCAGCGTTAGGTTTCCAGGCATTCTCACCACCATGCATGGCATTTTTACACTGGTGCTAGATACCCAAGAGGAAGTCCTCATGCCTGCACGGCACACACGTTACTGACTGGACCGTTTCTCCACGTGGATATGGACTTTATTAATTGAAGCTCCTAGACAAGTTTATCTGAGGGTGAGGGATAATCACCCCACTCTCTTACACTGATTGTGACTACACTTATTTCTCCTACTCATTGAAAGGCACGAGATTGCAGTTATATAACTGCACCATTATTTTTGCTCCTAAACATGTCTAAAGGGAATAAGACAGCCCTTAGGATCTTAAAAATTACAATGTTAGAGCCAAGGATCAGTACTAAGAATTTCTGCAGAGGGCCATGTGAGTCTTCAGCTCAGCTGGCCATGTAGTGTGTTGTAAGTACTCACCTTTGTTGTTGGGGAAGTTTCTCCAGGCAGAAAGTAAAGAGACCAGAGTGCCAAGCTTTGGTAACATTTACTTACCAAAAGAAGCAAGACAAATCCATAGTTTGCGACCTCGGCCAGCGGACACGGGCCTATTTCATATCTACCATATGCAGGGCTCTTTGCCAAGTTCCTTGGGTAGACATTTGAGAATTATCTTCAATTCCTTTTTCTTTTTTTTTTTTTTAAATTTTTTATATTTCATCGGTAATGAGTGTCATTGATTCCAGTTATTCAATACCTTCCTATTATCTCCTCATGAAGGACTCTTGGACCAACTTTTTATTTATTTATTTATTTATTTATTTATTTATTTATTTATTTGATTTTTTTATTTGCGTTTTAAATGTTATCCCCTTTCCATGTTTCCCCTCCAAAACTCCCCTAGCTCATCCCCCCTTCCCCTGCTATTCCCACCCACTCCTGCTTCCCTGTCCTGGCATTCCCCTACACTGGGGCATCGAGCATTCTCAGGACCAAGGACCTCTCCTCCCATTCGTGCTCAACAGGGCCATCCTTTGCTACATATGCAGCTGGAGCCATGGGTCCCTCCATGTGTACTCTTTGGTTGGTGGTTTAGTCCCTGGGAGCTCTGGGGATACTGGGTGGTTCATATTGTTGTTCCTCCTATGGGGCTGCAAGTTCCTTCACCTCCTTTGGTCCTTCCTCTAGCTCTTCCATTGGGGACCCTGTGCTTAGTCCAATGGTTGGCTGAGGGCATCTACCTTTGTATTTGTCAGGCATTGGCAGAGTCTCTCAGGAGACAGTCATATCAGGCTCCTGTCAGCATGCACTTGTTGGCATCCACAATAGTGTCTGGGTTTGGAACTGTATATGGGATGGATCCCCAGGTGGGGCAGTTTCGAGTTTCAAACCCATCTATTCCATGCCTTCTCACAATGCTTACTTAACAGTACAGGCAATAGTCAGAAGTGGACTTGCTTTATGTGTTGGCAAATGATAAATCTCTTGATGCCTCCTATAGCAGAGTATACACTCCTGAGGATAAAGATTTTATCTCTCCTCTTCTTCTTCCTTCTCTTCCTCCACCTCCTCTTTCTTTTCTTTTGTCAACTTGGAGTCCATTAAGGAAATTCTGTGGGGTGTATTTACCCATGAGTATGGGTAGAGAAGGAAAGACAGTAGTTGAAGCTCTGAGTGGGTATGTCAGGCCTCTCAAGAGGTCAGTCTCACTTCTGGAGGTCCTAAACTCCCATAACCCCCAGTCCATCCATAACTCAGATTCTGGAGTCATTGTATCAGTCAAGGTGCATCAGGGAAAAGATGACACACTTAAAGTAAGACAAATAAAGGTGGACTTACTTAAACAGGGAATTTTAGAGTCCTTGAGGGTGAGAAGAAGGAAAAGGAATAGCACAGTGTTGTTTCTAAACCCAAGGCTTCTATGGGATTGGGCTATCACAAGAACCTAAGAAAGGAGGGGTTTCTAGAGACATGCTCAATGACAGGAGAAAAAAGGAGCCCATCAGTGGCAGCCTCTAGGATGGGAGTTGGAGAAACTGTTCTCAACACAGGCTTATCCTTCCCTCAGACCTTCTGCTGGGACTCTGCACAAACCCAGCCAGCTTGCAGGAGGCAGGAAGTCAGTTCAGTTGGTATAATCCACACAGAACAGGATTCTGGAGGGTAGACATGACATCTGGTGCTATTATTCCTTTGTGGTCCTCAGCATCCATTCCTGTTTCCAGGAAATCCTTGTGTCTACCACAGGAACACATAAAGCCGACCAGCCACTGAATCATGAGGGGGCAATGCCAATTCTTTTATACCCATGCCTCATGTGAAAGCAAGAGTGGTCACTGGAAATCTTTGTAAGGAAGCAGGAAACAAAAGAAAGGGAACTAACACAAATAGCAGCTGACATCCTTTACTTGAGGACAAAGCACAAGTTGACCAATAGGCTTTTTGTTGTGTGTACTTGAGTGTGTGCATGAATTGTGTGGACGTGTATGTGAAGGTCAGAGAACAACCTTGAGCATCCATCTACCTCTCTTTAATACAGAGTCCCTCACTGGGACTGCTAAATAGGCTAGCTGGCCAGTGAATCTCAGGGCTCCATCTTTTTCCACCTTGGGATTATAAGCGGGCAGCTGTGCCCTACCCCACTCAGCCTTCTGAGCAGGAATTTCCAGACCTCAGTGCTAGCCATAAGTCTCTCCCACCTAGGGTGGAGAGCTTGGACCAAGGTGAAGTCCATTGTTCTTCCAGATCTAGAGTTTCCTGAATTAAGCAGACTACCCGGTCTAGCAGTGGAGCAGTGGAGCCAACACCTGCTGAGCAAGGACAGGTTCTACAGACCTGTTTCCAGCCTTTGGGGGAAGGGTCCCCCCACCTATATATTTGGAGACCCCCATTAAACTTTGAGCCTTGATTGAAAAACCTATTTGTCTTGGCTTCAATTTCCTCTTGCCACACCTTTCTATCCCCAGCTTTCCTTCCAGGTGGCCTGGTAACCTGTTCGACATAACCGCAGGCAGTTACAGGCAGCATTACACCTTGCTTTGTCTTTGTTGACTATGAACTCAGGCCTTTACACTTGCAAGGAAAACACTTGAGCAGCTGAGCATCCATCTCATCCCAGGGTGCTTTTATCTATCTCATGTTCTATTCCTGTCTCTTTGTCTTTTTGCCAGCACTGCAGTTGGTCAGGGATTCTCTCCTGGTAACATAAACTTTCATTCTTCTAAGATCCTCAAATAAATAAACAAATCAGTCTCAGCCTCTTAATATGAGTGTCTGTTTCCTGCGGTCACTTTGGGGACTATTAATAGATGCAGCAGGGCACACGTGCCCACTCAAATGTAATTCAAGTAGCAATTAATAAAGAGACTATCACAGACTAGAAGAAGAGTCAGACTATAGCTTCTGCATTCTGCAGACTACTTGAACAGGGCATCCCCTAGATATATCAAGGAAGAAGTTGTTCCCATAACCGGGGAGTCGTGAAAGCCATGTTTCCAGAGCTACTCATTGGATGGAGAGACAGAGTTATCCTGAAGTGACCCAGGAGGGCAAAACCTGAGGGATGCATCCTCACCTGACTCTTCTTTTATCCTGATGCTGCTGCAGTCTCTACTTGTTTAATCTACACAGGCACCATAGGGGGAGGAGATTCTTGGTATGGTCTTGCACAATAGCTTCTTTTGTTGTTGTTTAGAGACATGGTTCCAGGATGGCCTGCAACTCACCGTCTAGCTCTGGGACCAGGGCAGCCTGGAGTTTCCATCACCCCTGCTTTTGGTATGCCAGGATGGCAAGTACAAGCATGACCCCTGACTATCATCAGAGCTTCTTAAGGGCAAAGAACTAGTAAAGAAAGGTGAGAGGACAAATGAAAGATCTCTGGACATGGATATTCCCCCAAACACAAGCCAAATGATTCCTCCTTTCCCTCCTCTCTCTGTCTGTCTCTGTCTCTGTCTCTGCCTACCCCCACTTCCTATCTGCCCTTTTAAACAAAGACTTTCCCTGAGGCCCAGGTTGGCTATGGATTCACAACAATCCTCCTGTTGCTCATATTCCTGTGGCCCACTTGCAGTGTTTCTCTCTCTCCAATCTACACTTTCTTGGCTCCTTATAATGTTGCCTTGCTTCTTTCGTGAATCTATGTGAGCCCTTGTTTTAAAGTCTTTGCATAAGAGACCAAGGACCTAGCCATGTCTGGACCAGATCTCAACCACCGATAATGTTCATCCTCAGCATGTCCAATGAGAGGTTCACTCAAATGATTGTTAGAACTGAACAGAATTCCAGCTTTGATGACTTCCCATTATTGACAAAATAAAATTCAAACTAGTTTAACCAATATTTATATACTCATACAGTTTTTTCATCATCACATCTATCCTGCTATGATTTTTATGCATTTTTGCTACCTATATTGTGTGAAATTTGTTTTCCTTTGTAACTCAGACCCAGGAAACAATTCTACCTCATGTATTTTTACAACTCCATTTAAAATAATCTCTTTTGGTAAAAGGTACATTAAATCATAGTACTCCTTGAGAATTATTTCTTCTGCTCATTAGCTAATTTACTGTTTGGATGCTTTAGATTTTGCAGAAATATAAATGGCCAAGAAATATATGGAAAAGTCTTCAGGACATCCATAGCCATCAAGAAAATGTAAATTGAAATTGGTTTGATATCCTATCCAACCTCCATCAGAATGGCCATCTTTAAGAAAATATTTGACAACAAAAACTAATTTGGATTTGAGATTAGCAGCCATTATTCCCTCCTGGTGACAATGTAAACTTTATGCAGCCACTATAGAAATCTGGAAGGAGATCCCTCAAAATTCTGAAGATGGAACAGAGCTAAACTACTCTGGGTTTAAGTAAAAGGTACATTAAATCATAGTACTCTTTGAGAATTATTTTTTCTGCTCATTAGCTAATTTACTGTTTGGATGCTTTAGATTTTGCAGAAATATAAATGGCCAAGAAATATATGGAAAACATATATATACATGTTTACTGCTGTACTAGTAATACTATAGTGATACTATAGATATATCACACAAAATGTGATACATCTACATAATAGCAATTTATGCAATCATAAACAAAAACAAATAAGACATTTTCAGGAAAAAAAATGCCGCAACTGAAATCACTGTTAAATGAAATAAGTCAGACTGATAAAGACAGATACTGCATGTTTTCTCTCAAATATAGAGCAATATTTAAAACCGTATGTGTGTGTGTATGTGTGTATCTATATATGTGTGTTTGTGCATCATGAAACTACAGAGAGGCTCATAAGAGGGGAAGATGAGATCTTACAGAAGGTAGAAAATCAAGAGAGTAATAGAATGCATGTAATAGGAGAGAGGGAGCAAGAAATAACTGGGGAAAGGAAAGGAGCCAGAAGGAGGAAGGGAGGGGGCATGGAGAGGGAGAGTAAATGAGAACAAAGTATAACAGTGCACATATATGAAGGCATCGTGATGGAACTCATTGTTTTTTTTGTTAGCCTGAAAGAATAATTAAACTACGGTTAAAAATAACCATAGTCTCTCTCTCTTTTTTTTTTTTTGTTTAAGGTCAGAGTTCCCCCTTCCCTCCTCTCATTGTTCTACTGCAGCAGACTTTCCCCTAATGCACTGCATTGTGTTCTCGAACCATATTAGGTACTTTGGGTATACCATCTAATTCTCATGGGAACATAGCAGTATAGCTATTTTTATTCTGTATTATGAATAACGAGAACTGGCTGTAACCACCTTACTCCACTGATGAATCTTAGCTTAACTAATGGCCACAGCCCCAATGCAGGAAGCTTCCTGGTGTAACATAATGTGAGGCACAGAATTGTCCTCTGAAGGATTCCCGCCAAAGTACTTAGTGCAGATCTAATCATGTCTGTACATCTGACAAACAACTGGCAGGAAATATGGAGAACAGAGAATCCTGCTGAAATATGACAAAGAAAGGAGAGGACCAAAATATGAAATCCAACCTCCTTTAAGGCAACAGTCCTGAGGTCAGTCAGATATTAATTCTCCTGAAGAAAAAGAGAATATTTTAGATGAAGAGATACAGTGGATATAATTACCAAACGCAATGTGTGTTCTTTGGTGAGATCTCTGTTTGTCCATAGTCATTAAACAAATAGCATTTAGTGTAGCCCAAGCTTATTTTTGTCTGTTCAAGGCTATAGAGATGTCCTTGCTCAGTCCATGTCATTGTACTGCACACTGTTCTCATACTAGCTGTCTGTGCTAAAGGTTCTTGATTATCAGTGACAAAGGCTCTTGAGTAGTAGAGGTTCTGTCTGGAGCATTCATTTGGCCCATCCAAGTTCATAGGGGGCTGGAACAGGGGTCTTAAATGTAGTCCTCAGCCAATAAAGGAAAGAGTGAAGCATAGTTCTTTTGAGTGAAATGCTCTGAGAAATTTGGTCTACCTTTTCCCAGAAGTTAAAGTGGGATTTATTTCTACTGGAACACGAAAGTACGCTTGCGTTAGCACAGCCTCTGTGGATTTGCTTCTGCCTCTGTCTTATATTCTCATTCCTCGGATGTTTTCTGAGCTCACTTGCTAAACAAGCCATCCTTTTCTCAGACTCCAAATGAAAACTGTGATGCAGCTACTTTCTCCAAGCAGGCAGGACATGACTACTGTAATCATGAAGCAGAGCAGCCGCAGTGATCTGCAGAAGCTAAGTCACCCCAAGGAAATAATTAAACATCACAGCTATTGGTCTTTTGGTTATAGTCATGAGACTGTTAGCACTTTCTTGAGGAAGAAAGTGAGAAGGGCATGAGACCCTCCCTGAGATTCCATTCACCACTCTCCAGAACCATGCAGTTTGGGGGTATTCTAGGCTACATAGGAAATGGAAGATTGACAGGGAGCTAGAACTCTTCAGTGGTACAACAGCCTATCAATCAGACATGCTGGAGGTGGGACTTCCTGGCAGTGTAGCAACCTTTGAGTTACACGTGCTCAAAAATCTTATTGGTTTACCAACCTGGACTTGTGCAGAATAATCCTTTCTTTAATCAGTTGGTGCCCTCTATATTTGAGTACATTCTTTGGAAATCTCTCCCCAGAAAATGTCATACAACAAAGCTCATTACAAATTTGATCTGTTCACTAGATGTTAATTCATGGGTAACCATTCAGTGATGGAGTTGGTAAGAGGTTATGTGACACATTCATAGAAAGGACTAGGCTTTGAGGTCACATAGACCTAAGTTCCAAGTCACATAAACATAAGTCCCTAGCTTTTTCATGTCATGATTGCCTGACTTGAATCAACCAATATTCTTATTCTTCCCTTTATACTTTAAATTTTCAAACTTGCACAGGTATGGGTGATGCTTTCTTTTATGTCATTTCTGGTACATGACTTATTTATGATCACCTATGAGGGTTCATAAATTCAGGTAATGATTCTGAAGTAACTCAAGGATAGAGGTAGTGATAGCATGGATAAAGTCTTGTATGATCCTTCTATGCAGAACAGACAGACATATCTATGTCTTTCCTCAACAGCAGAATTCACTGAATAATAGATTCACAAGCTGTGTCAGTTTTGGTGGCTACAATTTACTATAGAATCAAGATTCCTTTTGATAGCTGTCTCTTGGCTATTACAGATTCTTTTATTCAATGTTAATTATGATTTATCTATCTGTCTTACAGAAGACATACAAAGGTCAAAAAGAGTTCAAAAGGTCTTTTTTTTTTATTTGATATAATTTATTTACATTTCAAATGATTTCCCCTTTTCTAGCCCCCCCCCCACTCCCCGAAAGTCCCGTAAGCCCCCTTCTCTTCCCCTGTCCTCCCTCCCACCCCTTCCCAGTTCCCCGTTCTGGTTTTGCCAAATACTGTTTCACTGAGTCTTTCCAGAACCAGGGACCACTCCTGCTTTCTTCTTGTATCTCATTTGATGTGTGGATTATGTTTTGGGTATTCCAGTTTTCTAGGTTAATAACCACTTATTAGTGAGTGCATACCATGATTCACCTTTTGAGTCTGGGTTACCTCACTTAGTATGATGTTCTCTAGCTCCATCCATTTGCCTAAGAATTTCATGAATTCATTGTTTCTAATGGCTGAATAGTACTCCATTGTGTAGATATACCACATTTTTTGTATCCACTCTTCTGTTGAAGGATACCTGGGTTCTTTCCAGCATCTGGCAATTATAAATAGGGCTGCTATGAACATAGTAGAGCATGTATCCTTATTACATGGTGGGGAATCCTCTGGGTATATGCCCAGGAGTGGTATAGCAGGATCTTCTGGAAGTGAGGTGCCCAGTTTTCGGAGGAACCGCCAGACTGCTTTCCAGAGTGGTTGTACCAATTTGCAACCCCACCAGCAGTGGAGGAGTGTTCCTCTTTCTCCGCACCCTCTCCAACACCTGCTGTCTCCTGAATTTTTAATCTTAGCCATTCTGACTGGTGTAAGATGAAATCTTAGGGTTGTTTTGATTTGCATTTCCCTAATGACTAATGAAGTGGAGCATTTTTTAAGATGCTTCTCCGCCATCCGAAGTTCTTCAGGTGAGAATTCTTTGTTTAACTCTGTACCCCATTTTTTAATAGGGTTGTTCGGTTTTCTGGAGTCTAACTTCTTGAGTTCTTTATATATATTGGATATTAGCCCTCTATCTGATGTAGGATTGGTGAAGATCTTTTCCCAATTTGTTGGTTGCCGATCTGTCCTCTTGATGGTGTCCTTTGCCTTACAGAAACTCTGTAACCTTATGAGGTCCCATTTGTCAATTCTTGCTCTTAGAGCATACGCTATTGGTGTTCTGTTCAGAAACTTTCTCCCTGTACCGATGTCCTCAAGGGTCTTCCCCAGTTTCTTTTCTATTAGCTTCAGAGTGTCTGGCTTTATGTGGAGGTCCTTGATCCATTTGGATTTGAGCTTAGTACAAGGAGACAAGGATGGATCAATTCGCATTCTTCTGCATGCTGACCTCCAGTTGAACCAGCACCATTTGTTGAAAAGGCTATCTTTTTTCCATTGGATGTTTTCAGCCTCTTTGTCGAGGATCAAGTGGCCATAGGTGTGTGGGTTCATTTCTGGATCTTCAATCCTGTTCCATTGATCCTCCTGCCTGTCACTGTACCAATACCATGCAGTTTTTAACACTATTGCTCTGTAGTATTGCTTGAGGTCAGGGATACTGATTCCCCCAGATTTTCTTTTGTTGCTGAGAATAGTTTTAGCTATCCTGGGTTTTTTGTTGTTCCAGATGAATTTGATAATTGCTCTTTCTAACTCTGTGAAGAATTGAGTTGGGATTTTGATGGGTATTGCATTGAATCTGTATAGTGCTTTAGGCAAAATGGCCATTTTAACTATATTGATTCTACCGATCAATGAGCATGGGAGGTTTTCCCATTTTTTGAGGTCTTCTTCCATTTCCTTCTTCAGAGTCTTGAAGTTCTTGCCATACAGATCTTTCGCATGTTTGGTAAGAGTCACCCCAAGATACTTTATACTGTTTGTGGCTATTGTGAAGGGGGTCATTTCCCTAATTTCTTTCTCAGCCTGCTTATCCTTTGAGTATAGGAAGGCCACTGATTTGCTTGAGTTGATTTTGTAACCTGCCACTTTGCTGAAGTTGTTTATCAGCTGTAGGAGCTCTCTAGTGGAGTTCTTTGGGTCACTTAGGTAGACGATCATGTCGTCTGCAAATAATGATAGTTTGACTTCCTCCTTTCCAATTTGTATCCCTTTGACCTCCTTATGTTGTCGAATTGCCCGAGCTAGTACCTCAAGTACAATATTGAAAAGATAAGGAGAAAGGGGGCAGCCTTGTCTGGTCCCTGATTTCAGTGGGATTGCTTCAAGTTTCTCTCCGTTTAGTTTGATGCTGGCTACCGGTTTGCTGTATATTGCTTTTACTATGTTTAGGTATGGGCCTTGAATTCCTGTTCTCTCCAAGACTTTAAGCATGAAAGGATGCTGAATTTTGTCAAATGCTTTTTCAGCATCCAATGAAATGACCATGTGGTTTTGTTCTTTGAGTTTGTTTATGTAGTGGATTGTATTGATGGATTTCCGTATATTGAACCAACCCTGCATTCCCGGGATAAAGCCTACTTGATCATGGTGGATGATCGTTTTGATGTGTTCTTGGATTCGGTTGGCAAGAATTTTGTTGAGTATTTTTGCATCGATGTTCATAAGGGAAATTGGTCTGAAGTTCTCTTTCTTTGTTGGATCTTTGTGTGGCTTTGGTATCAGCGTATTGTGGCTTCGTAGAAGGAATTGGGTAGTGTTCCTTCTGTTTCTATTTTGTGGAATAGTTTGATGAGTATTGGTGTTAACTCTTCTTTGAAGGTCTGGTAGAATTCTGCACTGAAGCCATCTGGTCCTGTGCTTTTTTTGGTTGGAAGACTTTCTATGACTCCTTCTATTTCTTTAGGCAATATGGGACTGTTTAGATGGTCTAGTTGGTCCTGATTTAATTTTGGTATTTGGTATCTGTCAAGGAAATTGTCCATTTCCTCCAGATTCTCCAGTTGTGTTGAGTACAGGCTCTTGTAGTAGGATCTGATGATTTTTTGGATTTCCTCAGTTTCCGTTGTTATATCTCCCTTTTCATTTCTAAGTTTGTTAATTTGGATACTTTCTCTGTGCCCTTTGGTCAGTCTGGCTAAGGGTTTATCTATCTTGTTGATTTTCTCAAAGAACCAGCTCCTGGTTTTGTTGATTTTTTGTATGGTTCTCTTTGTTTCTACTTGATTGATTTCGGCCCTGAGTTTGATGATTTCCTGCCTTCTACTCCTCCTGGGCGAAATAGCTTCTTTTTGTTCTAGAGCTTTCAGGTGTGTCATTAAGCTACTTAAGTAGAAACAACTAAGAAATCACAAAGGGAGACAACTTTGGAGATAGAAAACCTTGAGAAGAAATCAGGGGCCATAGATACAAATATCAACAACAGAATACAAGAGATGGAAGAAAGAATCTCAGATGCTGATGATACCATAGAAACCATTGACCCAACAGTCAAAGAAAATGCAAAATGCAAAAAGCTTGTATCCTAGAACATCCAGGAAATCCAGGACACAATGAGAAGACCAAACTAAGGATTATAGGTATAGATGAGAGTGAAGATTTACAGCTGAAAGGGCCAGCAAATATCTTCAACAAAATTATGGAAGAAAACTTTCCCAACTTAAAGAGAGAGATGCCCATGAATATAGAAGAAGCCTACAGAACTCCAAACAGACTGGACCTGAGCAGAAATACCTCCTGTCACATAATAATCACAACTCCAAATGTACTAAACAAAGAAAGACTATTAAAGGCAGTAAGAGAAAAAGGCCAAGTAACATATAAAGGAAGACCTATCAGAATCACACCAGACTTCTCACCAGAGACCATGAAAGCTAGAAGATCCTGGGCAGATCTCATGCAGACTCTAAGAGAACACAAATGTCATCCAAGACTACTATACCCAGCAAAACTCTCAATCACAATAGATGGAGAAACCAAGATATTCCATGACAAAACCAAATTTACACAATATCTTTCTACAAACCCAGCTCTACAAAGAATAATAGGAGGAAAACTCCAATACGAGGAGGGAAACGACATCCTGGAAAAAGCAAGATAGTTACCTTCTTTCATCAAACCCAAAAGAAGATAACCACTCAAATATAAAAATAACACCGGAAATGACAGGAAGTAATAATCACTACTCCTTAATATCTCTTAACGTCAATGGACTCAACTCCCCAATAAAAAGACATAGACTAACAGACTGGATAAGGAAACAGGACCTTACATTTTGCTGCATACAGGAAACACACCTCATTGTCAAAGACAAAAACTACCTTAGAGTAAAAGGCTGGAAGACAATTTTACAAGCCAATGGTCTCAGGAAATGAGCCGGAGTAGCCATTCTAATATCAGATAAAATTGACTTTCAACCTTAAGTCATCAAAAGAGATACAGAAGGACACTTCTTGCTGGTCAAAGGAAAAATCCACCAAGAAGAACTTTTAATTCTGAACATCTATGCGCCAAATGCAAGGGCACCTTCATTTGTAAAAGAAACTTTACTAAAGCTCAAAGCACACATTTCACCCAACACAATAATTGTGGGTGACTTCAACACTCCACTCTCCTCAATAGACCGATCAGGAAAACAGAAACTAAACAGGGACACAATAAAACTAATTGAAGCTTTGGACCAATTGGATTTGACTGATATTTATAGAACATTTCACCCTAAAGCAAAAGAATATACCTTTTTCTCAGCACCTCATGGTACCTTCTCCAAAATTGACCATATAATTGGTCACAAGACAGACCTCAACAAATACAAGAAGATCGAACTAATCGATGCCTCCTATCAGATCACTATGGAGTAAGAGTGGTTTTCAATAGCAACAAAAACGACAGAAAGCCCACATACACATGGAGGCTGAACAATAATCTACTCAATGACACCTTGGCCAAAGAAGAAATAAAGAAAGAAATCAGAGATTAGAATTTAATGAAAATGAAGGCACAACATACCCAAATCTTTGGGACACAATAAAGCAGTGCTAAGAGGAAAACTCATAGCCCTGAGTGCCTCCAAAAAGAAAATGGAGAGTGCATACATTAGCAGCTTAAGGAAACACCTGAAAGCCCTGGAACAAAAAGAAGCCAATTCTTGAGTTGATTTTATAACCTGCCACTTTGCTGAAGTTGTTTATCAGCTGTAGGAGCTCTCTAGTGGAGTTTTTGGGTCACTTAGGTAGACTATCATGTCATTGCAAATAATGATAGTTTGACTTCTTCCTTTCCAATTTGTATCCCTTTGACCTCCTTATGTTGTTGAATTGCCCGAGCTAGTACCTCAAGTACAATATTGAAAAGATAAGGAGAAAGGGGGCAGCCTTGTCTGGTCCCTGATTTCAGTGGGATTGCTTCAAGTTTCTCTCCATTTAGTTTGATGCTGGCTACCGGTTTGCTGTATATTGCCTTTACTATGTTTAGGTATGGGCCTTGAATTCCTGTTCTCTCCAAGACTTTAAGCATGAAAGGATGCTGAATTTTGTCAAATGCTTTTTCAGCATCCAATGAAATGACCATGTGGTTTTTTTCTTTGAGTTTGTTTATGTAGTGGATTGCATTGATGGATTTCCATATATTGAACCCAAAGGATAAGCAGGCTGAGAAAGAAATTAGGGAAATGACCCCCTTCACAATAGCCACAAACAGTATAAAGTATCTTGGTGTTGACTCTTACCAAACATGTGAAAGATCTGTATGACAAGAACTTCAAGACTCTGAAGAAGAAAATGGAAGAAGACCTCAAAAAATGGGAAAACCTCCCATGCTCATGGATCGGTAGAATCAATATAGTTAAAATGGCCATTTTGCCAAAAGCAATATACAGATTCAATGCAATACCCATCAAAATCCCAACTCAATTCTTCACAGAGTTAGAAAGAGCAATTATCAAATTCATCTGGAACAACAAAAAACCCAGGATAGCTAAAACTATTCTCAGCAACAAAAGAAAGTCTGGGGGAATCAGTATCCCTGACCTCAAGCAATACTACAGAGCAATAGTGTTAAAAACTGCATGGTATTGGTACAGTGACAGGCAGGAGGATCAATGGAACAGTATTGAAGATCCAGAAATGAACCCACACACCTATGGCCACTTGATCCTCGACAAAGAGGCTGAAAACATCCAATGGAAAAAAGATAGCCTTTTCAACAAATGGTGCTGGTTCAACTGGAGGTCAGCATGCAGAAGAATGCGAATTGATCCATCCTTGTCTCCTTGTACTAAGCTCAAATCCAAATGGATCAAGGACCTCCACATAAAGCCAGACACTCTGAAGCTAATAGAAAAGAAACTGGGGAAGACCCTTGAGGACATCGGTACAGGGAGAAAGTTTCTGAACAGAACACCAATAGCGTATGCTCTAAGATCAAGAATTGACAAATGGGACCTCATAAAATTACAAAGTTTCTGTAAGGCAAAGGACACCATCAAGAGGACAAATCGGCAACCAACAAATTGGGAAAAGATCTTCACCAATCCTACATCAGATAGAGGGCTAATATCCAATATATATAAAGAACTCAAGAAGTTAGACTCCAGAAAACCAAACAACCCTATTAAAAATGGGGTACAGAGTTAAACAAAGAATTCTCACCTGAAGAACTTCGGATGGCGGAGAAGCATCTTAAAAAATGCTCAACTTCATTAGTCATTAGGGAAATGCAAATCAAAACAACCCTGAGATTTCATCTTACACCAGTCAGAATGGCTAAGATTAAAAATTCAGGAGACAGCAGGTGTTGGAGAGGGTGTGGAGAAAGAGGAACACTCCTCCACTGCTGGTGGGGTTGCAAATTGGTACAACCACTCTGGAAATCAGTCTGGCGGTTCCTCCTAAAACTGGGCACCTCACTTCCAGAAGATCCTGCTATACCACTCCTGGGCATATACCCAGAGGATTCCCCACCATGTAATAAGGATACATGCTCTACTATGTTCATAGCAGCCCTATTTATAATTGCCAGATGCTGGAACGAACCCAGGTATCCCTCAACAGAAGAGTGGATGCAAAAAATGTGGTATATCTACACAATGGAGTACTATTCAGCCATTAGAAACAATGAATTCATGAAATTCTTAGGCAAATGGATGGAGCTAGAGAACATCATACTAAGTGAGGTAACCCAGACTCAAAAGGTGAATCATGGTATGCACTCACTAATAAGTGGATATTAACCTAGAAAACTGGAATACCCAAAACATAATCCACATACCAAATGAGGTACAGGAAGAAAGGAGGAGTGGCCCCTTGTTCTGGAAAGACTCAGTGAAGCAGTATTCGGCAAAACCAGAACGGGGAAGTGGGAAGGGGTGGGTGGGAGGACAGGGGAAGAGAAGGGGGCTTGAGGGACTTTCGGGGAGTGGGGGGCTAGAAAAGGGGAAATCATTTGAAATGTAAATAAATTATATCGAATAAAAAAAAAGAAAAAAAAAAGGAAAAAAAAAAGCCAATTCACCCAGGAGGAGTAGAAAACAGGAAATCATCAAACTAAGGGCTGAAATCAGTCAAGTAGAAACAAAGAGAACCATACAAAGAATCAGTGAATCCAGAAGTTGGGTTTTTGAGAAAATCAACAAGATAGATAGACCCTTAGCCAGACTGACCAAAGGGCAGAGAGAAAGTATCCAAATTAACAAAATTAGAAATGAAAAGGGGGATATAACAACAGAAACTGAGGAAATTAAAAAAAATCATCAGATCTTACTACAAAGGCCTATACTCAACACAACTGGAGAATCTGGAGGAAATGGACAATTTCCTAGACAGATACCAAATACCAAAATTAAATCAGGACCAAATAGATCATCTAAACAGTTCCATAACCCCTAAAGAAATAGAAGGGTTCATAGAAAGCCCTCCAACCAAAAAAAGCACAGGACCAGATGGCTTCAGTGCAGAATTCTATCAGACCTTCAAAGAAGAGTTAACACCAATACTCTTCAAACTATTCCACAAAATAGAAACAGAAGAAACACTACCCAATTCCTTCTATGAAGCCACAATTACGCTGATACTAAAACCACACAAAGATACAACAAAGAAAGAGAACTTCAGACCAATTTTCCTTATGAACATCGATGCAAAAATACTCAATAAAATTCTTGCCAACAGAATCCAAGAACACATCAAAACCATCATCCAGCATGATCAAGTAGGCTTTATTCCAGGGATGCAGGATTGGTTCAATATATGGAAATCCATCAATGCAATCCACTACATAAACAAACTCAAAGAAAAAAACCACATGGTAATTTCATTGGATGCTGAAAAAGCATTTTCAAAATTCAGCATCCTTTCATGCTTAACGTCTTGGAAAGAACAGGAATTCAAGACCCATACCTAAACATAGTAAAAGCAATATACAGCAAACCGGTAGCCAGCATCAAACTAAATGGAGAGAAACTTGAAGCAATCCCACTAAAATCAGGGACTAGACAGGGCTGCTCCCTTTCTCCTTATCTTTTCAATATTGTACTTGAGGTACTAGCTCGGGCAATTCGACAACATAAGGAGGTCAAAGGGATACAAATTGGAAAGGAAGAAGTCAAACTATCATTATTTGCAGATGATATGATAGTCTACCTAAGTGACCCAAAAAACTCCATTAGAGAGCTCCTACAGCTGATAAACAACTTCAGCAAAGTGGCTGGTTATAAAATCAACTCAAGCAAATCAGTAGCCTTCCTATACTCAAAGGATAAGCAGGCTGAGAAAGAAATTAGGGAAATGACACCCTTCACAATAGCCACAAATAGTATAAAATACCTTGGGGTGACTCTTACCAAACATGTGAAAGATATATATGACAAGAACTTCAAGACTCTGAAGAAGGAAATAGAGGAAGATCTCAAAAAGAAAAAACCTCCGATGCTCATGGATCGGCAGGATTAATATAGTTAAAATGGCCATTTTACAAAAAGCAATATACAGATTCAATGCAATACCCATCAAAATCCCAACTCAATTCTTCATAGAGTTATAAAGAGCAATTCTCAAATTCATCTGGAATAAAAAAAAACCCAGGATAGCGAAAACTATTCTCAACAACAAAAGAAATTCTGGGGGAATCAGTATCCTGACCTCAAGCAATATTACTGAGCAATAGTGTTAAGAACTGCATGGTATTGGTACAGTGACAGGTAGGTGGATCAATGGAACAGGATTGAAGATCCAGAAATGAACCCACACACCTATGGCCACTTGATCCTCGACAAAGGGGTTGAAAACATCCAATGGAAAAAAGATAACCTTTTCAACAAATGGTGCTGGTTCAACTGGAGGTCAGCATGCAGAAGAATGCGAATTGATCCATCCTTGTCTCCTTGTACTAAGCTCAACTCCAAATGGATCATGGACCTCCACATAAAGCCAGACACTCTGAAGGTAATAGAAAAGAAACTGGGGAAGACCCTTGAGGACATCGGTACAGGGGGAAAGCTCCTGAACAGATCACCAATAGCGTATGCTCTAAGATCAAGAATTGACAAATGGGACCTCATAAAATTACAAAGTTTCTGTAAAGCAAAGGATACCATCAAAAGGACAAATTGGCAACCAACAAATTGGGAAAAGATCTTCACCAACTCTACATCAGATAGAGGGCTAATATCCAATATATACAAAGAACTCAAGAAGTTAGACCCCAGAAAACCAAATAACCCTGTGGAAAAATGGGGTACAGAATTAAACATTGAATTCTCATCTGAAGAAGTTCGGATGGCAGAGAAACATCTTAAAAAATGCTCAACTTCACTAGTCATCAGGGAAATGCAAATCAAAACAACCCTGAGATTTCACTTTACACCCATCAGAATGGCTAAGATTAAAAACGCAGGAGACAGCAGGTGTTGGCGAGGATGTGGAGAAAGAGGAACACTCCTCCACTGCTGGTGGGGTTGCAAATTAGTACAACCTCTCTGGAAATCAGTCTGGCGGTTCCTCAGAAAACTGGGCATGTCACTTCTGAAAGATCCTGCTATACCACTCCTGGGCATATACCCAGAGGATTCCTCAGCTTGTAATAAGGATATATGCTCCACTATGTTCATAGCAGCCCTATTTATAATATCTGGAAGCTGGAAAGAACCCAGGTATCCCTCAACAGAAGAATGGATGCAAAAAATGTGGCATGTATACACAATGGAGTACTATTCAGCCATTAGAAACAATGAATTCATGAAATTCTTAGGCAAATGGATGGAGCTGGAGAACATCATACTAAGTGAGGTAACCCACTCTCAAAAGATCAATCATGGTATGCACTCACTAATAAGTGCATATTAGCCTGGAAAACTGGAATACCCAAAACATAATCCACACATCAAATGAGGTACAAGAAGAACGGAGGAGTGGCCCCTGGTTCTGGAAAGACTCAGTGTAGCAGTATAAGACAAAACCAGAACAGGGAAGTGGGAAGGGATAGGTGGGAGAACAGAGGAAGGGAAGGGGGCTCATGTGACTTTTGGGGAGTGGGGGACCAGAAAAGGGGAAATCATTTGAAATATAAATAAAAAATATATCAATTAAAATTTAAAAAAAATAAAAAAAAGAAATATGGACACAATTGTTCTTTAAAAAGGAAAAGCACTCCTTCTCTGGCATGAGCTGAGGGGGAAGCCCAAAAAGCACTGGTCCGTGAGGTTCTTAGTCCTTCCCAGGACATGCACAGGGCATTACCATTTCTGTTCGTACAGCACACACTTTTCTTGGGCATGAGCTATTCCTTACATGAAACCCAGATGCAGAAGGGCTTCCGGTCTTTCTCTACCAACTGGATTCTTTCATTTGTGAATCTTGATATTTTACTCTCCAGTCCCTACTCTGCCTTCCAGATTTCATATTTATTGCTATTGTACTTGTTCACGGCATGTTTAGGTAGCCATATCTTGTTGTATATGGGGGAAGCTTTCCTGTCATTTCTAGAAGACACAATCTCAGTATCTTTCCCTGTCCACAGACTATTTATTTATTTATTTATTTATTTATTTATTTATTTATTTATTTATTTATTTATTTAGTATTTTCTATGTTCTTTGTTTATATTCCAAATGATTTTCCCTTTCCCGGTTCCCCCTCCCCCTAAGTCCCATAAGCTCCTTTCTCTCTGCCAGTTCCTCAATCAACCCTCTCCCCCTTCCCTGTCCTGGCAATCCATGTCCACTGACTCTTAAAATCTTTCAAACTGTACTTTCTGATAGTCCCTAAGTTTTAGGTGTAGGTGTTATATTGTAAACGTGTCATTTGGGACTGGGCACCTCATGATCACTTGTTTTTTGCATTTTGTGGTTGTGGTTTTCTGCAACAGTCTTTATCTGTTGCAAATAGAAGTCTTTTTGATGAGGGGTAGAGCTACACTTATATATGGATATAAAGATAAATACTCAGAATGAAGGTAGGTATGATGGTTTAGTAAGGGTGGTAGTAAATTCTTTCAGATCCATGACCGCATTAGCCTTAGGTAGTTGGCTAAGTTTTCAGGACCAACAGGAGAGATATTGGTTTTTACCAAGATATGAATGTCACTATTTGTACCTGTTGGATGATTGCATCATACTGTCCATTATTGTTCATAGGCATCATAGCTAGGTAGGATTGTAAGTTGCCTCCTTTCTTTGGAAGCTTGCATAGCACCTTTTGGTACTGTGAAAGCTAATCTTCAGGGAGGAGCATTTTAGGTCAGATTCAGTACAAATCCTCTGTGTCCTGTGTTCAAAATATATGGAGTGTTCAGTACCAGGGACTTAATCTTCAACTTCTCAGAATTAACAAAGGGTAATGACAACAGGTTATATTATTTTAGAACTCTCTTGAACTCTCTTGACCAAAAACTCTAAAGGGGGTTTCTTATACCTGATATTAGATTTTCAGTTAGGTAGTCTATGACTCTTGTGTGTGTGTGTGTGTGTGTGTGTGTGTGTGTGTGACAATTGTCAACCAAAGTTAAATGAATAGCTTCATTTAGACTCTATATGTCTATGCCTATGTCTAGGTTTACACACAGACTTATGCATAATTTTAGGAATTCTGTTCTGTATTGAAATCAAGAATCTCTGCTGAATATGGTGATACTTGCCTTTAATTTTATCAGTCAAGAGGTAAAAGTAGGAAGATCTGTGAGATTGAGGTCAGCTTGGACTACATAGGAAGTTCAGCCGAGCTAGGCCTCCCTAGTAATCCATTACTGTGCATAATGATGGGAAAGAAAGGATACTAGGCCATCTATAGAATGATTTTTCAGTGAGAAATTCGCATAGAAGTCAGTGACTTATTTAATTTTTCCATAAGTCAATTGTGAGGTCAACATAAGAATTTTAGGTCCTCCAGCTTACTTTTTCTCCCCACTCTTGGAGTCTTCTTTCCAATTTGGGGCCCAGTGCAATCAGGTTTCACAAGCCAAGCACATTGCAAGGTTCCCTTAATGCTCTCTTACTGTGGATCCTTTCTGTGCACCTTCAACCTGCTCATGAACATTAAGAGGTGAACAACTGGTAAGAATTCATTCTGTCTCTGTTGAAAATGTGCACGGGAGAGACATTTAGTATGGTGGACTGAGGCACCTCTGGGTTTTTAACCAGGGCCATGTAGCTTGGTTTTGTTGCTTTGAACAAGTCACATTACCTCTTTATCTTATTTTTGGATTTTATTTTTTTTAATTGTAATATAATTATATTTCTCCCTTTCCTTTTCTTCCTCTAAACTTTCCTATTTATGATTCCTTGAGCTCTTTCAAATTTATGGCCTCTTTTTACATTAATTGTTGCTACTTATGAATGAGTCAATATAAATTACAACATAAATTATCTCATACATGTATGAGTTAGTATACATCTATATTTCTAAGTAGATAAAACAACCTTCTCAGTCTATATAATGCTACTTGTCTATATGTTTTCAGGAATGACCATTTGGTATTGGATAACCAACTGGAGTGCTAGTTCCTCAGAAAACTGTCTCCTGAGCTCATTACTCTTTAGTTGCCTATAGTTCTTTGTGTAGGATTGAAACCTCATGGGCTTTCTTCTTCCCACATTAACATGTCTGATGTTGTTGTCCTTGTTCAGATCAAGTTTAGGCTATCACAATGATAAGACTTTATGGGTGCAGCTTCTGACATTACCGGGAAACACAAGCTCACAGCAAACACTCTGGACTTCTGGCTCTTATAATCTTTCCCCCCCTCCTTCCACAATGATATACATCCTTAGGTGCAAGAGCTGTGTTATAGGTGCATCAGTTGAGACTGGGCTCCATTCTTTTTCTTATTTTTTATTTTCTATATTCTCTGTTTATATTATAAAAGCTTTCCCCTTTCCCAGTTTCCCTCCCCCCATATGTCCTATAAGTCCTTTTCTCTCCATCCATTCGCCTATCTTTCCTCCTCCCTTTTCTCTGTCCTGGCACTCCCCTACAATGCTGGATCAATCCTTTCCAGGATTAGGGCCTTCTTCTTCCTTCTTCATGGGAATCATTTGATATGCTAATTGTATCTTCAGTATTCAGAGCTTCAGGGCTAATTAATATCCACTTATCAATGATTGCATTCCATGTGTATTCTTTTGTGATTGCGTTACCTCGCTTAGGATGATATTTTTCAGTTCCATCCATTTGCCTAAAAAGTTCATGAATTCATTGTTTTTAATTGCTGAATAGTACTCCATTGTGTATATATACCACATTTTCTGTGTCCATTCCTCCACTGAGGGATATCTGGGTTCTTTCCAGCTTCTGGCTATTATAAATAAGGCTGCTATGAACATAGTGGAGCATGTGTCCTTATTGCATGCTGGGGAATCCTCTGGGTATATGCCCAGGAGAGGTATAGCAGGGTCCTCCAGAAGTGTCATGTCCACTTTTCGTAGAAACCGCCAGACTGATTTCCATAGTGGTTGTACCATCTTACAATCTCACAAGCAGTGAAGGAGTGTTCCTCTTTCTCCACATCCTCTCCAACACATGTTGTCTCTTGAGTTTTTAATCTTAGCCATTCTGACTGGTATGAGGTAAAATCTCAGGGTTGTTTTGATTTGCATTTCCCTAATGGCTAATGATGTTGAGCATTTCTTAAGGTGCTTCTCGGCCATCCGAATTTCTTCAGGTGAAAATTCTTTGTTTAGGTCTGTACCCCATTTTTAATAGGGTTATTTGGTTCCCTGGGGTCTAATTTCTTGAGTTCTTTGTATATATTGGATATTAGCCCTCTATCGGATGTAGGGTTGGTGAAGATCTTTTCCCAAGTTGTTGGTTGCCAGTTTGTCCTTTTGACGGTGTCCTTTGCCTTACAGAAACTTTGTAATTTTATGAGATCCCATTTGTCAATTCTTGATCTTAGAGCATAAGCTTTTGGTGTTCTGTTCAGGAACTTTCCCCCTGTGCCCATGTCCTCAAGTTTTTTCCCCAGTTTCTTTTCTATTAGTTTTAGTGTGTCTGGTTTTATGTGGAGGTCCTTGATCCACTTGGAGTTGAGCTTAGTACAAGGAGATAAGAATGGATCAATTCTCATTCTCCTGCATGCTGACCTCCAGTTGTACCAGCACCATTTGTTGAAAAGGCTATCTTTTTCCCACTGGATGTTTTCCACTCCTTTGTCGAAGATCAAGTGACTGTAGGTGTATGGATTCATTTCTGGGTCTTCAATTCTATTCCATTGGTCCACTTGTCTGTCCCTGTGCTAATACCATGCAGTTTTTAACACTATTGCTCTGTAGTATTGCTTGAGGTCTGGGATACTAATTCCTCCAGAAGTTCTTTTACTGTTGAGAATAGTTTTAGCTATCCTGGGTTTTTTGTTGTTCCAGATAAATTTGAGCATTGCTTTTTCTAACTCTGTGAAGAACTGAGTTGGGATTTTGATGGGGATTGCATTGAATATGTATATTGCTTTTGGCAAAATGGCCATTTTAACTATATTAATCCTGCCAATCCACGAGCATGGCAGATTTTTCCATTTTCTGAGGTCGTCTTCGATTTCCTTCTTCAGGGATCTGAAGTTCTTCTCATACAGATCTTTCACTTGTTTGGTTAGAGTCACACCAAGATACTTTAAATTGTTTGTGGCTATTGTGAAGGGTGTCATTTCTCTAACTTCTTTCTCAGCCTGCTTATCCTTTGAGTATAGGAAGGCAACTGATTTGTTTGAGTGGATTTTATAACCAGCCACTTTGCTGAAGTTGTTTATCAGCTGTAGGAGCAACTGTACATTTTGATTGGTTGTGACAAAATCAAGACATTTCCTTGATGTGGGAAGAGGACTACATTTATCTGTAGTTTGAAGGACAGATATTTAGAATGTAGTTAGGGATTCCACTGGCTTAGTAAAGTGGCAGTTTTAAATTCTCCCCTAAGAGGCATACATGCACTAGCCCTGGGTAATTGGTTAGTTTTTCAGTACCAGGTATGTAGATCAGACTTTAAGTTCAGATAAAGAACTGTTGGCTACCACCATGTATGCATGGCACTACCGTACCCTTATAGCACTTGTGCCATGAGCATTGCTGTTGTGGTACCATTGTGGGGGTGGGGGAATAGAGGAGAACCAGAAGGGGAATAGTTAGTAGAGGACTTTAAATTTCTATTCCATGTTCTGTCTTGTTTATATTTTATAAGCATGGCACATTTTTTTCAAGATAGAGTTTCTCTGTGTAGCCCTGGCTGTTCTGGAACTCACTCTATAGACCAGGCTGGTCTCGAACTCAGAAATCTACCTGCCTCTGCTTCCCAAGTGCTGGGATTAAAGGCATGTACCACCACTGCCCGGCCGCTCATTTTTATAATATGAAAAAGCAACCATATACCATTATATTCATAAAATAACTACAATGTAGCATTGAATACTTTGAATTAGTCTTCGAGTGTTTCATGTGGAGTCTCATAATTTAATTCCTAACCTAAGATTTGTAATATTTAGCAGTTTTAACCAAAGAGTTGGATAGTTTTGAGCGTTAATTCCTTGTTAAACTCAATAATGGAAAAAATGAGAGAAAAGAAAAAGAAAAAAATCATCACAGGAAACTGATGCAATATGTAAAAGGCCCTCAGCATACACATGTGCATATACATGCGTGCGCACGCGCGCGCGCGCGCGCGTGCGCGCGCACACACACACACACACACACACACACACACACACATGCACACTTTTTATAGATGCTAGGTATAAGAAATTCTGGTCAGAAGAGGTTCATATGCTTCCAAGCTTCATTGTGATCAAAGCTTTGCTGTCATTGTGTTCTCTTCAAAGAGCTTCATTTTTTTTCTCAGAAGACTGTGGAAGAAAAAGATTGCCTTTTCTCAAGGCCAGTCGCTGTTGCATAATATTTTCCTCTAACCAATCTGGAATATAGTGGGAAAGAATTTCATAATTTCCTTTTGGTTGTCTGTATGTAGAAATGCATTGCAACTACCGGAATGTGATCTATTAATAGACAAATCAGTTCAATAAATATAATAAGGTTCACATTTTTTTTGTGACTCCCAGATTAATTCAGTACTAAAATGAAGGATGCTGACTATTCCATATTATACTTTCAATTAAGGGAATCATTAATTATTGATTTGGATACATGTGCAAAACCTACGTGATGTACCCATGGTAAAGTCCTGGGAAACATGATCTCTGGATATTGCTAAACTTGTACAAAACTTCTAAATAAAACATTCCTATCTCTGTTATGTTTGCCAAAATAATGAATCACAGTGGGCTGCTGTCAGTACTAGCAGCCAGTGACGTATGTTCCTTTTGCTTTTCCAAACGTTAGAGCGCGTGGCTGGAGTCATTATCACACAAACCAACCTCTTGGAGATTTGTGGTATATAGCACAATTTATGCCTTATGGCTTTCTCAGAAAGGCCATGGTGGACACTGATCGCTGACTCAGCTCAAATTTGTTGGACCATGAATAAAATATACATGCTCCCCCTTCTCCTCTCCTTTTGACCTTTTCCATATACCTTTGCCCACATGGCATGCCAGTGTGGGGCTGGCAAGATGATTTATGGAAACACTGGCAGATGTCTAAAACACATTGAAACTTTGACGTACGTCACTACCTCTCCTGCCCACACAAGTTTTCATTTGTACATGTTCATATTAATTGAACATGGGAATACTTGCTGAAATATTAAACCATTTTATGAAAGTTACACTCTACATATTAATTGTAGAAATGTTTTAAGATACAAAAAAACCCCTCAAAGAACAAAATTAAAAAAAAATCCACAGAGCTGTGCTTTATTCTACAGTCTATACATAGGCTTTAATATTTCTCTTTTAACAAAAAAGAACAATTTCACTTGCTTATTATTTTTTGCTTTGTAGGAGAGGGTCTTACTCTGGAATCAAGGTTGGTCTTATAACTACTAATGGCAGAGTGTTGCCTCCGCCTCTATAACAGATTAAGTGTATAACTTATTAGAGATGGTTCCACATAGATAATTTTGTATCCTGCATTTTTCATATCATATATTGACAAATTGTTTGTACTAGACTACAAATTAAAATCTAGACCCGTTGGCAGACGCCTTCATTTTCAGCACTTGGAGGCAGGAGACAGGAGGAACAAGAGCTCAGTGCTAGCTTTGGCTATATAGCAGGTTTGAGGTAGCCTCTGCTACAGGAGACCCTGTTCCAACAAACAACAACAAAACCAAACTAAGTCGGAAAGCTTCATTGTTTTAAAACTGTAAAATGCTGCATAGTCGGGAAGTCCACATTCTACTCTGCTCTTCAGTCTCCCTTCCGCGGCCTGACAACGGCTGGGCTGCTGCCAAGGGAAGGTGAAGAAGTCTGTCCTTGACATGGTTCAGGACATTGTGATTCCTCAGTGTCCAAAGTGAGCACCTTGTTTGTTGAGGAGAGAGAGAGAGAGAGAGAGAGAGAGAGAGAGAGAGAGAGAGAGAGAGAGAGAGAGATCCTAACTTTCTAGTTACACTCAGATTAAGAGACTCATGGAGCACTTACTATGGGTAATGGTAGTCCTGAGCTGGGACTATAAAAATGTCGCATTTTTATATGAGAGAGGGAGAGAGAGAGAGAGAGAGAGAGAGAGAGAGAGAGAGAGAGAGAGAGAGAGAGAGAGAGAGAGAGAGAGAGAGAGATGCTCTTTTGGTTATGCATGGCAATACAGACATGGATGTCAACAACGACACAGTTGGCCCAGCGGGATCCCAGGCACAACAGTTGTCTGGTACAAACTCCATGCTGGCAGTGGGGCATCCCCTTGCATCCTATATTTAAACTTGGCACCTGCTAGGAAATACCCTGGCAAGGCTTTGCAATCAGTGTCACAGCTGTTAATTTCCATAACTTGTTTTAGTTACTAGGCACTGCTGTGAGCTAGAGAGAAGAGGAGCATATGGCTGAGAGCTAGAGACTTTCAGAGTGATTTCACATGGAGGGCCTCTTGGACAGGGTTATACACAGTTTACTCCGTCAGTTCTGAGCTATGAGCATAGCCTTATGCAGACAGCATGAAATACAGCACTCTTCACTGACAGTTTGTCATTCTATGGCAAAGACTGTCTATTTTTTTTACAGAGACCCAGTATGAACAAGACAAGAAATTGCTCTCTTCAGTATAGATAATGAAGAACCAAATTTCTCATTTTTCTACTAAACTTAAGTATTGTAAGTAGAAAAATATGAGTCTTAGTGTGGTGACTTAGTAGAGGAGAATACCAATAAGCATGGAGGTAATAAAAAGAAAACATTGGAATATGATAAATGCAATGCAGAAATTTAAGCCCAGGCATAGGGAGTAACAACTGGCTTGTTTATACTGGCAGTTAGGTAGACCATTTTTTCCTTATTTTTTGTGTGTGAGCGTGTACGTGCGTGCTTACATATGTACATATACCCAGGGGGGTCAGAAGAGGGTGTCACACGCCTTTGAAAACTGAATTTGGGTCCTTTGGAAGAGCAGGAATCTCTCGAGACCTGGGGAGGTGTTTGGAAGGAGATGGAATGTAACCTGAAATCCAGATGCCCGAGGGTCATACCTATGGAAAGATGGAGTAGCATAGCAAGCCATAAGCTTGTAGTTGCAAGCAGTATTCAGGGCGATTGCCCAATGCTTCTTACTGTTGGGGAACTGAAGAAGGTGGGGTTGCTTGGTTACTATCAAGGGAATTGTGTAGATGGCCTCAGGGGAGAGCAAGTGCAGGGCAATCCAAAGCTTTGTAGACTGAGTAAATGTTTATTCCAAATGTGAGACTGCTGTGGGACAAGGCACATATTCATCTGTCCCATGTTTGCTGAGTGCCAGGTCTTGTGCATAATTTTGAAATACACAGATGTATCAGACATTTGATCTTAAAGGAGGTCCTTTAAGTCTAAAGGGTGACTCTTTTTTTGCATCTTTTTCTACTCTGGACAATGGGAATACTCTGGACAATTACCATGCATCTGGATCTCTGTAGCTTCTTAGCAGACTGAAGCTCTTATTGTCATCATTGCTATGGGTCTCCATTTGGTTGTATACAGGCTTTTCAAAGTACACAAAACACAAGAATATAATTATTTAGTATTTTTACCTATACCTATGTTAGTATACATAGGATGTAATAAAAACACGTAAGCTTTTTAGAACTTATAAAACCTGTCATATCTGAAAGATTGTTAGGCATGTAGCTTAGCCATTTGGGAGGATTTCTTAGCTTCAAAAATTCAAGGCTAAATAGAGCATTGATGACAGACCAAATAAATGATCCCATCTTAGTCTATTTTACTGAATCAATGCATTTCCTGTGGTTACCTGAAGGAGTATAGGAGAGGGGTTACTTATAGGAGGGTAGGTAAGATTTGCTACAGGAGCATAGATGTCTCAAAGGCAAATTGCATCCTGAACAGTCCACCCAAGCATCCCTGAACAACAGTTCATCTGAGCATCCCTAGAGGTCCCTGCACAACCTGAAGGCAGATTGGCACATGGGAAAATCTCTGCCTTATTCGATATTACTGCTTATATAACCTTGGGGAGACTCGTGACTCTTGTTTCAGGAGGTTTCTGAGACTATACAGTTTTGTTTACTTCCTGATCCTTGTAAAATTTGTTTACCTCCTGAGCCTTGTAAGTTTTGTTTATTTCATGAACCTTGTAAGTTTTGTTTACTTCCTGAGCCTTGTATGTTTTGTTTACTTCCTAGTCTTATTGTGCTTTTATCCAGGAGTCAATTTTTCAATTCAGAGGACATGTCTGTACAATACTATCAAATGCAGAATAGTCCCATGGTTTTCCAAAATTTCCTCATCCATCTTTACCAGTAACAACAGGCAATCATGGATCAGTTGTCTGTTCCTTTAATTTCAACTTTTATAGAACATTATGTAAACAGAATCATACACATGACTAATGCAGAATCTGTCTTCTTTCACTTATAGGACTGTATTTGCCATGTTTTTGTGAGTGTAGGTACTTTGTTCCTTCTTAATACTGAGTGATATTGTATAGTAGAGATTATATAGTATTATATAGTAGATAGTATATAGGTTATAGTATATAGTAGACAGTATTATATAGTAGATATTATATAGATTATATAGTAGATATTATATAGATTATATAGTTGAGATTATAGCACAGTTTCTCTAACAGTTGTTAATATTTTTCTACAGAAAATGTTGAGTAATAAACATCTAAGAGTGGGAATCCTATACCCTACGGTAAATGTATGCTATGAATGTGTCAGCCAGTTTTCCAAATTAGATGACTTTATATTTTTACCAGCAGTATATATATGTTTTAGTTTATTAAGTTCTGTGTGGTTCCTGATATCGTTCTTTTTATTTCTTTATTTTTTTTACCCATTTAAAAGCTGTGTAATATTAGCTTTTTCTTATCTGTATTTGCATAGCCCTAATGACCTAAGATGCAACTTTCCACATGTGCTTATTTGTTATCTGTGGACTTGGTGAAATATCTGTTCAAATCTTTTTCTCATTTTAAGAAACCTGGGTTGTTATTTTGCATTGAGATTTCTTCACATAATCTATATGTAAGGTTTTTATTAGATAAATGTTTTGTCCCCAAATTCAGTCTGTTTTTCTTAGTGTCTTTCAAACAAACAGAACATTATAATTATGGTAAAATCTAATTTGTCAGTTTAGTTAATTTTTTTGTTTTGTTTTTTGTTTTTTTTGTTTGTTTGTTTTTTGAAACAGGTTTCTCTGTGTCGTCCTGGCTGTCCTGGATCTCACTCTGTAGACCAAGCTGGCCTCGAACTCAGAAATCTGCCTGCCTCTGCCTCCCAAGTGCTGGGATTAAAGGCATGTGCTATCACTGACCGGGAGTTTAACTTTTTTTTTTTTAAATGTGTTTATTCTCTTATTTCAGAAATAATTACCAAAAGCTAATTGTGCGCCTTGGACAACTGTAGATACTGAGTAAACAAACCAATAAAGTCCCCACACTCGCAGAATCCATATGATTCATGATTTGATTTCTTTTTTTCCTTTTCTTTCTTTCTTTCTTTCTATCTTTCTTTCTTTCTTCCTTCCTTCCTTCCTTCCTTCCTTCCTTCCTTCCTTCCTTCCTTCCTTCCTTCCTTCCTTTCTTCCTCTCTCTCTCTCCCTCCTTCCTTCCTTCCTTCCTTCCTTCCTTCCTTCCTTCCTTCCTTCCTTCTTTCTTTTTTTTTGTCAGTTTAGTTTTGTGAGATACAGTTTTCAATTATGGTTAGAGAATGTATAAAACACTATTTTTTTTAATCTTAACACAGCACTTCATTTTCATGTTTTTTTTTTTCCTTTTCCTGACACAGGATGCCATGAAGCCTTGTTTGTCCATGTTGCCAAGGTTATCCTTCAACCCCTGATATTCTTGCCTCCACTTTGCAAGCACTGAAATTTCAGTCATGCATCGCCACATCTGGCTTAAAATTTTTGTTTAAACATTGTTTTGTGGGTTACCAGCTTGCTCAGAGCACTATGGACGTAGCTCTTCTCTGTCTTGTCCTGTCTGTGGACTTAGCTGAAATGGCTTAAATGTCTGTGATCTGGCTGATGGGATTGTATGTTTAGGTCTCAATGTTTTTGTAGGTAGTGTCCCATGTTCTCTTCCACATATTCTCTTCATGTAGTTTTCTTGGACTTTCTTTTTTTTATTATTAGATATTTTCTTTATTTATATTTCAAATAATATCCCCTTTCTGAGTTCCCCTTCTGAAAATCCCCTATCCCATGCCCCCCCTTTCCCCCTCCCAATTTCCTGACTTGCATTCCCCTACTCTGGGGAATCAGAGCCTTCACAGCACCAATGGTCTCTCCTCTCACAGATATCTGAAATGATCATCTTCTGCTACATGTGTAGCTGGAGCCATGGGTCCCTCCATGTGTACTCTTTGGTTGGTGGTTTAGTAACTGGGAGCACTAGGGGTACTGGTTGGTACATATCATTGTTCCTCCTGCAGGGCTGCAAAACTCTTCAGCTTCTTGGGTCTTTTGCCTAGCTGTTCCATTGGGGACCCTATGTTCATTCTCTTGGTCGACTGTGAGCCATGGGTATTTTGATTCACTTTCCAATAAGGATCAAAGCCTACACTTTGATCTTATGTCTTCTTGAGTTTCATGTGGTCTGTGAGTTATATCATGGGTATTCTGAGCTTTTGGGCTAATATCCACTTATCAGCAATTGCATACCATGTGTGTTCTTTTGTGATTGAGTTACCTCACTTAGGATGATATTTCCTAGCTCCATTCATTTGCCTAAGAATTTCATGAATTCATTGTTTTTAATAGCTGAATAGTACTCCATTGTATAAATGTACACAACTATTAAATGAAACTATTAGTTTCAGTGTGCCTGGTTTTATGTGGAGGTTCTTGATCCACTTAGATTTGAGCTTTGTATAAGGAGATAAGAATGGGTCAATTTGCTGCATTCTTCTTCATGCTAACCACCAGTTGAACCAGCACCATTTGCTGAAAAGGCTATCTTTTTTCCACTGGATGGATGTAGCTTCTTTGTCAAAGATCAAGTGACCATAGGTATGAGGGTTCATTTCTGTGTTTTCAATTCTATTCCATTGATCTTACTGCCTGTCTCAGTATCAATACCATACAATACAGTTTTTGTCACTATTGCTCTGAGGTAGAGCTTAAGGTCAGGGATGGTGATTCCATCAGAAGTTCTTTTATTGTTCAGAATAGTTTTTGCTATCCTGGGTTTTTTTTTTTATTCCAGATAAATTTAGAAATTGCTCTTTCTAACTCTATGAAGAATTGATTTGGAATTTTGATGGGACTTGCATTGAATCTGTAGATTGCTTTAGGCAAGATGACCATTTTTACTATATTAATCTTGCCAATTCATGAGCATGGGCGATATTTCCATCTTCTGAGATCTTCAATTTCTTTCTTCAGAGACTTGAAGTTCTTGTCATAAAGAGCTTTCACTTGCTTGGTTAGAGTCACACCAAGGTATTATTTTATTTTTTACTATTGTGAAAGATGTCATTTCCTTAATTTCTTTCTCAGCCTGTTTATCCTTTGAGTACAGCAAAGCCACTGATTTGTTTGAATTAATTTTATATCCAACCACTTTGCTGAAGTTTTTTTTTAAATTAGGTTTAGGAGTTCTCTGGTGGAATTTTTGGGGGTCACTTAAGTATACTGTCATATAATCTGCAAATAGTGATACTTTGACTTCTTCCTTTTCAATTGGAATCCCTTTGGCCTCTTTCTGTTGTCTAATTGCTCTGGCTAGGATTTCAAGTAACATATTGAACAGATACGGAGAGAGGGAATATCCTTGTCTAGTCCCTGATTTCAGTGGGATTGCTTCAAGTTTCTCTCCATTTAGTTTGATGTTGGCTACTGGTTTGCTGCATATTGCTTTTAATATGTTTAGGTATGGGCCTTGAATTTCTGATCTTTCCAAGACTTTTATCATGAAGAGGGTGTTGGATTTTGTCAAATGCTTCTCAGGATCTAATGAAATGATCATGTGTTTTTTTTTTCCTTTCAGTTTGTGTATATAGTGGATTACATTGATGGATTTCCATATATTGAACCATCCCTGCCTCCCTGGGATGAAGCCTATTTGATCATGGTGGATGATCATTTTGATGTGTTCTTGGATTCAGTTGGCAAGAATTTTATTGAGTATTTTTGCATTCATAAGAGAAATTGGTCTAAAGGTCTCTTTCTTTTTTGGGTCTTTGTATGGTTTAGGTATCAGAGTAATTGTGGCTACATAAAATGAGTTGGGTAGTGTTCCTTCTGTTTCTATTTTGTGGAATAGTTTGAAGAGTATTGGTGTTAAGTCTTCTTTGATGGTCTGGTAGAACTCTGCATTGAACCCACCTGGGCTTTTTTTTTTTTTTTTTTTTTTTTTTTTTTGGTTAGGAGACTATTAATGACTGCTCCTATTTCTTTAGAGGATATGGGATTGTTTAGATCATTTATCTGATCCTGATTTAACTTTGGTACCTGATATCTGTCTAGAAAAATTTCCATTTCATCTAGACTTTCCACTTTATTGAGTATAGGCTTTTATAGTAGGATCTGATGATGTTTTTGGATTTCCGCAGTATCTGTTGTTATAACTTCCTTTTCATTTTGCTGATTTGGATACTGTCTGTGTGCCCTCTGGTTAGTTTGGCTAAGGGTTTATCTATCTTGTTGGTTTTTTCAAAGAACCAGCTCCTGGTTTGGTTGATTCTTTGTATAGTTCTTTTTGTTTCTACTTGGTTGATTTCAATCCCAAGTTTGATTAATTCCTGCTGTCTACTCCTCTTGGGTGTTTTTGCTTCCTTTTGTTCTAGAGCCTTCAGCTGTGCTGTTAAGCTGTTAGTGTATGTTTTTTCCAGTTTCTTTTTGGAGGCACTCAGAGTTATGAGTTTTCCTCTTAGCACTGCTTTCATTGTGTCCCACAAATTTGGGTATATTGTACCTTCGTTTTCATTAAATTCTAAAAAGCCTTTAATTTCTTTCTTTATTTCTTCCTTGACCAAATTATCGTTGAGCAGACTGTTGTTCAGTTTCCATGTGTATGTGGGTTTTCTGTTGTTTTTGTTGTTATTGAAGATCAGCCTTAGTCTGTTGTTATCTGATAGGTTGAATGGAATTATTTCAATCTTATATCTGCTGAGGTCTGTTTTGTGACTGAGTATATGGTCAGTTTTGGAGAAGGTAGCAGGAGTTGCTGAGAAGAAGGTATATTCTTTTGTTTTAGGATAAAATGTTCTATAGATATCTGTTAAATCCATTTGGTTCATAACTTCTAATTGTTTTACTGTTTCTATGCTTAGCTTTTGTTTCCCTGATCTGTCCATTGATGAGAGTGGGGTGTTGAAGTCTTCCACTATTATTGTGTGGGGGTGCAATGTGTGCTTTGAGCTTTAGTAAAGTTTCTTTTATGAATGTGGGTGATCTTGTATTTGGAGAATATATGTTCAGAATTGAGAGTTCATTTTGGTAGATTTTTTTCCTTTGATGAGTATGAAGTGTCCTTCATTATCTTTTTTGATTACTTTATGTTGAAAGTCAATTTTATTTGATATTAAGACGGCTACACCAGTTTGTTCCTTGGGACCATTTGCTTGGAAAATTGTTTTCCAGACTTTTACTCTGTGATAGTGTCTGTCTTTGTGCCTGAGGTGGGTTTCCTGAATGCAGCAAAATGTTGGATACTGCTTATATATCCAGTCTGTTTGTCTATGTCTTTTTATTGGAGAATTGAGTCCATTGATATTAAGAGATTTTAAGGACACGTGATTGTTGCTTCCTGTTATTTTTGTTATTAGAAGTGGAGTTATGTTTTTGTGTCTCTTTTCTTCTTGGTTTGTTAAAAGAAAATTAATTTCTTGCTTTTTCTAGTTTCCCTCCTTTTGTTGGTGTTTTCCATTCATTATCTGTTGAAGGGCTGGATTTGTGGAAAGATATTGTGTAAATTTGTTTTTGTCATGGAATACCTTGGTTTCTCCATTTATGGCAATTGAAAGATTTGCTGGGTATAGTAGCCTGGGTTGGCATTTGTGTTCCCTTAGGGTCTGTATGACATCCACCTAGGATCTTCTGGCTTTCATATTAGCTGGTGAGAAGTCTGGTAAAATTCTGATAGGTCTACCTTTATATGATTCTTAACCTTTTCCCCTTAATGATTTTAATATTATTTCTTTGTTTAGTGTATTTGGTGTTTTAGTTATTATGTGAAGGAAGGAATTTCTGTTCTGGTCCAATCTATTTGGAGTTCTGTAGGCTTCTTGTATGTTTATGGGCATCTCTTTCTTTAGGTTAGCGAAGTTTTCTTCTATAATTTTGTTGAAGATATTTACTGCCCTTTAAGTTGGAAATCTTCACTCTTTTCTATACTAATAATCCTTAGGTTTGGTCTTCTCATTTTGCCTGGATTTCCTGGACGTTTGGGTCAGGAGCATTTTGGATTTTGCATTTTTTTTTAACTGTTGTGTCAATGTTTTCTATGGTATCCTCTTCATCTGAAATTCTCTCTTCTGTCTCTTGTATTCTGTTGTTGATGCTTGCATCCATGACTCCTGACTTCTTTCCTAGATTTTCTATGTCCAGAGTTGTTTCCATTTGTGATTTCTTTATTGTTTCTACCTCCAGTTTCAGATCCTGGATAGTTTTGTTCTATTCCTTTACCTGTTTGGTTGTGTTTTTTTGGCATTCTTTAAGGGCTTCTACCTGTTTACCTGTGTTCTCCTGTATTTCTTTAAGGGAGTTATTTATGTCCTTCTTGAAGCCCTCTATCAGCATCATGAGCTATGATTTTAAATCCAAATCTTGCTGTTCCAGTGCGTTGGGGTATCCATGACTTGTTGTGGGAGAATTTGGTTTTGATGGTGCCATGTTGCCTTGATTTCTGTTGGTAGCATTACTACGTTTGCCTTTCACCATCTGGTTATCTCTGGTCTTGGTTTGTCCTGCTGTCTCTGTCTGGCACTTGTCCCTCCTGTGGGCCTGCAAGCCTGTCTCAACACCTCTGGGTGACTGGCTCTCCCCTGGCACAGAATGCTGTGGCACTTCCCAGCTCCTGGGTGCAGGTGGAGCCTGGACTGACCCTGTTCCAGCTGCTCTGCCACTCTTGTGCTCCCTGTGCTCCTGGCTGTATCTGCCTGCTCAGCCACTGGAGAGATTTTTTGAACTTTCTCATAGCAAAATGTCTCAGACTATTTAAGGCTCCTATCAATGTCTAATTTTTAACTAACCTTTTATGATAGTCAGTATATATAGGTATTTTTTAGAGTATTCTTTTAAATAATTATGGCTGAATATGTAAATTACCAATGAAATATGAAATACTAAATCACTCTATACCATATGTGGATGTTTAAAAAATGTGACTACCTCTACTCAATCTGGAGTTGACTGTGTTACATTAATAATAGTTTTCACTGGCCTCAGAAATTAATCACAATTCTTCCACCTCAGCCTCCTGAGTGCTGAGAATACAAGTGTGTGCCACATCACACAGATTTATTGTATTTTTAAATCATGAAAAAAAGATTGTTAAGCATGATCCTAAGCATAGAGCAAATTCACGTGCACAGGGAACAGGCAGATACAGTACAGAAGTGAGGGATGCACTTGGAGAAGGCCCTGGTGAGGCAGAACAAACTACTGAGTGGTAAGACAGTTACAGAATCGATTAACTAATTAGAGATCTTTTGGCAAGTTCACGTATGTCTATATTGATTTGTTTTTCTCCCATTGACTCTCTCCTCCATGTTCTAATAGAACCATTCTTCTTGTTAAATGCACGGCTTCTACTTGTGATGATTGGTTAAAATATAATGAATTAAAGTGCACATTCAAACATGTTTAAATCATTGTTTGACAAACAAACATGATGAAAGCTCACTTTGGCCTTTTCAAACAGCTTTGACTTCTGCTTTGTAATTTTCAGACATACCTTTGCCACAGCAAGGCTGCTCTTTTAGCTCTGCATTCTGTACAGTGAGTGATTTTTCTTTTTTGCAGAATAATGTATTAATTTCTGCCAAATATTTCCATAGGCCCATACTTAAAATAGTGTTGCACCTCCACTGCTGGTGGGGTTGCAAATTGGTACAACCACTCTGGAAATCAGTCTGGCGGTTCCTCCGAAAACTGGGCACCTTACTTCCAGAAGATCCTGCTATACCACTCCTGGGCATATACCCAGAAGACTCCCCACCATGTAATAAGGATACATGTTCTACTATGTTCATAGCAGCCCTATTTGTAATTGCCAGATGCTGGAAAGAACCCAGGTATCCCTCAACAGAAGAGTGGATGCAAAAAATGTGGTATATCTACACAATGGAGTACTATTCAGCCATTAGAAACAATGAATTCATGAAATTCTTAGGCAAATGGATGGAGCTAGAGAATATCATACTAAGTGAGGTAACCCAGACTCAAAAGGTGAATCATGGTATGCACTCACTAATAAGTGGATATTAACCTAGAAAACTGGAATACCCAAAACATAATCCACACATCAAATGAGGTACAAGAAGAAAGGAGGAGTGGCCCCTGGTTCTGGAAAGACTCAGTGAAACAGTATTCAGCAAAACCAGAACGGGGAAGTGGGAAGGGGTGGGTGGGAGGACAGGGGAAGAGAAGGGGGCTTGCGGGACTTTCGGGGAGTGGGGGGGCTAGAAAAGGGGAAATCATTTGAAATGTAAATAAATTATATCGAATAATAATAAAAAAAAAAGGAAAAAAAAATTACAGTGAGTTTCCAGTGAAGTTGTTTGGGCCTAAGCAAGTGCACTGACATTTGAGAAGGGTCTGAATCCATTGTTGTAATGGAGTGTGGAGTGGCTGGAAAGCAGGGTGCCTGAATGGATTCCCCCATCAGACGGACCCTCTGAGAACATCAATAGTTTATGATAAGAGAGGAATGAGACACATTTCTTAAAGTGAACTATTAAATCTCACAGAGATTATTTTTTAAAATGCTAAGATGTGTTATAGCTTATGACAGTTGCTTACATACAGTAGTGAAAATTTACTCATTTCCAAAAGGACTGAAAAAAAAAAACCCAAAGAAAAACAGGAAATCTCACTTAAGACAAGTCGTTCCCAAACAGAAGTGAGTATCTAATGAATTTGGCCTGAGAAGATGCTAGCAGTGGATTTCCTGCTGGATGGTATTTCTCCAATCTCTGTGTGCGCGCGTGTATGTGTGTGTGTGTCTGTCTGTCTGTCTGTCTGTGTGAGCACGTGTGTGATGTGTAGACACATGTGTGTATAAATGTGCTCACTGATGTGCATACATGTAGAAGTGGAGGTTGCCTTTGGGAAACTATATCACTCTCCAGTTCTTCTGTCCCTGAAAAGATCGTTTTATTTGGCAGCTACTCAGATGTTGTATTCTTGCAACGAGAGTGTGAGTTTCTTTGAAGTAGATCTTTTGATGTATTTGTCTAATTCTTGACATAAGGCAGATTTATAAAATGAGTTAGTCTTTAGCTTGAAGAATTAAATCATGAATGATGGTGTATAATTGTTTTTAAAATGACTCTTACAACATTAAAATATCATAGCACCATTTACTTGTATCACATAACCAAAGTAGATCATAAATCATTAAGATCATATTATCTCTTAGCTCTCAACTTCACAGTATTTATTTGAGATCCCATTCTCTATATTTCCATATAGATCTATATTTCCACCAGTCCCCAACAAGCACTTTATTTGTGAAGTTTTTATGAGGTTACTGATCAAGCCTTTTAAACAAAGCTTCTAAGTACTGAGTATGTTTATTTCCAGTATATTGAGCAAAATTCCACAATGAGATTTGCTATCTCAATTTTTTTAAGTCTTTTGTTTCTTCTCAAGATTGTAAAGCCATTCACTTTGTCTCTGAAATTGCTGTGTGGCTATGCTCTTGTCAGAGGCTGTATATTTGTAAGTACTTAAGAACATAATGTGAGGAGCTGGATATTTTTGGTTTTGACATGTTTTATCTTTGACAACAGATTCTTCCAGACATGGCAGCTGAATGAAGGGCTTCCATTAATTAGATACAATACTTGTAACTTTTTAACCCTGGAAAGGATAATGAAAGGAAGCTCTAATGAGTTGCTGCCGTTCTGGTCCCTTGGACATAGCTGCTGAATGATTTACATGGTATTTTGTTAGACACTGCTGAACAAAGCCTTCTTTGCTGTGGGCGCTCATCAAAAGCCACTGTGGTATTAGGAACTTGCCTTTTCAAGTAAAACACAGTCCAGTCTGAACAAATGAAACTCCTAATTTAATAGATTCTAGTCTTTTCTATTCAAATGGTCTTTCTGTCTAATCTCTTTGATCATATTATTCTCTTTTGGAAACATGGCCTATCTGTTTTAGTGCCAAACACAAATCATCTTTTAATATTCAGCATCCTTTGCTTGGTGTCCCTGTGTACATAACTCTCCTGTTTCTCATTTCCCATCATTTCATGTCTAACAAACCTTCCTGTGTCCTTCAGAGATAATCAGCTCAGCTTGGTAGCTGATTCTCTAATGCTCTGTACTTTCCAGAGAGTGGTCCAAAGGACTACTTTAAAAATAGCTCATGTTTTGTAAAGGGGATTAAATCTACAAATTTTTGCTCATACCTTCTCTGTAAGATCTAGACATGACTTTCAAACTTGATCTTTAAATATCAGGGTCCAGGACTCTGGAAAGCAGAGAGAAAATAGTCAAATATATTGCTTTATGTATTCACATGAATTTATTTTGTCATGGAGAAGTCATTGATGAATTGCCTGGATATGCTTCTGTTCTTTATCTAACATGCAGTCATGTCACACATACTGTCATGTAGAGGTAGGAAGCAGAATGGAACAGAGTTCACGTTCTTACTGTCTAAAAGTCAGACAAATGAGTCTTGGCCACCATATGTCACAGTATATCCATGATGGATCCCATTTCAAACTTTTTCATAGTCTCAAAAGAACCATAGAAAGAAAGGATGCACAAACCAAAAGATGAGCAGCACTAAGTGGATAAAGAGCTGAGTATGAAAAGAGAACTTCAGATAGATCTGTGAGTGAGATGAAGCCCTGTGAATTTCTACAACCCGATTAGGTATCTCTTATAAGATCACTGAGTGGCTAAGTTCAACCTGGATGTACCTTACACTACAACAGAGCGTTGTCTCTAGAGTTACATCCCTAAATTGATTACCTCTGAAGAACAAAGAAGGAGGCTTATTAGAAACAATGATGAAGGGCTGGTGAAATGACTCAGTGGTTAAGAGTACTGACTGCTCTTCTGGAGGTCATGAGTTCAAATCCAGCAACCACATGGTGATTCACAAGCACCCATAATGAGAAACAAAACAAAACCATTGGGCTAGTGTGATCAGGGTCAGAGCAAGCTGGGTTAGAGCAAAACAGGGGAGGGAAGGGGGAAAAAAGCAAAGAAAAATAAAACAATGATGTTGAACATTTCTTTAGGTGCTTCTCAGCCATTCAATATTCTTCAGTTGAAAATCCTTTGTTTAGCTCTGTACCCCATTTTTTAATAGGATGATTTAGTTCTCTGGAGTCTAACTTCTTGAGTTCTTTGTATATCTTGGATATTAGCCTTCTGTCGGATGTAGACTTGGTAAAGATCTTTTTCCAATTTGTTGGTTGCCATTTTGTCCTATTGTCAGCATCCTTTGCCTTACAGAAACTTTGTAATTTTATGAGGTCTCATTTGTCAATTCTTGGACTTAGAGCATAAGCAACACATTGTCTTGCTTTTCTGTTCAGGAAATTTTTCTCTGTGGCCATGTGCTCTAGGCTCTTCCCCACTTTCTTTTCTATTAGATTCAGTGTGTCTGGTTTTATGTGGAGGCTCTTGATCCACTTGGACTTGAACTTTGTACAAGGAGATAAGAATGGAACAATTTGCATTCTTCTGCATGCTAACTGCCAGTTGAACCAGTGCCATTTGTTGAAAAGGCTATCTTTTTTCCACTGGATTTATTTAGCTCCTTTGTCAAAGATCAAGTGACTGTAGGTGCGTGGGTTCATTTCTGGGTCTTCCATTCTTTTCCATTGATCTACCTGCCTGTCACTGTACCAATACCATGCAGCATTTAAAACTATTGCTCTGTAGTACTGTTTGAGGTCCAGGATACTGATTCCCCCAGAAGTTCTTTTATTGTTGAGAATAATTTTTGCTCTCTGGGGTTTTTTATTATTCCAGATGAATTTTTTAAAAATATTTTTTATTGTTTTTTTATTCGATATATTTTTTATTTACATTTCAAATTATTTCCCCTTTTCTGGTCCCCCACTCCCCAAAAGTCACATAAGCCCCCTTCCCTCCCTTTGTTCTCCCACCTATCCTTCCCACTTCCCTGTTCTGGTTTTGTCTTATACTGCTACACTGAGTCTTTCCAGAACCAGGGGCCACTCCTCCATTCTTCTTGTACCTCATTTGATGTGTGGATTATGTTTTGGGTATTCCAATTTTCCAGGCTAATATCCACTTATTAGTGAGTGCATACCATGATTGATCTTTTGAGACTGGGTTACCTCACTTAGTGTGATGTTCTCCAGCTCCATCCATTAGAATTTCATGAATTCATTGTTTCTAATGGCTGAATAGTACTCCATTGTGTATATATACCACATTTTTTGCATCCATTCTTCTGTTGAGGGATACCTGGTTTCTTTCCAGCTTCTGGCTATTATAAATAGGGTTGCTATGAACATAGTGGAGCATATATCCTTATTATATGCTGGATTCCAGATAAATTTGAGAATTGCTTTTTCTATGAAAAATTGAGTTGGAATTTTGATGGGGTTTGCATTGACTCTATATATTGCTTTTGGCAAGATAGCCATTTTTTTTGGCTATATTAATTCTGCCAATCCGAGAGCATGGGAGATTTTTCCAACCTCTGGGTCTTCTCCAATGTTTCTTCAGAGAGTTAAAGTTCTTGTCATACAGAGCTTTCACTTGTTTAGTTAGGGTCACACCAAGGTATTTTATATTATTTGTGACTATAGTGAAGGGAGTTGTTTCTCTCATTTCTTTCTCAGCCTTTTTATGTTTTGAGTACAGGAAGGCCACTGATTTGTTTGAGTTAATTTTATATCCTGCTACTTTGCTGAAGTTGTGTATCAGGATAAAGAATTCTCTGGTGGAATTTTTAGGGTCACTTAAGTATATTATCATATCATCTCCAAAACACTGATATTTTGACTTCTTCCTTTTCAATTTGTATTCCTTTGACTTCTTTTTATTGTCTAATTGCTCTAGCTAGAACTTCAAGTGCTATATTGAATATATATGGAGAGAGAGGCTACCTCCTAGTCCCCGAATTTAGTGGGATTGCTTCAAGTTTCTTTCCATTTAGTTTGATGTTGGCTACTGGTTTGCTGTATATTGCTTTTACTATGTTTAGATATGGGCTTTAATTCCTGATCTTTCCAAGATGTTCCTTTTTTTGATATATTCTTTATTTACATTTCAAATGATATTCCCTTTCCTAGATCCCCCCTCTCCCAAAGTCCCATAAGCCCTCTTGCCTCACTCTTGTTCCCCAATCACCCCCTTCCTGTTTCCCTATCTTGGCATTCCCCTACACTGCTGCTCTGAGCCTTTCTAGGCCCAGCGGCCTTTCCTTCCTTCTTCTTGGGCATCATTTGATATATGAATTGTTTCTTGGGTATTCTGAGTTTCTGGACTAATATCTGCTTAGCAGTGAGTGCATACCATGTGTGTTCTTTTGTGATTGGGTTGCCTCACTCAGAATGACATTCTCCAGTTCCACCCAATTGCCTAAGAACTTCATGAATTCATTGTTTTTAATAGCCATGTAGTATTCCATAGTGTAAATATACCACATTTTCTGTGTTAATTCTTCCGTTGAGGGATATCTGGGTTCTTTCCAGCTTCTGGCTTTTATAAATAGGGCTGCTATGAACATAGTGGAGTATGTGTTCTTATTACATGCAGGAGAATCCTCTGGGTATATGCCCAGGAGTGGTATAGCAGGGTCTTCCAGTAGTATTATGCCCAGTTTTTTGAGGAACCGCCAGACTGATTTCCAGAGTGGTTGTACCAGCTTGCAACCCCACCAGCAGTGGAAGAATATTCCTCTTTCTCCACATCCTCACCAGCACGTTTTCTCCTGAGTTTTTGATCTTAGACGTTCTGACTGGTGTGAGGTGAAATCTCAGGGTTGTTTTGATTTGCATTTCCCTAATGACTAAGGATGTTGAACATTTCTTTAGGTGTTTCTCAGCCATTTGATATTCCTCAAGTGAAAATTCTTTGTTGAGCTTTGTACCTCATTTTTTAATAGGGTCATTTGGTTCTTTGGAGTCTACCTTCTTGAGTTCTTTGTATATCTTCGATATTAGCCCTCTGTCAGATGTAGGGTTGGTAAAGATCTTTTCCCAATTTGTTGGTTGCCATTTTGTCCTTTTGACAGTGTCTTTTGCCTTACAGCAAACCAGTAGCCAACATCAAACTAAATGGAGAGAAACTTGAAGCAGTCCCAATAAAATCAGGGACTAGTTGAGGCTTCCCTTTCTCTCCATACTTATTCAATATAGTGTTTGAAGTTCTAGCTAGAGCAATTAGACAACAAAAGGAGATCAAAGGGATACAAATTGGAAAGGAAGAAGTCAAATTATCACCATTTGCACATGATATGATAGTCTACTTAAGCGACCCCCAAAAACCTACATCAGAGAACTCCTACAGCTGATAAACAACTTCAGCAAAGTGGCTGGATATAAAATTAACTCAAGCAAATCAGTAGCCTTCCTATACTCAAGGGATAAACAGACTGTGGAAGAAATTAGGGAAATGACACCCTTCACAGTAGCCACAAACAGTATAAAATATCTTGGTGTGACTTGAACCAAACAAGTGAAAGATCTGTATGACAGGAACTTCAAGTCTTTGAAGAAAGAAATTGAAGAAGACCTCAGAAGATGGAAAAATATTCCATGCTCTTGGATTGGCAGGATTAATATAGTAAAAGTGGCCATCTTGCCAAAAACAATATACGATTCAATGCAATCCCCATCAAAATCTCAACTCAATTTTTCATAGAGCTAGAAAGGACAATTCTCAAATTCATCTGGAATAACAAAAAACACAGAATAGCTAAAACTATTCTTAACAGTAAAAGAACTTCTGGGGGAATCAGTATCCTGGACCTCAAACAGTACTACAGAGCAATAGTGTTAAAAACTGCATGGTATTGGTACAGTGACAGGCAGGTAGATCAATGGAAAAGAATTGAAGACCCAGAAATGAAGCCCCACAATTATGATCACTTCATCTTTGACAAAGGAGGTACAACCATCCAGTGGAAAAGGGATAGCCTTTTCAACAAATGGTGTTGGTTCAACTGGAGGTCAGCATGCAGAAGAATGAAAATTGATCCATTCTTATCTCCATGTACTAAGCTCAAGTCCAAGTGGATCAAGGACCTCCACCTAAAACCAGACACACTGAAACTAATGGAAAAGAAAGTATGGAAGACTCTCGAGCACATGGGGAAAATTTCCTGAATAGAACACCAATAGCTTATGCTGTAAGATCAAGAATTACAAATGGGACCTCTTTCTAAGACTTTTAACATGAAGAGATGCTGAATTTTGTCAAATGCATTTTCAGCATTTAATGAAATGACCATGTGGTTTTTTTCTTTGAGTTTGTGTATAAGGTGGATTACATTGGTGGATTTTTGTATATTGAACCATCCCTGCATCAGTGGGATGAAGCTTACTTGATCGTGGTGAATGATCATTTTGATGTGTTCTTGGATTCGGTTGGCAAGAATTTTATTGAGTATTTTTGCAACATCCTTAGTCATCAGGGAAATGCATATCAAAACAATCCTGAGATTCCACTTCACACCAGTCAGAATGGCTAGGATCAAAAATTCAGGTGACAGCAGGTGCTGATGAGGATGTGGAGAAAGAGGATCATTCCTCCACTGCTGCTGATGATTATAAGCTGGTACAACCGCTGTGGAAATCAGTTTGGTGGTTCCTCAGAAAATTGCACATAGTACTACCGGAAGACCCAGCTATACCACTCCTGGGCATATACCCAGAAGATGCTCCAACATGTAATAAGGACACGTGCTCCATTATATTCATAGTAGCCAATAGTAGTTTATAATATTTAAATATTATATATTTATAATAGCCAGAAGTTGGAAAGAACCCAGATGTCCCTCAACAGAAGAATGGATACAGAAAATATGGTACATTTACACAATGGAATACTATTCAGCTATTAAAAACAATGAATTCATGAAATTATTAGGCAAATGGATGGAACTAGATAATATCATCCTAAGTGAGGTAACCCAATCACAAAAGAACACACATGGTATGCACTCACTGATAAGTGGATATTAGCCCAGAAGCTTGGAATACCCAAGATATAATTCACAGACCAATTGAAGCTCAAGAAGAATGAAGACTAAAGTATGGATACTTTGGTTCTTCTTAGAAGGTAGAACATAATAGCCATGGGAGGAGATACATAGATAAAGTGTGGAGCAGAGACTGAAGGAAAGGCCTTCCAGATAGTGCCCCACTTGGGGATCCACCCCCATATAATGTCACCAACCTCAGACACTAATGTGGACGCCAACAAGTGCTTGCTGACAGGAGTCTAATATAGCTGTCTCCTGAGAGGTTCTGCCAGTAGCCAACAAATATAGAGGTGGGTCCTCCCAACCAACCATTGGACTAAGCACAAGGTCCCTAATGGAGGAGCTAGAGAAAAGACCCAAGGAGCTGAAGGAGCTGTCAGTCCCATAGGAGGAACAACAATATGAACCAACCAGTATCCCCAGAGCTCACCGGGACTAAACTCCCAACCAAAGAGTACACATGGAGAGTCCCATGGCTCCAGCTGCATATGTAGCAGAGGATGGCCTTGTTGGACATCAAAGGGATGAAAGGTCCTTGTCCCTGAGAAAGCTCTATGCTCCAGTATAGGACAGGGAAGCAGGAATGGGTGAGTTGGCGAGCGGGGCGGGGGGGGGGGGGGAGGAGGATGGGATAGGATGTTTTCGGAGGGGAAACCAGAAAGGCGATAACATTTGAATGTAAATACAGAAAATATCTAATAAAAAATTAAAAAAGAAAAAAGAAAACAATGATGAAAAGAATGTTAAGAATGAGTTAGTAACTTGAGACTCATGGTGAGGATGCAGGTTCCAATTCTGAGTGTGGTAGGTTATTCATAGGTAATCTATATTGCTATGGATAAAAGAGTTCACAGTTATAAGCAAGAATGAAATATAGGTGGAGGAACAATTGAGGTATTGAAATAGTTAGAAGTATTGAAACAGAAAGTATTGAAGAAAAAAGTCCCTTGAGTTTGTAATTCGTCCAAGTTAACACTTTTTGGGTAGAATCAATGCTTTCTTACCTGGAGGCATATATTATTTCACAAAACTTTTGTGTGGTATACATTGAACTTGTCCCTTACATACTTCTTATGTATACTATAAGTAATAGACACAAATATTTTAAGTATCTATTGTTTAGGACACTTTAAAATTCTTGATTTAATGTATCTATTTCATTAATAAACAACCAATCAAGTCTTTGGCTCAGATTTTAGCATAAAGCTTCTAAACTCTTAGGATTTCTGGAATGATGGGACTGCTTACGACTCCAAAGTGCTTAGATAACACCTGAGATTATTTTAATGATATTTTAATACTTGGTGAATCCTTGGAAAATTTCAGAATGGGGAGCAGTCTTCAGCAAGGCCTGTCACAGGACAAGAGGTTTGGAACATTAGGTCTGTGGAACCCCCAGGGATGGGTTTAACTGTATGACCAGTGACTTTTCCATGAACGCCCACCTTGGCAAATGTTTTACTCAAGCACAAGATGCTAAGACAAACCTAAATCTCTTTTATAGTGAAAACATTGTTATAAATATTGTATTTTCTAAGTTCTATGAACTATTCTAGAGAATTGTCATCGTGATGAAAACACCCAGATGTGTTGTTAGTCAGAAAAGCAGATGACATCTAAATGACAAGTTTGGTAGATTAGAGGAGCGTAACTTGTGGAGCCTGAGTTACTTTTGCGTGGCGAGTACTTGAAGTAAACTTCAGTATACTAGCTGAGGTAGAAAACAAATGAAGCCAAAGGATGAAGACTATTTGATGATAGCAAAAGTTCAGCTATTTTCAGCAGAAGTCTTCAATGTGATTTAAATCAAATGGAATCAACTCTGTTTAAAAACAAACACGGCCTTGCCAAATAGGAGGATCTAATGTCCAGTGTTTAAACTACCAACTTTCTTTCTTTCTTTCTTCCTTCCTTCCTTCCTTCCTTTCTTTCTTTCTTTCTTTCTTTCTTTCTTTCTTTCTTTCTTTCTTTCTTTCTTTCTTTCTTTCTTTCTTTCTTTCTTTCTTTCTTTCTTTCTTTCTTCCTTCCTTCCTTCCTTCCTTCCTTCCTTCCTTCCTTCCTTCTCTCTCTATTTCTCTCCCTCCTTCCCTTCCTTCCTTCCTTCCTTCCTTCCTTCCTTCCTTCCTTCCTTCCTTCCTTCCTTCCTTCCTTCCTTCATTTCTTCCTTTCTTTTTTCCTTTCTTTTGAGACAAGTTCCCATTTTTGTAGCCCAGAGTGTCCTGAACTCATTGTGGAACCCAGCCTGGTCTTGAACTTGTGGCAATCACCCTGCCTTAGTCTCCTGAATACTCTTGGGATTACAGGCATGTGACCACAATGCCCGCTTGGGTCTTCTTTATTATACTTGGTTAGCAAATTACTTTGTTGGCATTCAAGCCTTTGCAACTACATTCTTTGTTTTGCAAATTAATAGCTGGCTTATTTTCACTCAGCATTTCCCTTCTCAACTGGCATATAAATGGCCTGCCATACAGTTGCAACAAAACAAATCTGCTTCACATTAGAGATGAGCTTCCATCAATTTTGCCAAGCAGAGAGGGAGAAACTTAGTGATTACATAGTTCTGCTCAAACTAAGCATGTCTAAAACTGTGTAGAGACACAGAAGAACGTATGATGTCTCATTTCACTCCGGCTATTACAGTTTGCCATTTGTCATCAACATTGGCTTTTTATCTCATTGCAGCAAAACTTGATGCCATCTAATTTTATCTGTCTTTATGGTGGTTGCATGGCTTCTTCTCAGCAACTATCTAATTTTCCTTGCATTTTATCATCCTGATTTTTATTTCAACTTTGCTTTTATAGCATGTACACTGTGTTGACCTTTGGGTGGTCTTACTTTCAATACTATGAGGTCACCAAACCATCACCATAGCAACAACAATATGCTTTCTTAGCTTACTTCCTAGCATGGAGGTTTTTTGATGTTTTTTTTTGTAAAGACTTCAAAAGCAATTTTTAAAGAAATGTCAGATCAGCCAATTAAACCTCTGCCAGCAAGATGTCTTAACCCAATGTCCTTTCTTTCACTTTTATTTTATTACTCATGAAAAGAAAATTTGCTTAGCTTTGTCTTAACCTTGTATTTTGTGCATCACTTAATACTTATTGAATTTTCTTCCCACTGGATGAATAGCTCTATTCTTTTGAAATAAGTGGTAAATCTTTGTACTCAGTGATTGAAACAAACAAACAAACCAAAAGAAGTAACAAAATCCATTTGCCAGATATGCTTTGAAAGTCTCATTTCTTTATAGAGGTTGACTTTGTTTTTCAGTTAATGTGATTGTCTTTGGACAATATGATTAGCTAAAAAAAGAAAGGGTAAGTTTCACAAATGTAATTGCTTCTCCAGGTGAGATTTGTGAACTTTGCTTTGAGGCTTCCTATAGTGCCCTGTGAGTGGGTTTCTCTGGTTACTGAAGAACATACTTTATGTTTTAGTGTGGCTAGATGAGGCATAAAATCCTGTCCATCTCATTTTTATATTAAGTCCTAAGTGGGTTTATATGTACCAAAGTAATTTTTCAGTTTCAAGTGAAAGAGTTTACTGGTTTATTAAGGCGTGGTCACAAAGCTAATATTGTTGGGTGTTTGTCTCGTTAAAATTATAACAACCAAGAAGTACACATGGCTCCAGGTGCATATGTAGCAGAGGACAGCCTTGTCAGGCATCAATGGAAGAAGAGGTCCTTGGTCCTATGAAGGTTCTATAGATGCCCCAGTGTAGGGGAATCAAGGGCGAGGAGGCAGGAGTGGATGGATGGGTGTAGGAATACCCTCATAGAAGAAGGGGGAGGGTGTATGGGATAGGGGTTTCTGGGAGAGGGGAAAACCAGGTAAGGGGATAACACTTGAAATATAAATAAATTTAAATAAATAATAAAGTTATAGTGAATCTCTAAATATAAAGAAAGATCATAATCTCCTAGGACTGTATACACTTTTGGATGTCATGTAGGATCTATATTTTTTCTTTCTTTTGTGTGAAGAGGCGATAAATGTTAACAACAACAAGATTTAGTTTAACAAAAGTCTAAAAACCCATAAACAACTCAATTGATTCATCAAGTCAAAAGAATGCTGTATAGATCATTATAAAAAACTTTCAGTGTTTTTTTTTTTTTCCAAACATAAATCCATTGCTTTCCTTTTCTTGGAAACTGTAGCCCTATCAGGTGCACAGCTATAATTTCAACTATTTGTCTTCTCATATTTTTTGAGATGAGTAACAGAATATATACATACAAAGGGTAATGCGTTTCAGTCTCAGGGTCTATAAGGGAGTGACAATCAGTTGAGAACTGGTCTGCTACTCAACTGTATCCAGATTTCTTCTAATCTTTGAGTGTTTCCAAACATAATTTAAAATGATAAGGTTTACTATAGTCTTTCTTTTAGCTAGCTAAAACATCTGTGTGGATGAGTTTTCTGTCCTTTCTGTAACTTGGATGGATCACATGGAAGTTAACTTTGACTTTTTTGATTGTCTACCTTCTCCTCTTTCAGATCATACGATAAACAGCACTTCCTCTGAGAGCACTCAGTCTGCCTGGGTCCGGATTAATGGACTGGCATGACCCAGCTGTGGCCTGCTCTTCCTGCAGCAGCATGTGACCATCTCGCCTCCACGCTGTACTTTTAGTGAGGCCTGGCCTTATCTTTGTCTTTTCAAATCTTCCCTCACCTATTCAGCAAATGTGTAATGGGCATCTCTGCTGGTCTCTAATAGGCTTTGCTACCTTAGCAATCAGCTGGAGAAAATGACCCTAGTCTGGGGAGCTGGACATGGCAGTAACTAAACAGGAGAAATAAGACACATATGATATATCATCTGACGACACTCTCTTACTCTCTAAAATTTTAAGAAGAGGAATTAAATTCCCCATTTAATTACAAGCTCCTCCACCAGGCAGGACAGGCAGATAGTTTTTCTTGTTGGAAAAAAAAATGTCAGTACCATATCCTATAGGCCTGATAGAGATCACTTCCGCTAACTGTTCTTCCTCCTCCCTCCAGTAAATTTGAGCACCAGGAGCATACTGTGTTTCTGCGCATCTCCTTTGAAGATTCATGGATCACTGTGTCTTTCCTTTACAACCCAAGAATACATTTTTGTTCTTTTTGGGTCTGTTGGTTGTGCTAGTGCTGCAATTACTTTCAAGTGTCAGTGGCCCAGAAGCAGAGGAAATCCACAGAGGGGTATTTGCCCTTTTAAACCTTTCCTAGCTTCTTCCAGTGAGTGAAAAAGACAGTATGATGCAGTGCTCTTTCTCTGGGAGATGGTCATGTGTATCAGGAAAGGCCTCATGTGTTCATGTGTCCTCTCTCTCTCTCTCTCTCTCTCTCTCTCTCTCTCTCTCTCTCTCTCTCTCTCTCTCTCATCCTTCTCCTCTTCCTTCTCCTCTTCCTTCTCCTCTTCCTCCTTTCTTCCCTCTCCTCCCTCCTTCCCTCTCCTCCTTTCTGCCTGCCTGCCTGTCTTCCTTCCTTTTACCCAAAGAGAGGTGTGCTGTAGGTTCTAGAGGCAGGATCCAGGTCTGAGCTCTTCCAAACTTGGCAAAAGCTCCTGGCATGTTTCCCCCCTGAATTCTCTTGTTTAGTTCTCTGAGCTGTTTGGGGACATCTGCAGCTGAAGAACAATCAGTCTCTCCTGGGGGCCGGGAAAGGACCACGTGACTTCTCCTCCGTGTCTCGTGGCACACTGGGTGTTTGTAGCCAAATGCTGCTGTGCTCTGGAGAATCTCACAACCCAAACAGCTTGCCTTTTGAGGCTTGGGCATATGCTCCAGGCAATCTGCAGCCTGTTTGCTTGGGTCCTGTGGCTCCCTTCACTCTGCCCAGACCAGCCAGCTGCTATGGGTTCTGCATCTCTTGTTCTCCCCAGCTCCGTCTTACACAATTTCATAAATATCGACTGGGGTAATTTACACTGAACTTCATGGGATTGAACTACAGGTGAGCCAGTGAAATGCTGGACAGTTTTAAGTAGCTTGCTTAAGGTTGCCCAGTTTGTGAGAAAGACAGTGACTGCAGAATCTGAATCCATTTTTTTTCTGACTTCCTTGCATGATGTTATCCTCATCTCCAAACTGGATGACAAAACATGTTATTTACAGATATTTCTTGCACACTGTGCTTTGGATGCTTGGGTATGGAGAGAAGCGGGATAGGTTGGCAATGGGGAAGCACCAGTGTCAGTCTCATACTGGTGTTGTTTAGAGCATTGAAGCAGCCCTTGAGACTAGCCTGATTTCAAATTATAACCTAACTTCTTTATGGTACTTTTGGTAGGAAGTATCAGAAAGGTCAGATGTAGAAAGCAGGGCGCCATCATCTTTGAAGATTCTACCTTCTGTACTTGCATTGTGGTGATTTTTGCAGCGTGCTTTGTCAACTATTGGTGCCCTTTTCCTATGGCCATTACACACACTAATCGTGTTTCATTTGAGGAACTAAGAATATTAGGAAAGAGGGCTCATTTTAGCCTGAGGCTTGACGAAGATAGCTGAAACCATAGGAGTTCCTCAAACTAAAGATTACAAAATAAAAAAGATAAAAATAACAAAAAATGCAGCTTCAAAAACCAAACAATGAATGCATTTCTTCATTTCTTGTTTCCGTGACTCGTCGGGTGATGGTAAGGAACAGTTGCTACATCCTGTTGGTTTTGACCTACAGTCACCAAGTTTGGCAACACCCGTCCCCTGGCCCTGCACACCCCACACCCCCTGGGAGCTGGCCTGCATTTGTGTGGCTATCACTTAACCCTAACTTCTCCAGTACTGAGAACTTGTTCCTGTGTTTGAACTACACACAAAGATTCCTTCCATTCTGGGTGTCTTGGGTTGCAACTTGGAAGCCTGTGCTTTCAATGTGGCACAGGCTGTGTCCTCTCCAAAGACGACTAGAAGTGCCCTACTTTCTCTTTTGTACCTCACAAGGAGAAGGGAGGCTTGAACCCTGGGGGCATTGTTGAGAGACAACGAGACAATGGGCCTGATACTATCACAGTCTTTCCATTTCTGTTATGGAAGAATTAACTTTAAATGTGTTTCTGAAGCTTAAATTGAGCATGTTCCACATGCCCCTTAAGCACAAGTTCCTTTGGAAAAAAAGAAACTTTCCGATTAATATCCTGTCCCACAGAGAGGAAAACAGCCAGCATCCACATGAGAAAAAACACAATTGTGATTCTTCCTTGGTCTTGGGTTTCCTGTGTCATAAATGATGTACAAGTATCATCGACTCTTTGTCTTTAAAAGAGCCAGGATACACTGATTTTCCTCAAGAATGACTAAGGGTGTTTGTTTCTTTTTTGATACCGCCATTTAACCATCATGAAATTCATCACTGAAGTGACCAATTTTAGCTTCCAAAGGAAAATGTAGATAGGAAACTATGGGTATTGGAATTGTAGTCAGAGTGTCTAAGATCTGAGGATCTAAGACCTCTTTGGCACCTGAGGCAGCCTAGTGTGTCAAATCTTGTGATCATAAGACAGCTCTTTGTGATTGCTTCTTTGCCTCCTGTAAAAACAAAGAGGATGTTTTAAAGGGGATTCCAAATAGACGATATATTATGGGAATACCAAGTAGCTCTCTGGAATCTATTTTTTTTTAAGACATGAAAATGCTTCTCCCATCAACTATATCTGAGAGCTGAGCCTGCTGATATATGCTCAGGAATAGTGTAATAAACACTAGTAAAGTATTCACATGCGTTATTATTTTTCTCATTACGTGCTTCTTCCAATAAAGAGCTAATACATACAAAAGGGATTCTAACCCAATCCCTTTGTAGTCAAGGCCTGTAAGCATACCACGATGAAATGGACAACAGCCAATTCCCCTTTTAGCCTTTTTCTGCTATCTTTTCTCTAGGAAGTTGTTTCCTTCCCGTTGACCTTGTTCCTTCTTTGACCCTAAGATTGAAATCAGACACAGTTCAGGTCACTTCTCTCTTCAGTGAGCTACCATTCTGATGAGTTATGAATATGTATTAGTTTCCAATAATAGGTGATGGTTCATTAATAGGCTCACCCTGAGGACTTAGGCCACCCTCTGTACTTCATATTTATGCAAGCTTCTGTCTTCTGTTTGCCTCATCTTTTCAGATAGATTGGAGGGTCCCTGTCAGCTCACTCCTCATCTATCTTAAAGTATATGTGAGCATCAGACGCTGAAGGACACGGAGCTGGGAGCTTGCCTCTTACAATTGGAACCCCCTGCACAGTGCTTTGTTCGGTGATTTAGCTACAGCAGAGACTCTGTAAGTGTTCACGGGGAGGATGAATGAGGTGAGAGAAAATTATCCAGTGCTGCATCACCTCGGCCTTTACCTCTCCAACCTTCATTTCCTTACTTGAAAAGCAGCAAGAGAAGAGATGTTTACATGTTCATTGTCAGTACCTAGATTAGATCTTCTCATTTGCTTACTTTTTGATGTGCATCCAGTACAGTAGTGGCTTTATTAATGTAGACCCTGCAAATCTTTCCTAAAGTCTCCTTAATGTGCCTTTTCCTTCTTGCTACTGTAGACATTTATTTTTAAAGTAGGAAACTGACTTAATAAGAAAATGTAAGAGGACTTTCTCCTTCTAGTAAAAAAACAAACTTGTTTTGTTGTCATTGTTTGGAAAGATGTTTACCAAAGCTTACCCTAAAGACAATTGTCTTTCCATTCTCTATATCTGCCTATCAGGTTATGCTGCAAACTGCTGCCTTCTGGACATGACACAGTCATTACAGACATGAACTTAGAGTAGCAGTGGTTACCTGCTTAAGAACAGCACAGGATTGGGCTCTTCAGTGTTCTGTTATGGTTTTGGGGGGGTTATTAGGCCCCACTACACCCTGAAAGGCTACTAGATATTATTTGGTTCCAAAAGAGAGGAATTTCCTTCTGTGTTTTAGCCACTGCTGTTACCCAGGCTGCAGTAAATCCATTGCCTATGGTCATGAAAATTTCTCTAATGTTCCTTGACTTGCAATTAGGCAATAGCATACCCTGGCAGCCAGAACATATGGCATATGAGTGTCCACTCAAGAAGACCTAGGACAAAATACCCACAGTTAATATCAAACACACACATATGGCTTATGATCTTCCAGTAGGCCACACTTCTAAAGCTTCCAGAAGTTTCCAAAATAGTGCTTAGCGGGAAATGAAGCTGTAAATACTTGAATCTTTTGTAGGAATACTTTATATTCAATCTGTAACAATCAGGGTCACATGAGTGTTCAATCATGCTTAGGTACAAGGTTAAAATGGGAGATTCTGGAAGACGCGAAGAAACTTGCCAAGGAACAGAGCAGGCTGTGAAGTAAGGGCATGAGAATAGTTTTGGCTGTTTGCATTTTGGCAACAGTCTTTAAAAGCTTCAGGAAAAGATCTTTGAAATTTTAGTAAAGGGGAGTTATCAGATAGTGGCACCAATTATGAGGAACATAAAGTGAGTCATTCTGATGTTTCGGGACGTGTAGCAGACAAGCTGCCACAAGGGTAGTTTTGCCTGGCCAGAAGTGAGAATGGAGAGTCTCTGTTTCAAAGATTTTCTTTTCCAGTGATCTGAAGGTTGTTTTCCAGCACCTACATCTGGTGGCTCACAACTGCCTATAACTTCAGTTCTGGGGGATAAAACACCCATGACTTCCATGGGTTCATGTGCTCACATGGACCCTCTGCGATAGACATAACTGAAAATGAAATAAATCTCTAAAAATACAGAAGAGGGAAAGACTTAGGGATTTTATACTTTCAACTCTCTCTGAAAATAGTTTTGCTTGAGTGACTAGCCAAACAAAACTTAAATTTTATTTGGGAGTAGAGGGCACTCTAGGTAAACTTTCAAGCAAGATCTCTTGTCACTTACCCTTTCTCCTTTGAAGGAAATGCTTTCTTTCTTTCTTTTCTTCTTTTTTTTTCTGTAAAGGAGAGGAATTACATAACCTTGCTGAGAAAATGGTTTAAAGCAAAGCCATCTGAAGCAACAATTATTCCAGTATGCAATTCATCAAGAAAAACTAAATATAGAAGAACAGGCAAAGCTACCGACCATGAGAGCCAAGAGTTGTGTGAATCAAGGTTTTTGCTTTATTTTGTCTTGGGTTTAGGTTTTTGGAGGCAATGTCTCACTAGGCCGCAGTGATTGATCTGAGAATCACAATCTTCTTCACACTCAGCGTTCTTCCTGCGTGCCAGAAACAGGTGTGTGTCCCCTCACCAGGCTCAAGGTTGGCTGAGACGCAACAGAAGGCTATGCTGTTGAGCTCTACTTCGCTTCCTTTGAGTTAAGGTCTGTCCTTGAACTTGTGGCTTGATTTACATGCTCTATTTCCAACCGTGAGTAGCTTGCATCACGGGCTTGTGCCACCAGATCTGACTTTAACTTTATTTCTTTGGGTTTGTGTTATGACAGAGAAGCGAAAGCAAACACCGGGTCTTTAATTCTGGAAAGACAATGAATACAAACATAAACATAACATATTTTCCCCATATATGATCTAAATTAAATTTCATGTGATTTACATTATGATTTTGGTAAATATTGCTTTAAGTTATTATTCTTTACACAGTGACTTTGTTTCTGATTTATCATATAATTTTTTATCTTCAAGTGCTTTTGCATATTTATATAAAACTATAACTAAAGGGGTTTGGGCGACTTTTGCTTTCTCTTGCCAAGCACCTTTCTTTAATCTGAGTTTTTGATTATTAGGAAGCAAACGGTATAATTCACTTTATAAAAATATTTATTAAAATGCTTCGGAAAAAATACAAATAATTGAAATAGTCTTGAAAGTTGTTAATTTTTTAAAATTAAAAGCAACAACCTCCTTTCTGGTACTCAGCTCAATTTAATTTATATGGAAATCTCTCTTCAAAAAAGGAGCCCTATTGTAATAGATGGTGATTTATAGTCTTAACATTGTTGTTCCGTTCTGCTTGCCAAATTTAGTCCCAATAGAAGCTCCAGACACGTGGACCCACAGCTGAGCAGCTCTGTTAAAGCTTGCAAACAAAGGTAAAGGCTGAACCAGAAAGGGCAGAGTGGGTTGTCTGTAGCTTCTATGGTAGAGCAGAGCTGTGATCTTCAGGCCTGTCACAGGTAGAATGTCCCCACTGTTGCCATTCTGAAGCGTCTTAACAAAGACTCTTAACAAAAAGTAAAGTCTTAACTCTTAAAAAGAAACTTTCTGGATTCCCCAATCCAGAAAGATGTAGCCTAGTCTGCAGGATACCTTCTTAGCATGCATGGGGTCCATTTCTACCACCACACAGACTAGTTATGTTAAAGACCTGCAATCTCAGCACCTAGGAGGTGAATGGAGACCAACCTCTGATAAACCTGTCTGGGAACAGAAAGGCAAGAAAGCAAGCAAGCTATTTCTTTGACTTGATGATTCCAGTGTGTGAAGGTCATATTAGATGGTATAGTGATTGCTGATTTGTTAGCTTTCTTGTTCTGTTCATTCCATTGTGATTGTTAAAGCAGTGTGGCCAATTCAAGGCCAAAATTCATCCATGAGCTCTTGAATAAAAGAAAAAATGAGAAATAGCTTTGATTTGTTTTTGTCATCAAGTATATGACTTATTGAAATCTCCACACTATTACTTTTTACAGCTTGTTACTGAAATTCTTATAAGGATGTCTGCTTGAATTTAGACATTATTAACCCTTGCATTAGAATCATCAAAGAGATTAATAGAGACTAGAATTTCTAGGCTCAAGTTAAAGTCTTGATTCAGAAGATCTGGGATGGAGCTCAGGCCTCTTTTTATACTGAGATGTTCAAATAATTCTTATACAGAGGGAAGGACCCTGAACCACACACTGAGAAACACGACTTCTGCAGTTATTCTTTTCCTCCATTAAAGTCCCAAAGAACACACACATACAGACACATTCACATAATACACATACTCACCCACACTCACACAGGTACACCCACATTCTCATACAGATAACACATACTCATCCACACACGCATAATACAAGCATACACAATACACACATTCACTCACACATACACTTTCACACACATATATACTCACACACATACACACAAAACAAAACACCTTTTTAATAAGAGATTCTTGTATGGATATCAAGAAAACAAATTACGACTAATGCTGGTGAACACGTATGGCAAAGGGAACACTTGTACCCTGATGCTAGGGATGTAAATTGATACAGTCTCTATGGAAGTTAGTGAAGCTTCCTCAAAAAGCTAAAAGTAGAAATACTACATGAGTCAGTGATACCGCTGCTGAGTATATGTCGCAACATCTCTAAGTCAGTACACTTCAAAAACACCTGCCAGGAAATGGATCCAGGTCGGAGTGGAGGTTCATGCCTGCCATTCTACTTGTTGGGAGGTGTAGGCAGGACAGGCGTATTAGGTGTTCAAGGTCACTCTTGGGTATGTATCTGTCTCAGCAGAGGCTACATGAACCTATAAGAAAACTAAACGAAAAAGAAAAGAAACGAAACTAGCTTTTAGTGTCTGCCAGCAGATGAAGAGATAAAGAAAATGTAGTGCACACATATACACACAATGGGATTCTTTCAGCCTTAAAAATGTTATGACATTTGTGGGAAATAAATGGAACTGGGTATCATTATGCTAAGTGAAATAAATCAGATTCAAAAAGATAAATACTACATGTTTTCTCTCATATGAAATTTGTACGTAAATGTGTGTGTGTATATGCGTGTGTGTGTGTGTGTGTGTGTGTGTGTGTGTGGTGTGTGTGTGTGTGTCTATGTCATGAAAGTTGAGAGGGGAGCATGACAGGGTGGGGAAATCTTAAAGAAAGAGAAGGAAGGAAAGAGCAGGTAGCAGAATGCATGTTACATGAAAGCAGAAGTTGGCAAGATTTATAGGAAGGAGGACTACCAGAAAGAGGAGGGTAAGGGGAATGGGGCAGAACAGGAGAAGATAAACAATCATAAACTATGATGACAGATGGCTGTAAAAAAAAACCCAGCATTTTATACATATTTAAAACAGTAATTTAAAAATGGTCACAGAATCCTAGGAAATCTTCTGAATACAGACAGCCTTTGTTGTTGGATTAAGCTACATATGTACATCACACCAGGGCAGAGACGTTTCCTTCTCCTCTCAACTTACCATGAAGAAAATTTGTGCCATAGCTGCTTTTGAGAATCATGATCAAATACAGGTGTAACAAAAAAAGAAACAAAAAAAAATTACCGTAATGATCAGATTTATTTTGTAGATATTTCAGTTTTTTGTCTTTAACAGTAAATGTTTTAGTTCATTAAGAATGTACGGTGTCAGGCTGGAGAGATGGCTCAGCGGTTAAGAGCACTGGCTGCTTTTCCAAAGGTCCTGAGTTCAATTCCCAGCAATCACATAGTGGCTTACAACCATCTGTAATGGGATCTGATGCCCTCTTCTGGTGTGTCTGAAGACAGCAACATTGTACTCATATAAGTAAAATAAATAAATCTTTTTTTTAATGTCTGTTTTTTTTAAAGTTACAGTGGAAATGTGAGCTGCCTATCCTGTGGCTTTGGAAATCCTGGATTCACACACACTATGTTTTCTAAAGATGAACATTACCACAGCTGACCCACAAATATATTTCACAACTGAGCACATGGCAAATTGGTCTTAGCTGAAAAGTGGCAGAGGAAAAGGGTTGCAGAGAAAAAGAATGCTTCATGGGATTAGTCTGAAGATTCCACAGCCACCTCTAAGCATCAGTAAAAAGAGTCCCAAACCTTGTTCCAGATATTCTAAATAATCCCATATTGGAAGCCTGGAAACCCTGGTTTTCATAGTTTTTCTGAAAAGTCTAATATAGTGGATTAAAAATCTTCTAAAAACATTTTTCTTCTAGCCCCTCAATTCTTCTCTTTACAAAGTTTATTGTATTAGAATATTAAGATAGATATTTTAATGCAGCTGTTGTGCAGCTGTTCTTCCAGGTCAGAGATGCCTTGTCACCACCATAGAGAAGAGCAGCAGTAATCCATCTAGAGTTCTATTAATCTATTCGCATCCTCTTTTAGGAGGGGATTTAGAGGCAGAGGTTTTGACTTTTCAGAGGCCCAGAAGCTTTCAGGAGGCCTTCCTGAGGTTCCCCTCTTCCCTGAGGCTATACAAATAGTGAAAAGTCTTGAATGGAGGCATTTTTGCGTGATATAGCTACGACAAGTTGCACAGGGACTTCATGATGGAACACATGAACTTATTGGCTTATCAAGAGGGCTGTATGTTAGCCCATGGCTCCTTTATATGTGATGAGTTGATGTTTCTTTACATCTTCTTAAGAAAAGTCACATGACAGCAGTCATGGTTGTTTTACCTATATCTATAGAGACAGATATTAATATTTACTTATCTAAAAATTAATCACAAATGACTCCATAAAGTATTGCCAGATCTTCCTGGAGGACATGTTCAGGAAACTATTTGTCCTGGTTAACTCCAGAAGGTAGATCGCTTAAGTTAATTGAATTATTAAAACTATGAAGTAAAAACTTGCATATTATTTTTGTAATTTATTTCCTTAAAAAGAATTTAACATTTTATCATCACCAAGACAAATATCTTTCTTCATAAAATGCTTGAAAATAAGTGTTATTATGTAAATCTACTAAAAAGCAATAGTCAAAGTACACTGTGATGTTTGTTGTTACCATAAAACAAGTAAATATAAAACAACTCAGAATAAACAAATTCTAAAGACAAAAATTTAAAACTAAACTATAGTTTGGGTTCCCGGTAGCTCAACTTCTAAGGCCTTCACTGTCTTCTGAAGCCTTAGCTGACTGACTTACTTGAGGTATAGGTCTCATGTGGCTAATCACTCCTTAGGCTAGGGAAATGGCTTAGTAAAGTCAATGCTTTGTGAGTATGAGGATTCAACTTCAACCTTCCATAACTTACATAGAAAGCCATTCTCACTATAGCATGTGTGCAATCCCATGATGCCGTGTGGAGAGAGAGGAGCCTTGGCGCTTGCTAGCCAATCTGTGCAGCCAAATTGATAAGCTCCAGGTTCAGTGAGAGACCCTGTCTTCAACAAAGCAGAGTAGAGCAGAGCAATCGCAACACAGCACAACACAATACAACACAACACAATACAACAAGAGTGGAGGTCAGCCTCTGATATCTACATCCAGGGACAGATAAACAGGTGTACCTATCTGCATACACATGAAGGGGTACACTCACATGAAATAAAAAAAAATCTCTTACTCAAGAATAGTGCTATTTTTTAGGGTTTTTCTCATCACTTCAACATGATCATTTGGATCATTGTTGTAGCCAGCATTTTCAATTTGATGCCATCATTTTTTTAATTCAATATATATTTTACTTAGATTTCAAATGATTTCCCCTTTTCTGGCCCCCCACTCCCTAAAAGTCACATAAGCCCCCTTCCATCCCCTTCTTCCCCCATCCACCCCTTCCCATTTCCCTGTTCTGGTTTTGTCCTATACTGATACACTGAGTCTTTCCAGAACCAGGGGCCACTCCTCCATTCTTCTTTTTTTTTTTTTTTTTTTGTCTTTTTTTTTATTATTCGATATAATTTATTTACATTTCAAATGATTTCCCCTTTTCTAGCCCCCCCCACTCCCCGAAAGTCCCGCAAACCCCCTTCTCTTCCCCTGTCCTCCCACCCACCCCTTCCCACTTCCCCGTTCTGGTTTTGCTGAATACTGTTTCACTGAGTCTTTCCAGAACCAGGGGCCACTCCTCCTTTCTTCTTGTACCTCATTTGATGTGTGGATTATGTTTTGGGTATTCCAGTTTTCTAGGTTAATATCCACTTATTAGTGAGTGCATACCATGATTCACCTTTTGAGTCTGGGTTACCTCACTTAGTATGATATTCTCTAGCTCCATCCATTTGCCTAAGAATTTCATGAATTCATTGTTTCTAATGGCTGAATAGTACTCCATTGTGTAGATATACCACATTTTTTGCATCCACTCTTCTGTTGAGGGATACCTGGGTTCTTTCCAGCATCTGGCAATTACAAATAGGGCTGCTATGAACATAGTAGAACATGTATCCTTATTACATGGTGGGGAGTCTTCTGGGTATATGCCCAGGAGTGGTATAGCAGGATCTTCTGGAAGTAAGGTGCCCAGTTTTCGGAGGAACCGCCAGACTGATTTCCAGAGTGGTTGTACCAATTTGCAACCCCACCAGCAGTGGAGGAGTGTTCCTCTTTCTCCGCACCCTCTCCAACACCTGCTGTCTCCTGAATTTTTAATCTTAGCCATTCTGACTGGTGTAAGATGAAATCTTAGGGTTGTTTTGATTTGCATTTCCCTAATGACTAATGATGTTGAGCATTTTTTAAGATGCTTCTCCGCCATCCGAAGTTCTTCAGGTGAGAATTCTTTGTTTAACTCTGTACCCCATTTTTTAATAGGGTTGTTTGGTTTTCTGGAGTCTAACTTCTTGAGTTCTTTATATATATTGGATATTAGCCCTCTATCTGATGTAGGATTGGTGAAGATCTTTTCCCAATTTGTTGGTTGCCGATTTGTCCTCTTGATGGTGTCCTTTGCCTTACAGAAACTTTGTAATTTTATGAGGTCCCATTTGTCAATTCTTGCTCTTAGAGCATACGCTATTGGTGTTCTGTTCAGAAACTTTCTCCCTGTACCGATGTCCTCAATGGTCTTCCCCAGTTTTTTTTCTATTAGCTTCAGAGTGTCTGGCTTTATGTGGAGGTCCTTGATCCATTTGGATTTGAGCTTAGTACAAGGAGACAAGGATGGATCAATTCGCATTCTTCTGCATGCTGACCTCCAGTTGAACCAGCACCATTTGTTGAAAAGGCTATCTTTTTTCCATTGGATGTTTTCAGCCTCTTTGTCGAGGATCAAGTGGCCATAGGTGTGTGGGTTCATTTCTGGATCTTCAATCCTGTTCCATTGATCCTCCTGCCTGTCACTGTACCAATACCATGCAGTTTTTAACACTATTGCTCTGTAGTATTGCTTGAGGTCAGGGATACTGATTCCCCCAGATTTCCTTTTGTTGCTGAGAATAGTTTTAGCTATCCTGGGTTTTTTGTTGTTCCAGATGAATTTGATAATTGCTCTTTCTAACTCTGTGAAGAATTGAGTTGGGATTTTGATGGGTATTGCATTGAATCTGTATAGTGCTTTAGGCAAAATGGCCATTTTAACTATATTGATTCTGCCGATCCATGAGCATGGGAGGTTTTCCCATTTTTTGAGGTCTTCTTCCATTTCCTTCTTCAGAGTCTTGAAGTTCTTGTCATACAGATCTTTCACATGTTTGGTAAGAGTCACCCCAAGATACTTTATACTGTTTGTGGCTATTGTGAAGGGGGTCATTTCCCTAATTTCTTTCTCAGCCTGCTTATCCTTTGAGTATAGGAAGGCCACTGATTTGCTTGAGTTGACTTTATAACCTGCCACTTTGCTGAAGTTGTTTATCAGCTGTAGGAGCTCTCTAGTGGAGTTCTTTGGGTCACTTAGGTAGACGATCATGTCATCTGCAAATAATGATAGTTTGACTTCTTCCTTTCCAATTTGTATCCCTTTGACCTCCTTATGTTGTCGAATTGCCCGAGCTAGTACCTCAAGTACAATATTGAAAAGATAAGGAGAAAGGGGGCAGCCTTGTCTGGTCCCTGATTTCAGTGGGATTGCTTCAAGTTTCTCTCCATTTAGTTTGATGCTGGCTACCGGTTTGCTGTATATTGCTTTTACTATGTTTAGGTATGGGCCTTGAATTCCTGTTCTCTCCAAGACTTTAAGCATGAAGGGATGCTGAATTTTGTCAAATGCTTTTTCAGCATCCAATGAAATGACCATGTGGTTTTGTTCTTTGAGTTTGTTTATGTAGTGAATTGTATTGATGGATTTCCGTATATTGAACCAACCCTGCATTCCCGGGATAAAGCCTACTTGATCATGGTGGATGATCGTTTTGATGTGTTCTTGGATTCGGTTGGCAAGAATTTTATTGAGTATTTTTGCATCGATGTTCATAAGGGAAATTGGTCTGAAGTTCTCTTTCTTTGTTGGATCTTTGTGTGGCTTTGGTATCAGCGTAATTGTGGCTTCGTAGAAGGAATTGGGTAATGTTCCTTCTGTTTCTATTTTGTGGAATAGTTTGAAGAGTATTGGTGTTAACTCTTCTTTGAAGGTCTGGTAGAATTCTGCACTGAAGCCATCTGGTCCTGTGCTTTTTTTGGTTGGAAGACTTTCTATGACTCCTTCTATTTCTTTAGGCATTATGGGACTGTTTAGATGGTCTAGTTGGTCCTGATTTAATTTTGGTATTTGGTATCTGTCAAGGAAATTGTCCATTTCCTCCAGATTCTCCAGTTGTGTTGAGTATAGGCTCTTGTAGTAGGATCTGATGATTTTTTGGATTTCCTCAGTTTCCGTTGTTATATCTCCCTTTTCATTTCTAAGTTTGTTAATTTGGATACTTTCTCTGTGCCCTTTGGTCATTCTGGCTAAGGGTTTATCTATCTTGTTGATTTTCTCAAAGAACCAGCTCCTCGTATTGTTGATTTTTTGTATGGTTCTCTTTGTTTCTACTTGATTGATTTCGGCCCTGAGTTTGATGATTTCCTGCCTTCTACTCCTCCTGGGCGAAATAGCTTCTTTTTGTTCCAGGGCTTTCAGGTGTGTCATTAAGCTGGTAATGTATGCTCTCTCCATTTTCTTTTTGGAGGCACTCAGGGCTATGAGTTTTCCTCTTAGCACTGCTTTCATTGTGTCCCATAGATTTGGGTATGTTGTGTTTTCATTTTCATTGTGTTCTAAAAAGTCTTTAATTTCTTTCTTTATTTCTTCCTTGACCAAGGTATCATTGAGTAGAGTATTGTTCAGTTTCCACGTGTATGTGGGCTTTCTGTTGTTTCTGTTGCTATTGAAGACCACTTTTACTCCATAGTGATCAGATAGGAGGCATGGGATTAGTTCGATCTTCTTATATTTGTTGAGGTCTGTCTTGTGACCAATTATATGGTCGATTTTGGAGAAGGTACCATGAGGTGCTGAGAAAAAGGTATATTCTTTTGTTTTAGGATAGAATGTTCTATATATATCTGTTAAATCTAATTGGTCCAAAGCTTCAATTAGTTTCATTGTGTCCCTGTTTAGTTTCTGTTTTCCTGATCGGTCCATTGAGGAAAGTGCAGTGTTGAAGTCACCCACAATTATTGTGTTAGGTGCAATGTGTGCTTTTAGTTTTAATAAAGTTTCTTTTACAAAAGAGGGTGCCCTTGCATTTGGGGCATAGATGTTCAGGATTGACAGTTCTTCTTTTTGTATTTTTCCTTTGACCAGCAAGAAGTGTCCCTCAGGGTCTCTTTTGATGACTTTGGGTTGAAAGTCAATTTTATCTGATATTAAAATGGCTACTCCAGCTTGTTTCCTGAGACCATTTGCTTGTAAAATTGTCTTCCAGCCTTTTACTCTAAGGTAGTGTTTGTCTTTGACCCTGAGGTGTGTTTCCTGTAAGCAGCAAAATGTAGGGTCCTGTTTACGTATCCATTCAGTTAGTCTGTGTCTTTTTATTGGGGCATTAAGTCCATTGATGTTAAGAGATATTAAGGAATAGTGATTGTTACTTCCTATCATTTTTGACGTTATTTTTTAAATTTGAATGCTTAACTTCTTTTGGGTTTGATGAAAGGTTACTATCTTGCTTTTTCCAGGGTGAAGTTTCCCTCCTTGTATTGGTGTTGTCCTCCTATTATCCTTTTTAGGGCCGGGTTTGTGGATAGATATTGGGTAAACTTGGTTTTGTCATGAAATATCTTAGTTTCTCCATCTATGGTGATTGAGAGTTTTGCTGGATATAGTAGTTTTGGTTGGCATTTGTGTTCTCTTAGAGTCTGCATGAGATCTGCCCAGGACCTTCTAGCCTTCATAGTCTCAGGTGAAAAGTCTGCTGTGATTCTGATAGGTCTTCCTTTATATGTTACTTGGCCTTTTTCTCTTACTGCCTTTAGTATTCTTTCTTTGTTTAGAACATTTGGTGTTTTGATTATTATGTGACGGGAAGTATTTCTGTTCTGGTCCAGTCTGTTTGGAGTTCTGTAGGCTTCTTGTATATTCATGGGCATCTCTCTCTTTAGGTTAGGGAAGTTTTCTTCCATAATTTTATTGAAGATATTTGCTGGCCCTTTAAGTTGTAAATCTTCACTCTCCTCTATGCCTATAATCCTTAGGTTTGGTCTTCTCATTGTGTCCTGGATTTCCTGGATATTTTGGGTTACAAGCTTTTTGCATTTTGCATTTTCTTTAACTGTTGAGTCCATGGTTTCTATGGAATCTTCAGCATCTGAGATTCTTTCTTCTATCTCTTGTATTCTGTTGTTGATATTTGTATCTCTGTCCCCTGATTTCTTCCCAAGGCTTTCTATCTCCAAAGTTGTCTCCCTTTGAGTTTTCTTAGTTGTTTCTACTTCTGATTTTAGATCCTGGATGGTTTTGCTTAGCTCCTTCACTTGCATGTTTGTGTTTTCCTGTAATTCTTTAAGAGATTTTTGTGTTTTCTCTTTCATGAACTCAGCCTGTTGACCAAAGTTCTCCTGTATTTCTTTAAGAGATTTTTGTGTTTCGTCTTTCATGACCTCAGCCTGTTGAGCAAAGTTCTCCTGTATTTCTTTAAGTGTTTTTTGCATTTCCTCCTTGTTGGCTTTTGTATTCTCCTGGATTTCTTTCAATGATTTTTGTGTTTCCCTTGCAAGGGCTTCTAACTTTTGATCCATTGTCTCCTGAATTTCTTTATGTATGACCTTCATGTGTTCCTGTACCAGCATCATGACCAGTGATTTTAAATCCAAATCTTGTTGTACTGGTGTGATGGGGTATCCAGGACATGTTGGTAGAGGAGAATTGGGTTCAGATGTTGCCATATTGCCTTGATTTCTGTTAGTGACGTTCCTGCGTTTGCCTTTTGCCATCTAGATCTCACTGGTGTTAGTTTATCTTGTCAGTGCTGGACTCACCAGTGCAAGCTGCCCCTTCCCAGTTGGCCTCTGGTGCACAGCTTACCTCCTGCACTGCTTGTAGACAGTGTGCTGCTGCCCAGGCTGTTCAGATCCCAAAGCAGGCACCCGAAGGCTCCCGCTGGGGCCCGCTGGATTCACTGGAGCACCCTGACTTCTCCCAGCTGGCCGCCCAGAAGCCCAGCTAGCCACTTGCAGGACTTGGAGATGTAATGCTGCCGCCCAGACTGATCTGGATCCGGAAGCGGAGAGAGTAGAGCTAAGGGCTTCTGCCTGAGGCCTTGCCCCAGATTGTGTCTGTGGAGCAGATGGAGCCCGTGTGCACTCCCAGGGAGTGCTGATGGTGTATGCTACTGTGACCTCCCCTGTGTTCCGCTCACTCCGCTGGGCAGCCGATCTGCCAACCGGGCTGTCGCACACAAGGTTAGCCTGGCCGCCCAGTCCCTGAGTCCAGGCAAAAGCCTGGGAGGCCAAGGTCTGAGCAAAGTTCCCCTACGGCTTTGACTGTTAATTGGGTTTGCCAGGTGACTAGGATGGCGGGCGTGCGCGCCCGCGCTCCCTGAAAGCGCCGGGAGAGTCTGCTTTGCTAACAATCACCTGGGCGGGTTGACTCACAGATGGCCCACCAAGCCGCCCAGTTCTTGGGGTCAGTCCTGTGCCTTTTGGGGCCTGGACCCCCGCTTTGTTAGCCTTAGGCTATGCCTGTTACAGGTCTGCCCGCCTGAGCTCTCTGTCGCCCTGCAGGCAAAATGGCGGCGGCGCGCTCGCAGGCCTGGGCAAAAAACCTCCTGGTTGGGTTGGCACCCCGATGGCCCCCCGACCCGCCCAGGGCCTGGGTGCAGGCCAGCGCCCGTCGGGCTCAGACCACCGCGGTGTTGGCCTTGGATTATGTTTGTGTACCTCAGTCTGTCCGATTCCTGGAGTACGGAGCCAAGATGGATGCTCCTCTCCTGACTGGTGGGAGGCCGAGTTCTGAAGTGGCCTCCGTGCAGGAAAGGCGCCGCACAACTGCAGCTGCTTGCTGTCCGGCTGGTCAGCGAAGGTCAGTGGTCGTGGGCGCAGGGCCTAACTGGTCCCTGTGACGCCTTGGTTCCACTGCTGATGGCCCTTCAGCTGGAGCAGCCACTGCTGCCGCTGCTGCCGCCCTCCTCCATTCTTCTTTTTCTTCTTTTTTTTTTCCTAAGAGAAAAGGAAAAGTCTCAGTTTATTTAATGGTTGATTTCTAACACATGGTCATGTCCTTGAGCATGTCCTCATATTTCTGAGCTGGGAAACAATTTTCTTTTTTTTTTCAATTTTTTTTTTTTTATTTCATTCAATATATTTTTTATTTACACTTCAAATGATTTCCTCTTTTCTGGTCCCCCACTCCCCGAAAGTCATATAAGCCCCTTTGCCTCCCCCTATTCTCCCACCCACCCGTTACCACTTCCCTGTTCTGGTTTTGCCTTATACTGTTACACTGAGTCTTTCCAGAACCAGGGGCCACTCCTCCGTTCTTCTTGTACCTCATTTTGATGTGTGGATTATGTTTTGGGTGTTCCAGCTTTCCAGGCTAATATCTACTTATTAGTGAGTGTATACCATGATTGATCTTTTGAGACTGGGTTACCTCACTTAGTATGATGTTCTCCAGCTCCATCCATTAGAATTTAATGAATTCATTGTTTCTAATGGCTGAATTGTGTATATATACCACATTTTTTTGTATCCACTCTTCTGTTGTGAGATACCTGGTTTCTTTCCAGCTTCTGGCTATTATAAATAGGGCTGCTATGAACATAGTGGACCATGTATCCTTATTACATGCTGTGGAATCCTCTGGGTATATGCCCAGGAGTGGTATAGCAGGATCTTTCGGAAGTGTGCCCAGTTTTCTGAGGAACCGCCAGACTAATTTCCAGAGTGGTTGAACCAATTTGCAACCCCACCAGCAGTGGAGGAGTGTTCCTCTTTCTCCACACCCTCTCCAACACCTGCTGTCTCCTGAATTTTTAATCTTAGCCATTCTGACTGGTGTAAGGTGAAATCTCAGGGTTGTTTTGATTTGCATTTCCCCGATGACTAATGAAGTTGAGCATTTTTTAAGATTCTTTTCCGCCATCCAAAGTTCTTCAGGTGAGAATTCTTTGTTTAACTCTGTACCCCATTTTTTAATAGGGCTATTTGGTTTTCTGGAGTCTAACTTCTTGAGTTCTTTGTATATATTGGATATTAGCCCTCTATCTGATGCAGGGTTGGTGAAGATCTTTTCCCAATTTGTTGGTTGCCGATTTGTCCTTTTGATGGTGTCCTTTGCTTTACAGAAACTTTGTAATTTTATGAGGTCCCATTTGTCAATTCTTGATCTTAGAGCATAAGCTATTGGTGTTATGTTCAGGAACTTTCTCCCTGTACCGATGTCCTCAACGGTCTTCCCCAGAACTTCAGACCAATTTCCCTTATGAACATCGATGCAAAAATACTCAATAAAATTCTTGCCAACCGAATTCAAGAACACATAAAAGCAATCATCCACCATGATCAAGTAGGCTTTATTCCAGGGATGCAGGGTTGTTTCAATATACGGAAATCCATCAACGCAATCCACTACATAAACAAACTCAAAGAAAAAAACCACATGGTCATTTCATTGGAGCTGAAAAAGCATTTGACAAAATTCAGCATCCTTTCATGCTTAAAGTCTTGGAAAGAACAGGAATTCAAGGCCCATACCTAAACATAGTAAAAGCAATATACAGCAAACTGGTAGCCAACATCAAACTAAATGGAAAGAAACTTGAAGCAATCCCACTAAAATCAGGGACTAGACAGGGCTGCCCCCTTTCTTCTTATCTTTTCAATATTGTACTTGAGGTACTAGCTCGGGCAATTAGACAACATAAAGAGGTCAAAGGGATACAAATTGGAAAGGAATAAGTCAAACTACCATTATTTGCAGATGATATGATAGTCTACCTAAGTGACCCAAAAAACTCCACTAGAGAATTCCTACAGCTGATAAACAACTTCAGCAAAGTGGCAGATTATAAAATCAACTCAAGCAAATCAGTAGCCTTCCTTTACTCAAAGGATAAGCAGGCTGAGAAAGAAATTAGGGAAATGACCCCCTTCACAATAGCCACAAACAGTATAAAGTACCTTGGGGTGACTCTTACCAAACATGTGAAAGATCTATATGACAAGAACTTCAAGTCTATGAAGAAGGAAATGGAAGAAGACCTCAAAAAATGGAAAAACCTCCCATGCTCATGGATCGGCAGGATTAATATAGTTAAAATGGCCATTTTGCCAAAAGCAGTCTACAGATTCAATGCAATACCCATCAAAATCCCAACTCAATTCTTCACAGAGTTAGAAAGAGCAATCCTCAAATTCATCTGGAATAACAAAAAATCCAGGATAGCTAAAACTATTCTCAACAATAAAAGAAATTCTGGGGGTATCAGTATCCCTGACCTCAAGCAATACTACAGAGCAATACTGTTAAAAACTGCATGGTATTGGTACAGTGACAGGCAGGCGGATCAATGGAACAGGATTGAAGTTCCAGAAATGAACCCACACACCTATGGCCACTTGATCCTTGACAAAGGGGCTGAAAACATCCAATGGAAAAAAAGCCTTTTCAACAAATTGTGCTGGGTCAACTGGAGGTCAGTATGCAGGAGAATTCGAATTGATCCATCCTTGTCTCCTTGTACTAAGTTCAACTCCAAATGGATCAAGGTCCTCCATTCTTCTTATACCTCATTTAATGTGTGGATTATATTTTGGGTATTCCAATTTTTTAGACTAATATCCACTTATTAGTGAGTGCATACTATGATTAACCTTTTGAGACTGGGTTACCTCACTTAGTATGATGTTCTCCAACTCCATCCGTTTGTCTAAGCATTTCATGAATTCATTGTTTCTAATGGCTGAATAGTACTCCATTGTGTATATATACTGCATTATTTGCATCTATTCTTCTGTTGAGGGATACCTGGGTTCTTTCCAGCTTCTAGCTATTATAAATAGGGCTGTTATGAACGTAGTGGAGCACGAATCCTTATTACATGTTGGGGAATCCTCTGGGTATATGCCCAGGAGTGGTATAGCAGGATCCTCTGGAAGTGATGTGCCACATCCTCGCCAACACCTGCTGTCTCCTGAATTTTTAATCTTAGCCATTCTGACTGGTGTAAAGTGAAATCTCAGGGTTGTTTTGATTTGCATTTCCCAACATATTTGTGTTCTGTGGTTACATAAGATAGTACTACAACAATGACAAGGGAGAAGAAATAAATGACCTCAGGTCTAGGAAGAAAAGGAAATCCTGCAGTGCAGTGATGCTTTTTGTCTTCAAGTGTTAATAGCTTGGTTGATCCACTCATCAAATGTGCTGGGAGTGTAGTGGTGGTAACTTTCTCATGACAGAACTCACTATATAGCTGGAGGAATATGGTGAGAAGTACATTAAAAATGGCAGGAACCATGAAAGGACGAGACAGCAGAAGGGTCTTTGTTGCCAAATAAGCTAAGTTCTTCAGACTGAGAAACGCAGAGTTTCCCATTTGTGTGATGTATACAGAGAAATATAGTTGTGAATGATTTGAGCAAGTCAGGCAATGGCTGAAGCAGAGGACAGGTGCTGCCTATGGGTTCGGACACAAGGCTGAAGTGGGACCAAGTCTAATGGTCTCCATCATCCTAGAGGACCTTGAACCTTATATTAGGCACACTGGGATGTGATGGTAAATGAGCGAATTGTTTATATTCTTAACAAAAGATAAATGATTATTTTTCTATCATCTGAAACCTCCTTTATTTCTTTAGGGCAACATTAATGATATATTATCATTCAGAAAATTGTCTTTTAAAAATGATATTTACAATATGGCAATTTATTTCTCTTAGGATGAGTAAAAAGTTTGGAAGAAATTTATCAGAATTCACCACAAACTTATATTTACCAAGCTCTATAAGGCTGAACTTTTTAAGACAAAATTTTTGATGATTGTAAATGTATGCTAGGGGAGAATCAGGTTATTTCTGGGACATGAGCCAGATATAATCAGGTTTAAATAGATTTCTGGAAATCTGTTTAAGCAGAAATAGAACTCCTAGAAATAAAAATACATACATACATACATACATACATACATACATACATACATACATACATATAGACACCCATCCTGAGGACTGTAAGAAATAAGGAGACACTATGTTCAGTGGGTGGTGGTCAGACTGGCTGACTTTCCCAGCACCAGAGCCTCTTCCGGGCAATGATGATGTTACCTTGACTGTGTCTCTTATTTCTAGAACCCACTGGATGCATTAAGCACAAAAAAGAACATTTATTTTTTAAACTTAGAAAGTGGCAGTGACAAGGACATTTTGGTTAGCTGAGTAAATGGATGTCTGTGTGTGTGCAAGCTTGAAATTGAACTCAGCACGTGTTCAATCTCTTCTTACTGAGCTAGTCCCACTGGCCCTGGGCGCCTTAATTTCTCACCTTGGTAAGTTTTTAAGATGCCTATGGATGAGGCAGTTCACTTCAGCTTGGTAATAAGTTCATGTATTTTTATCATATAGAATGCTACTGTAAGCTGAGTGATGATGGCACATGCTTTTAGTCCTGTACTCTAGAGGTAAAGGCAGATGGATTTCTGTGAGTTCGAGGCCAGCTTGGTCTACAGAGTGAGTTCCAGGACCACCAGAGTTATATAGAGTAACCCTGTCTCAAACATACAAACAGATATACAAGCAAACAAACAAACAACAAAAAGAATTCTACTCTATACTTTCTTAGTCTTGATTCTCCGATATATGCTTGTGTATACATTGTTGAATGACTCTTCAAGAAGAGGAAATGTCCACGGACTCAAGTACTGATTTTCTCATTTGACAATTTTAATATTCTGTATAGTACATTCAGCCCATCCCCTCCTGCTTTGTACATGACAAAACAGAAACTGCACAGATAGGAGGAACCTATTTAAACTTACACAATGAAAAAAAGAATTGTCTAGAAACTAGGTTTCCAGATTTCTGACCCAAAGCAGTTTCTGCTGCCTTCACACTTATATGGAATCTGAATCTTTTACCTTTAGCATTTTTTGGAAGCTTCTTATCTGAGATGTTAAGTTGTTTAACCTTACATATCATCAACTGCAAAAGAGATCGATGCCCTAGAATAAGTTGTCATCTGTCTGTCTGAATATATATTACTTGGGGTCATTTTGAATAATGGCAGTTGGCTTAGGGCATTTATGTTCCTGAAGCCGTATGCATCACAGCACAGAGTGGGGGAGAAGGTTGTCACAGAAACTAGGATTGTAGGGCCATCTTAATTGCTCACCCCACAGAAGTCAGCTCAGCTCATGATGTCTCACTGTTTCAACCTATGGTATAGAGATCACAATACCATCTTCAATCTTTCATACATGTGGCATGATGATAAAAAGTTACATCAATAATGATAAAAGTATCATAGATGAGCATAGTTTTGTAGTTCATGTATGTATCATGTATGTAGTTCATGTATGTAGTTCAAAAAAGATCATCTGAACTCATGTTAATGTGTGCAGGCTGACTAGATGATAAGCTCACAGGGAAATATTTGTGTCTGTTCTGCAAGTATTTTAGTGATTGGCTGCCTTCTATACTATTGCCAACTAAAGGCATTCAATAAAAACAGATACCTTATCTATTTCATCGTGTAATTCTGATGAAACATAGCTGTGAGTCTTACAGAGCAATGACTTCTAATTAGCATCGTTCGAACTTTATAACATCCCAGGGAGGGCTGAGCAGGACTGACTCATTTCTCCTGCACATGGTGTTCCCATTTGACAAACAAGAACACAATGGACTCCTGAAAGTTGAGACATGAACATTTTCAATTAATTTCAAGGAACTTGTACATTGTTTGCACAGCTGTCAGATTCCTTTCACAGGAGGCAGAAATTACTTTTAAAAGTCTCTCGGGAATAATAATGATAAAAAATTATAGCTGTAATTTATTGGTTTTCTGTTTCTTGTCAGTCACCATGCAAAGTCTTTTTCCTTTCTAGTTCTCCAAGCAGCTCTGTGAAGGGTAGGTATTACCATTTGCTTCCTTCACTTTACATCATCTTTATAGAGAGAAAGTAGGATATTCTATAACTTGAGTGCTTTAGTTTCCATTTTCCCCTTGGTAGGCATCTTAGTATTTCAGTCCTTCCCATGGCTGTTTTCTAGGATAATCAGCGGCATCATTAATTTCAATTAGCAGACAAATCTAGAGCAAGATGGACTTAGTTACCACGCGCAAACACCAGTCGGGTCTATGATGGGGGTCTTAATACCCCGCTGACATATTTTGTCATTAGATCATTGCTCTGCAAATTAATGAATTTGATAGTTGAATAGTAAAATGTGCTGGAGCATTGAGAGACAACAGACATAGCCCCACCCTAATTGAATGGGGAAGAATTTAAATTGGAACTCTTTGAGCAGCTACCTGTGTGGTTTAGATGGCTTGGATTCTTCTGACATTAGGTTTACACTCATTAGTGGAGCTTTGAGTAGTTAAAATTAACCACACCACTCTTGTTTATTTAGCATAAAGTGCCCAGCCTATATTAGTTCTATAGCACTGGCAGAGAGAAGGGGACATGGCATGAGCATCAGGACTGGCAATGGGTAGAAGCCACCACCAGAGGTTCATACCCTATGCTGTGCTGGCAGCCAGCCACCCAGCCTTTTATTTGGCCTCTCTATCCTCCAGGGCAGAATGCTCTTCAGGAGAACCTGACTAATCCACCCTCTCACACACTCTGTTCTTACAGAATGGATGAGAGGAAGTTAGGAGCTCAGGCTTTGGAGAAAGCAGAAAGTCCAGGACCTTGGTCTAGTTTAGGATTATTATAAAAGCACGACAGAGAAAGGCTGGTAGCGGATGTGGGTGAACTTGGCTTTTGATCCCTGTCCATTTTGTGTCTTCATCGAGGCACCAAGAATACAGTCACCAAACTTAAACAGCGAGAGAAGTGAGGAATGGGATATTTAGGGAGATCATGGAGAAACTACAGGTGAAAAGCATCAGAGTCCTCAGTGGGGGTCATTTCTAGATTTCCAGTGTGTCTTATAATGAACTAAGAATAGTTTAAAGAATAATACAATAAGAATTATATAAGAATAATATAATAAGAATAGAATAAAGAATAATAGCTCAATTATATGGTGTGATCACCTTTACACAATTTCTCTCTTAATTTATTTTACTTAATTAGACATATTTAGTTCATTGAGGGCACCAGGACCTGTTTACAGGCTTAGTAGGTTGCTTCTCTGTTGACTGGGTCATTATCCTAAGTCTCTTGTTTATGGAGAACTTCCCAAAACATGTTTACGCAGGCTGGGGAGACGGCTTAGTGAAATGCTCACTTTATAAGTGTGAGGCCGTGAGTTTTGATCCCCAGCTCCCACATAAAGAGTTAGGTGTGGAGGCACGTCCTTGGACTGCCAGTGCTGAGGAGGAGCCACAGCTCTGGGGCTCGAGGCTCAGCAAGTCTAACCTGATCAGTCAGCCTCAGTTCCCTGTGAGATATCCTGCCTAAACAATCCGAGGAGGGCAGCTCCTGAAGAATGACAACTGTGGACTCCATACACAGACACAGCTCTACACACACACACACACACACACACACACACACACACATCCCTCAGTCAGAGATCTATTTTCCTCCAGGGTGCTGACATGTCCACCACACTCAGTTTATCTATGTGCTTTACATTAGGTAACTAGAATCAGTTTTAAGGAAAATAACTTCATATTATCCTTTATACCTGGAATATTTTTAATGAATAAACTACACTTTTTTGTCCTAAATGTATTAAAAATTTTGAGTTTTATCAGTTTTTAAAATTTATTCATTATTTCATTAAAAACTGTGTACTCTCTGTCCTCTTGGGCAATACCGATTAAAAGCTTAAGGTTCATTTACTACCAGGCTCCAGGGGATTAGGCTATAAAATGAGAGTTCAACGTTTATGTTCTCTTAACATTTATTAGAACAAAGCAATACTGGACATGTTTGAGTATCTTATAAATGTTCAATAAATGATAGTATTCTATTTGACTTTCTTTATTGACAAGATATCAGGGGAAATTATCATGTTATAAAATGATAATAGTACACTCTCCTGTGTGCTAGAGAAGGAAAGGAAAGGAAAGGAAAGCAGTGCTCCCATTGGTTTTTCTGGGCTTTCATCAGGACAGAAACAAGGATGTTTCTAGCTTCCAGTTAAAGACGGGAATTACAACCATTCACTTTGAGGGTCTCTAGCCCTAAACCTCCTGAGCAATCTCTTCTGCTCAGTTAATGCAGGTGCCATTCTGAGATCCCCTCCCCCAGGGCAGCAGCAGCTCCCTGCCCTCTTTTCTTCCTTCCTGTGTCTTTTCCAAAACCAAGCCCAGCACATGTTTCCTGCCTTACAGGCATGCTCTCCCTGACACTTTGGGGTTTCTTACCTCTGAAGCCCTTTTACTCTTTCTGCCATGAGCAAGTTTGCTGACTTCTATTGCAAAACACATGGCTTTCTCCTTCCCTCCTTGCCATCTTTCTCCTCAGTGCAGCTGCTGAAATCTTCAGCTTGCCTGGTTCCTCCTCCCTTTCCCTCCTCCTCCTTCTCCTCCTCCCCCTCCCCTCCTCTTTTTTCTCCTCCTTCTTCACAAACTCTAATAGTCCTAGAAGGTCTGTCTGCTGCTTCTGTTTTGAAATTCTCTTATTAAAAAGATCCAAAAAAGGGGACTTTGCTTTTCCTAGTAAGAGCTGCACATGCAGCCTTTTCTTAAAAAAGAAAAGTGAACAGTCCTGCTACTGGGGAGCCTGAGTTTTTCTGTTTTCTCCTTTTGGCTCTTTTACTTTACTGGGTAAATGACAATGCTGACGTCTTAGAGCAGCCCGAATTCTAAAATGTGTGTGGAAACCTATGAGCTAGTTATACTTCCTGCAAGCTACAAATTCATTGACAGTACTATCCTCAATTCAGGCTCCGAAGGAGTCAATATTAACATCCTGGTCAATAATATCATAAAGTTATAACTCCTGTCTCTTTGGGAACAAAGATTATTTCATCATAAAGTTTTCTTTTTTTTTTTTTAAGTGTTGACATTTTCTATATATCAAATGACAGATTTAGCTGTAACCACTTCCATTTGTGCTTTGCAAAAGACAATCCTTTTGAAAAGGTTACTAATTGATGCTAAATTTGTAAACAACATTTTTATTATGACACTTTTATCTGGAAACCTTATTAAGCATTAGTTCAGGACATCTTTACCCTACTGGATTACTGAAGGATAAGAATGAGAATAAAATAACAACAACAGCAACAGCAATAACAACAAAACCAGCCAGCCAACCAACCAACCACTACCCCCACTCAAATACCAAAACAAAACAAAACAAAAATCCAACCAAACCAAACAGCAGTAACAACAACATTGTCTCAGTGCTAAAATTGCTTGTCACTAAGCCTGATATCCTAAATTAGATGTCCAGTGCCCATGTGGTGGAAAGAGAGAAATGATGTCTGCAAGTTGTTCTCTGACCTCTACATATGTTGTGGCATGCACATGTACACATGTAAACATTCTAAATAAATAAAAATGTAGTAAAAAGCTACCATTCAATCATTTAAGACATAACTTAGATAACAAGGTGAAGTCTAGATAGTTTGGCAGGCTTGTTTGGTATTTGTCTTAATAATACCTTAGCCCCTGCTACCTCCTCTGTCCAGCAAACGTAAACATTTGAAATTTAATCTCCCCTCTTTGACTGCACCTCCAAATTTGAAGCAGTCAATTCTAATTGACTTTTGGTTGAAAAGATTATAGGAACATCACAGCAGCTGCCTCCAGTCATTTTAAAAATAACCCTGTTGGTAGTTGGTATTTTCTTCCCTTTTGAGCATTTCTTATTTCTGCCTCTGATCTGATCTTCCTGACCATCTTGTTCCTTCTATTGTGTCTTATAATTTTTTTCTCTTTCAGCTCTTTCCCAGTTGCTTGCTTAGGAAAACAAGTCCCCAACTTCCATTTGTTCCGGTTCTCCCCATGTATGCTCATAAACATCCCCCATCAAACAACTACCCTTACTTTGTATTCACACTTTAGTCTCTGTAAATATTTGAGGACAGAAGTGGTATGGTGCCAATCTGTCATGAGTGTATGATTGGAAAAGAGAAAGCTCAGTCATGCCAGATCAGCTATTGAAATTTTTTCTCCACTTTGAAGACACAAACTAGCTGTTGTCTATGAAAACAGAGCAGCAATAGTCAAAACTCCAACAGAACTTAAGTAGGTACAAGAAGAACAGCATAATAAGCTACTGCAATATGTTAAAATAAATATGATTGTGACTCTAAAGCCTGAAGGTTTATGCTTCCTTCTGTAGTCCATCTTTGTGAGATACATAAGCGCGCAGTTCTTTTGGGAAGACTATCACCAATCTAAGAAGAACTGGCCTCAGTGCAGGTTAGGCAATGGGAACCTGTCAAACTGACCAAGACCAGGATCTGAAACCTACAGAGGGCCATCCTTATTAGGGTTGGTTCAGTTACTCAAGCACGGGGCATGATTTCAGTGTGTTTACATCATCATTGGTAGAAAAGCTAGAAATGTAAATTTCCAATAGATCAGTATTTTGTGGCTAAATCTGCTTCCATTTGACCAGACAAATAGTGATAAGAAATAACCTATCATATGTATATATGTATATATATATGTATGTATATATGTGTGTGTGTATAAATGTGTGAGAGTGCACACATGTGCACATGTGTGCGCACACACAAACACACACACACACACAGGTTCGAAAAGCATTGGTGCTGATATATAAACACAATCATAACACCAGGAAGCTAGATGATTTTAACAGAAAAACCAGTTGGCAACTCCGAAATTAAGCTTCAATAGTCAACTTGGCTCCATGTAGAATCAGGTGAGAAGAGAGCCTCCTTTACATTGGGTTAGCCTGTCAGCAAGTCTGTGGGGGATGGTCCTGATTAAGTCAATCACTGTCAAAAGACCCAGCCCACTAGTCTAGTCAGGAGGGTCTAAACTGTATAAGAGTATAACTGTTGTATTCTTCAGTAAAGAAACTATTATTAAATATTAAAGTATGTAAATATAAGGTAAAATGTAATGTATTAAAGCAATAAAGATGAGCAAAAGTAGTGAAGCAAGTGAGCACTGTGTGTTTATTTCTCTCAGTTATTGACTGTTGATGTGAGGTTACCATTGGCCTTGAGTTCCCACCACTGTGACTTCCTTGTAGTAATGGACTACTACATCAAATTGTGAGGAAAAAAAATCCACTTTCTCTTCCCAAGGTTCTTTATGCCAGGGTATTTTATCACACCAACAGAAATGAAATTAGAACAGCAACCATAATCAAATTAATTGGGCAGGAACCCTCAGCAAATGCTGACATTTGTGTGTGTAAGCTGAGCAGTAATGAGGTATTTACACAATATTAAAATGCTTAGGAATTATAAAGGCGAAAACAGTGACATCATAGCAGAGAAACCTGGTAGAAAATACCTCAACAAAGTGATTGATGTGACATTTCCAGGGAAGGGCAGCTTAACAAAGGGGTGCCTTCTGATGGGGTGCCCCCATTTTGCTAAATGATAATGTATCAGGCAACCTCCACTGACTGGCATCCATTCTATAAAACAAACAACTCTCTAAGGCAATGATTCTCAACCTGAGGGTTGTGACCCCTTTTGGGGGTCAAAGGACCCCTTCATAAGGGGTTGCATATTAGATATCCCACATATCAGAAATTTACATTACAATTCATAACAGTAGTGGAATTACAGTTATGAAGTAGCAACAAAAATAGTTACATGGTTGGGGGGTCACCATGACATGAGGAACTGTCTTAAAGGGTTGCATCATTAGGGTGGTTGAGAACCACTGTTTTAAGGTCACTGTCACAAGAGACTAAGGAGCAAGTCCAGTTAGAATGACTCTAGGGATGGGACAATGGATATTCAGTATGGAATTTTAAAAGTATGTGTGTGTGTGTGTGTGTGTCTGTCTGTCTGTCTGTCTCTGTCTCTGTCTTTCTCTCTCTCTACTGTGTGTGTGTGTGTGTGAGGGAGAGAGAGAGGAGAGAGAGAAGAGAGAGAGAGAAGAGAGAGAGAGAAAGAGAGAGAAAGAGAGAGAGTAAGAAAGAGAGAGAGAGAGAAAGAGAGAGAGGAAGAGAGAGAGAGAGAAAGAGAGAGAGAGAGAGAGAGAGAGAGAGAGAGAGAGAGAGAGAGAGAGAGAGAGAGGTGATATGTGAGTGAATGTGTGTATGTGTGGGCATACTGGTGCCACAGCAACTGTGTGGAAGTTAGAGGACAGTCTTCTTTGGGTATCAACCCTTATCTACCTACCTTGTTTGAAGCAGGTCTCTTCACCTGGTGTGGATAGCCTGGCTATCCTCTGATCATCTGTTCATTCTCCTGGCCCTGCCTCCCATTTCTTGTAATTGCAGAGATTGCAGATGCTTGCACCTCTAATTAGCTTTTGCATGGGTGGAAGGGATCCAAACTCAAGTTGTCAGGCTTGCATAGCAAACTATTCAACTGTAGTCCATCTCCTCAACTCCCTGATGTGCAAGTGCTTTAAAGAATATTACTGGACATTGGTGAAATCTGAATAAGGTCTATAGAATAAGTGATAAGACTGAATGAATGTTAATTTTTTGATTTTGATAACCAGTAGTATGGATAGATAAGAAACACACACTGAAGGATTTAAGGTTCAGGAGATACTATATCTGCATTTGCCATCAAGTAGTTCATAAATATATAGCAAATGTAAAATACTAACAAGTTAGAATTGGGGTTAAAGGTATAGAGGGATTCTTATACTGCCCTTGTTGTTTTTCTGCCCATCTGAAATTCTATTACAATGTGCACTTGAAAATGATCACCAGTTGGAATCACTGTCCTTCACCCAGCTTGGCACTAGACACTTAAGAAGACTGGGATAAAACACAGCAGATGTGGGGGGATAAGAGTGGGGAGGGAGGTTTGGGTGAGGAGCAGGATGGCAGGGTAGGGCAGAGGAGGGGTAACAACCACCAATAATGCTTGTAAAGGCCTTATGGAAACCTGCTATCTTATAACTTCATTTATACATTATATATATTATACATTATGTACTATATATTATATAATATATAATAAAACAATAATAAAATATAACATTGTATTTTTTCATATAACAGAATTTAATTAGAGTTACCCTATACAGAGCATCATTCTCATTCCATAACCCATAGGTAGCCAAACAAAAATCTCAGTGCCAGGTGTGAGATATCTTACCTCCAGTTGTTGGTTCAGAGATGCCTGGAAGTCCTAAAACAATATGGGCTATTGCACTGCTCTTAATTGCCCACAAAAACTTGATGGTGAGGTCTTCTAAAAATTATTAATTTTTATAATATATGGATGTTTTGCCTGCATGTACATCTGTGAACCAAAGAGGCTGGAAGAGAACTTCAGATTCCTGGCGTGTGGGCTCTGGGAATTGAACCCCAGTATTGTAGAAGAGTAGCCAGCACTCTTAACCACTGCTCTGTCTCTTCAACCCCAATTAGTAAGACCTTATTGCCAAAAATGTAGTACACATTGGAACAGGAAATGGAGAAATCAAGTCAGTACTGACCAGGAAACTTCCTTCTTGCTAGATAGGTTTTGTAAAATTGGAAGATGTTGTGGGGAAGGTCTGGTGGTGATAAAATTATCAGTACTATAACTCAGGTTCAAACCTTGTGAGTGCAATAATGTCTGAGGTGGCAATATGTGCCCACGGGTATAATAGTCACACAGCGTTATAGAGGTAATCAACTGCTTTTTGGATTGGATTTAAATTCCACTCCATATTAGGAGACATCTAGTATGGTACTATAAATCTGGTCAAGACTTGTGGTTGTTGAGCTCACAGGCCACATCGGTGAACCTTCTTATTATTTTGCTGACTCAACATAGCATTAAACTGCCCTCTGTGTTCAAATTTCTATTCCTGTAGATGACTGCAGCTCTCTGATCTCAGAAAAGTTTATTTGTTCTGTGGACAGTGGTTAATGCAGAAACTCACAACCTGTCAAAGTGCTGAGAACAATGTCAGGGGAGCATTCAGCTACAAACAAGACATCTGTAGCTCACCCCCTTTCCAAGGGTGAGCAGAATTTCCAGGACAATTCTGCAATTTCCAGAACAATTGCAGAAGAGGGATGAAAGGACTGTAAGGTCCAGAGGTCAGGGAGGGTCAGCAGTAAACAATGCCTTCTTGATATACAGGCCTGCTAGAATCATGAGCTCAAAACAGCTGTTGTTGTCTGTTCCATGGAGAGGGAAGGTGTTCATGAGACAACACTCCCTATTGGGGAGCTGTGGACACCAAAGGCTGGAAGAAGGAGGATCGGTTTTCTTTAAGGGTCAGTGATGCTGTGATGGATGGCCCCACACTGAGGAGTGTATAGGTGGCACAACTTTGAGTTTATGGGTTACTAGGGCACAAGAGGACACAAAGTTGAGTAGAAAGTGAGCTGAGGGTATGTGTTAGTTTTTGTTACTTAGTTGTTGTAATGAAACGGCCCAAAGAAACTTGAGGAGGAAAGGGTTTCTTCAACTTCCATTTCTACATCACAGTTCATCATTGGTCAGGACAGGAACTCAAGCAGGGCAGCAACCCAGAGGCAGGAGCTGATGCAGAAGCCTTGGAGGAATGCTGCTTCCTGGCTTGTTCAACATGGCTTGCTCAGATTGCTTTCCTGTAGAACCCAGAATCACCAGCCTAGGGATGGTACCACCCTCAATAGGTTAGGCCCTTCCTTATCAATCAGTAATTAAGAAACCGCCCTTGAGACTTGTGTGCAGCCTGCTTTTATGGAGACTTTTCTTAATTGAGGTTTCCTCCTCTCAGATGACTTTAGCTTGTGTTAAACTGACAAAAACGTAGCCAAGACAGGGTGGGCCTAGGTAGATTTAGGGGTAAGAGTGCGTAAGTGAATATAGTCAAGTACATTGTATGAATAATTAAATATGCATTTAATTAATATTTAAATGTATGTATGTATGTAAGTAAGTATGTGTACTGGAAGCAGCGTCTCCAGATCAATGGGTGAGTCTTCAGGACAGGGCATTGGCAACACCAGGACCCTGTAGCCACGTCTTCCTTTTGATACCACTGTTCTGTATACTGTTCAAGGTCCTAGCTTTAGCTGCACCCGTTCTCAGGAGATGAAATGCTCAAACTCTCTGTAAGTTATTACTTGGACCCAGGGCTGCTGCTTTCAGGAGCAATATTTATTTATCTTGATTTCAATTTCAGTGTTTTCAGAGGACAACCCTCAACTCTCAGTTTCAGGGTGTAATTTCTAGTTCCTAATATTATCTTTACTCTTTTCCCAGGTATATTATGTGCTGGCTTCAGGCTCAATTAGATAGCTTTAGCTTCAATTAAACTGCTTTGATATTTAAAAACCCCACATTCTTTAAATGTCTAAAATCTTTGGTGTTTCTTGGCTTCTGTGTTCCCAGCCTAGTCCTGGATACCTGAAGGACAAATCTTCACTCTTGCTCATTATAGCCACGCTGAAGATTTCAGGAAACACACTTATGCATTCTTCAGCGAGCATTCTGTAATTATAATGAACATTTCGACTGCAATGAGGTTTGGCTGAATTGCAGTAGTTTCTGCAAATTATCTAAAATGGTTACAGTACCTGCAGTGGAAATTCAGTCCTGCCTATGTTAGGGATGAGGCGAGGAGAGCTGATTTCCACGCTGGTCTCTCTTCCATAAAAGGAAAGAACTGCTGCATGAGCCACTTTAACAGCAGAGGAAGCTGCAAATTGATTTTTTGACAGGATTGCTGGAGAGAATGATTAGGAGTGGGTGGAACTGACTGAGCAAAATGAGAAATGAAAAAGAACAACGGAGGGTAAGCCCGGATCCTGGGAGTAAGGATTGGCTGTAACTCAGAATAATAAAATCTATTCCTGAACCTGCTTGGCAGAAGGAAAGCCATACTTAGAAAAAATTTCCAACAACTGAATTAACATTTTTTTTTTAACGCCTGTCATGGAAACTGTTTTGTGAAAAAACATGCGCCGAATATGTGGTGTCTTCGATAGGGTTTTACTGCTGTGAACAGACACCATGACCAAAGCAGCTCTTATAAGGACAACATTGAATTGGGGCTGCTTATAGGTTCAGAGGGTCAGTCCAGTATCATCAAGGCAGGAACATGGCAGCATCCAGGCAGACATGGTGCAGGAGGAGCTGAGTTCTACATCTTCATCTGAAGGCTTCTAGCAGAATACTGACTTCCAGGCAGTTAGGATGAGGGTCCTCTAGCCCACATGCACAGTGACACACCTACTCCAACGGGGCCACACCTTCTCATAGTGCCACTCCCTGAGGGCTGAGCATATATAAACCATCACAATGACCTAGGGCTTAATATTGCTTTATAGTTAGAGATTGAAAGATATACATATTAAACAGAAGGAAAAAGAAAGAACATGGTGGTGGGGGTGTAGGGAACGGGGAGGGGGAATGGTTAGGAAAGCATTGTCAGCAAAGAGTGGGAAGACCCTTTGAAATGATGGTAGAGAACTGAAATAGAGTAAGTAAGCTAGAGAGGGGCTAGACTTGGGCTTGCAGGGTGACTCTGTAAAAACTGCCCACTGGTACATTAGACACATGGGTTGTCTGAAACAATTTGCATGATTGATGTGAGCAAAACTCACTCATATGAAGCTCAAAGTTCAGAACTGGCAAATAGTTCAAATTTTAGTCACAAAGCAGCTAAGACAAAGAATGAAGTGATTGATGCAATCTTCTACCCACGGCTGGGGGAGAATTTGCTCATGCTTTTCATAAGAAAAAGGAAAGCTGTTTTCTTTCTAGCCTTAAAAAAAAAAATCAGGGTATTGGCTCTGACAGATGAGGAGGAAGTGCAGGCAGGGGCCTCTCATCAGCTGAGGAAGGATGAGGGCTGGTTGTGCTCAAGAAGATGATCCTTCAGGCTCCACAGATGAGCTGTTCAGCATCTGAGGGAGCAGGCTTGGTCCCTGAGTTGGCAGAGAGACATGGGCTCGGACTTGGACTTCAGCCACACATTTTGTTATCTTCTTTCCTAATCCCAAACTTCAAAGCTATATGTGCAGTAGTTTCTTTATTTTTTCCATCTGATTTTTATTTTTAGTCCTGAGAATTGAACTTGGGTTCTGTGTGCACTGACGACATGCGCTCTGTCCCTGTCCTTCCCCTCACCCCCAATATTGGTGCTTGCCTTGTGTGAAGGACTCTTCTCTGCATGAACGAGGGGCGCCATCTCCTCCCAGTTCCTCCAGGAGCATATAGCATTGTCTATGATAAGATGATACTCCTCTCCTCTGGATCACGTCATGTGCCTACCATGCTTTAATATTCCATCTAACAGAAGTGCTCACACACATCTCTCCCTGGTTTTCAGCGCTCTCTTCATCTCACCTTCCATGTCCTAAGCTGCATCCAAGCTGAACTCAATCACTTTCAATGATAACAAAGTCAATGTTTTGGTTAGCATTAGTGACTTCCATGTCTTCCCCCCCCCCGCACCAATTTGATTATTGCAGTAATCAATAGCTGGATATAAATCCGTCAATACGCTCTTGACCCACTTGCACCTTATGGTCTTCTGCACTTTCCAATAGAAACCCGTCAGGGTCACCAGTGCTTTATGTAGTGCTTTCTGATGGCCTGGTTGTCCCTCCTATGTATTTTCCTCTGTTGCCATAATGAAACAGTATGCCCGCTTTATTCAAAGCCGGCATGTGGCTTTCTTTCTAGAGCGAGCTTAAACTACTTAGCATGGCTTGCCAGTTTCCTTGTCTTCTTTCTGGTTATCCCACACCCCCAGCACCTTTGTGAACTGCTTTAGCTCCCTAATTCTGTTGCCAATTTACCAACAGCAGCAGATTTGCTTTGATGCAATCAGCCCAGTTCTGTTCTGCTCGGGGCTTTCCCCATTCCTCTCTGTGGGGTGCTCGGTCCCTCTTCCAACCTGATGTATTTTCCTTGCAATCTATCACCTCCTTCAAGGTCCCCCCATGGTCTCCCTTCCTGAGTGGCCTATCTTGACCAATAAAATGTACTGGCCTCCTGTCTTCAATTTTCTTGTCTCTCACTCCACTACTGTGCAAACTCAAGAAGAGACTGGGTTTTGTTTTACATTTTAACCCTAGAATGGGGTACTGAAGGTACCTGCCATGGATTAATGTACCCATAAATATTTGGGGAATCTGTCTCCCAAGCTTTCCTTTTTAAGTGAAAGTTTTGCTTCTTGTTGGTAAACTGAGAAGACAACAACATCTCAATGTACTGGAGCTATCTGTGGCACAGACAGAAGAGTGCTGGATCTTTTTTGGCATCTCTCAGATCTCAGTGTGTAGATGACTGTATCCTTACGTGTCCATGCGGCTGGCACCACCTGTTGCCAAAGTGAAACTTCATTTGTGAAAGACTCTGGTTCAGCTTTAAAGCATTCTGTGGACTGGGATGCATTCGGGTGACACAGGATGACTCCTCATGGTCCCTCAACACCCCTGCGTCCTCTCTCGGCTCCGCCCAGTCACCTACTGCCAGTTTAAAGTAACACTGCTTCCTTTTGGGGCAGGCCTGAGCTGATTCAGAGGTAATAAATGTGCCTGGTGGCCTCCTGCCAACTCAGAGGCTCAGTATGACTCCATCTCCTACTGCTTGCGCCATGACCAAGGGCAATCTGGTTTCTGTGTGAAGCTCTGTGGAGCTTTGAGATGGCGAAGACATCTCTTGACCGCACAGCATCCTTTCTAGTAACAGAACATAACTACAAAATATAAAACCCTGAGAGGCCTTGTCCTAATGCCAAACCTATACCTGAAATTTATTTATAAAACCTTGGTTGAAAAAGAGCAATAAGAATAATTGGTCTGCAATTATTCTTCCCCTTTTCTTTAGTTTGTCTTTCTTACAGTCCAGACATCTGGAGTGAAACCAGAGGTTCATTTCCTCTTAAGTTCAGTTTCAAGTTAAGCCTCAGTTTCCACACAATTCTTTAAAAAAAATCTTTAAAATGTAGCATTTTATGATGTATTGATAATAAGAATTAAAGTTTTAAAAAGACACTTTGGAAAACTTGAAAGTTTTGGATTTTCTTCGTCAGTGGCTATGTGTCTAGGAGACCTGTTTGCCAGTGACCACATGCTACTGTTGACAGTGATTTCAAATACTGTAGTTAGCATATTTGTCTAGTACAATATAGGTTCACACAGTCATGGGGGACTAATTACTATTGAGCATCTCTGAGTGTGATAACTTAACTACCATGTTGCCTTTAAAAAAATAAATCTGTAAGAGATACTTAACTTCTAATAAAATGCAGAGGAGGGTTAATTTTCCTTAATTCCTAAGTGGGGTCCCTGGCATCAACCTTTCCCTGGCTAGTTTATCTGTCTAGCTCAGCCAGATAAGCCTTCCTCAAACACTATTTTCTCATGGAGTACCACAATTAAAATCATTTAGTTGTTTTACATTTAGAATAGAAGCCAACTCACCTTCAAACACATGCAAATGCGCATGTGCATACTCATGTGGTACTCAAGTGAGTTCTTGTGTATGCACACACACACACACACACACACACACACTCACACACTCACTTGGAGCCCACCTTTTGAGCAACAGAGGATTAGGCTAGGAGGAAACAACAGAAATGAAGAACTTATTCCTTAAAAGAACTAATTTTTAGGGCGGGGTAAGAACTCAATTGGAAAGCTTCACACATTCTGCGATCTTAATATCTGTTAATTTATGTTTCTAATTTTATCCTCAATTGAATCTTAGATTCTTTGTTGAAGTCCCTTAGTGTGCACTATTCCCTTACTGTACATATGCGTATCTTATCTATTTTCCCTGTCCTTTCTTTCCTTCCTTAAGGCTTTAAAAAAAAATCCTATTTTATTGTCTCATTCCTAGTCTGCAAGGTGATATCCTTCATTCTGGGGTTAGCATTCTGCTATAAAAAATAAAATAAAAATCCCTTAGGACCATTTACTCACACATGACTCATATTTTTAAAAATTCTCCTCATTCAAGTACTATTGTGAGGTTTATGTGTGCGTGTGTGGGCCATAGCCCATGTGCTCATCAGCTCTAATTGGTTTTGTGATCACTATGTCAAGCTTCACTGTAACATCATTTATGGGGATATCAGGTTCCCAGCAACAATCTGATTACTTATTGCCCATGGCCTTTGCTCCTCACTAACCATATTGTAGACTCAGCTCTTTCTAGAATAGTCTCCAGCAGCTGACCTGTTCAACAGGCTGAGAGCTTTTCTCCCCTCTACCCTTCTGAATTTTCTTTTTTCTTTTTTTTTAGTCTTTTTTTTATTGAGTATCTTCTTCATTTACATTGCCAATGGTAAAACCTTTCCCAATTTCCCCCCTCTCAAAAGCCCCCCTCCCCAACAATTCCCTACCCCTCCTCCCACCTCCTGCCTTCATGAATATGCCCCTCTACCCGACACACTCCCACCCCCAACACGCCCTCCCTCCGTTTCCCTTTGTTGGGACCTCTATTGAGCCTTTTTTTTTTTTTTTTTTTTATATTCGATATAATTTATTTACATTTCAAATGATTTCCCCTTTTCTAGCCCCCCCACTCCCCGAAAGTCCCGCAAGCCCCCTTCTCTTCCCCTGTCCTCCCACCCACCCCTTCCCACTTCCCCGTTCTGGTTTTGCTGAATACTGTTTCACTGAGTCTTTCCAGAACCAGGGGCCACTCCTCCTTTCTTCTTGTACCTCATTTGATGTGTGGATTATGTTTTGGGTATTCCAGTTTTCTAGGTTAATATCCACTTATTAGTGAGTGCATACCATGATTCACCTTTTGAGTCTGGGTTACCTCACTTAGTATGATATTCTCTAGCTCCATCCATTTGCCTAAGAATTTCATGAATTCATTGTTTCTAATGGCTGAATAGTACTCCATTGTGTAGATATACCACATTTTTTGCATCCACTCTTCTGTTGAGGGATACCTGGGTTCTTTCCAGCATCTGGCAATTACAAATAGGGCTGCTATGAACATAGTAGAACATGTATCCTTATTACATGGTGGGGAGTCTTCTGGGTATATGCCCAGGAGTGGTATAGCAGGATCTTCTGGAAGTAAGGTGCCCAGTTTTCGGAGGAACCGCCAGACTGATTTCCAGAGTGGTTGTACCAATTTGCAACCCCACCAGCAGTGGAGGAGTGTTCCTCTTTCTCCACACCCTCTCCAACACCTGCTGTCTCCTGAATTTTTAATCTTAGCCATTCTGACTGGTGTAAGATGAAATCTTAGGGTTGTTTTGATTTGCATTTCCCTAATGACTAATGAAGTTGAGCATTTTTTAAGATGCTTCTCCGCCATCCGAAGTTCTTCAGGTGAGAATTCTTTGTTTAACTCTGTACCCCATTTTTTAATAGGGTTGTTTGGTTTTCTGGAGTCTAACTTCTTGAGTTCTTTATATATATTGGATATTAGCCCTCTATCTGATGTAGGATTGGTGAAGATCTTTTCCCAATTTGTTGGTTGCCGATTTGTCCTCTTGATGGTGTTCTTTGCCTTACAGAAACTTTGTAATTTTATGAGGTCCCATTTGTCAATTCTTGCTCTTAGAGCATACGCTATTGGTGTTCTGTTCAGAAACTTTCTCCCTGTACCGATGTCCTCAAGGGTCTTCCCCAGTTTTTTTTCTATTAGCTTCAGAGTGTCTGGCTTTATGTGGAGGTCCTTGATCCATTTGGATTTGAGCTTAGTACAAGGAGACAAGGATGGATCAATTCGCATTCTTCTGCATGCTGACCTCCAGTTGAACCAGCACCATTTGTTGAAAAGGCTATCTTTTTTCCATTGGATGTTTTCAGCCTCTTTGTCGAGGATCAAGTGGCCATAGGTGTGTGGGTTCATTTCTGGATCTTCAATCCTGTTCCATTGATCCTCCTGTCTGTCACTGTACCAATACCATGCAGTTTTTAACACTATTGCTCTGTAGTATTGCTTGAGGTCAGGGATACTGATTCCCCCAGATTTCCTTTTGTTGCTGAGAATAGTTTTAGCTATCCTGGGTTTTTTGTTGTTCCAGATGAATTTGATAATTGCTCTTTCTAGCTCTGTGAAGAATTGAGTTGGGATTTTGATGGGTATTGCATTGAATCTGTATAGTGCTTTAGGCAAAATGGCCATTTTAACTATATTGATTCTGCCGATCCATGAGCATGGGAGGTTTTCCCATTTTTTGAGGTCTTCTTCCATTTCCTTCTTCAGAGTCTTGAAGTTCTTGTCATACAGATCTTTCACATGTTTGGTAAGAGTCACCCCAAGATACTTTATACTGTTTGTGGCTATTGTGAAGGTGGTCATTTCCCTAATTTCTTTCTCAGCCTGCTTATCCTTTGAGTATAGGAAGGCCACTGATTTGCTTGAGTTGACTTTATAACCTGCCACTTTGCTGAAGTTGTTTATCAGCTGTAGGAGCTCTCTAGTGGAGTTCTTTGGGTCACTTAGGTAGACGATCATGTCGTCTGCAAATAATGATAGTTTGACTTCTTCCTTTCCAATTTGTATCCCTTTGACCTCCTTATGTTGTCGAATTGCCCGAGCTAGTACCTCAAGTACAATATTGAAAAGATAAGGAGAAAGGGGGCAGCCTTGTCTGGTCCCTGATTTCAGTGGGATTGCTTCAAGTTTCTCTCCATTTAGTTTGATGCTGGCTACGGGTTTGCTGTATATTGCTTTTACTATGTTTAGGTATGGGCCTTGAATTCCTGTTCTCTCCAAGACTTTAAGCATGAAGGGATGCTGAATTTTGTCAAATGCTTTTTCAGCATCCAATGAAATGACCATGTGGTTTTGTTCTTTGAGTTTGTTTATGTAGTGGATTGTATTGATGGATTTCCGTATATTGAACCAACCCTGCATTCCTGGGATAAAGCCTACTTGATCATGGTGGATGATCGTTTTGATGTGTTCTTGGATTCGGTTGGGAAGAATTTTATTGAGTATTTTTGCATCGATGTTCATAAGGGAAATTGGTCTGAAGTTCTCTTTCTTTGTTGGATCTTTGTGTGGCTTTGGTATCAGCGTAATTGTGGCTTCGTAGAAGGAATTGGGTAGTGTTCCTTCTGTTTCTATTTTGTGGAATAGTTTGAAGAGTATTGGTGTTAACTCTTCTTTGAAGGTCTGGTAGAATTCTGCACTGAAGCCATCTGGTCCTGTGCTTTTTTTGGTTGGAAGACTTTCTATGACTCCTTCTATTTCTTTAGGCATTATGGGACTGTTTAGATGGTCTAGTTGGTCCTGATTTAATTTTGGTATTTGGTATCTGTCAAGGAAATTGTCCATTTCCTCCAGATTCTCCAGTTGTGTTGAGTATAGGCTCTTGTAGTAGGATCTGATGATTTTTTGGATTTCCTCAGTTTCCGTTGTTATATCTCCCTTTTCATTTCTAAGTTTGTTAATTTGGATACTTTCTCTGTGCCCTTTGGTCATTCTGGCTAAGGGTTTATCTATCTTGTTGATTTTCTCAAAGAACCAGCTCCTGGTATTGTTGATTTTTTGTATGGTTCTCTTTGTTTCTACTTGATTGATTTCGGCCCTGAGTTTGATGATTTCCTGCCTTCTACTCCTCCTGGGCGAAATAGCTTCTTTTTGTTCCAGGGCTTTCAGGTGTGTCATTAAGCTGGTAATGTATGCTCTCTCCATTTTCTTTTTGGAGGCACTCAGGGCTATGAGTTTTCCTCTTAGCACTGCTTTCATTGTGTCCCATAGATTTGGGTATGTTGTGTTTTCATTTTCATTGTGTTCTAAAAAGTCTTTAATTTCTTTCTTTATTTCTTCCTTGACCAAGGTATCATTGAGTAGAGTATTGTTCAGTTTCCACGTGTATGTGGGCTTTCTGTTGTTTCTGTTGCTATTGAAGACCACTTTTACTCCATAGTGATCAGATAGGAGGCATGGGATTAGTTCGATCTTCTTATATTTGTTGAGGTCTGTCTTGTGACCAATTATATGGTCGATTTTGGAGAAGGTACCATGAGGTGCTGAGAAAAAGGTATATTCTTTTGTTTTAGAATAGAATGTTCTATATATATCTGTTAAATCTAATTGGTCCAAAGCTTCAATTAGTTTCATTGTGTCCCTGTTTAGTTTCTGTTTTCCTGATCGGTCCATTGAGGAAAGTGCAGTGTTGAAGTCACCCACAATTATTGTGTTAGGTGCAATGTGTGCTTTTAGTTTTAATAAAGTTTCTTTTACAAAAGAGGGTGCCCTTACATTTGGGGCATAGATGTTCAGGATTGTCAGTTCTTCTTTTTGTATTTTTCCTTTGACCAGCAAGAAGTGTCCCTCAGGGTCTCTTTTGATGACTTTGGGTTGAAAGTCAATTTTATCTGATATTAAAATGGCTACTCCAGCTTGTTTCCTGAGACCATTTGCTTGTAAAATTGTCTTCCAGCCTTTTACTCTAAGGTAGTGTTTGTCTTTGACCCTGAGGTGTGTTTCCTGTAAGCAGCAAAATGTAGGGTCCTGTTTACGTATCCATTCAGTTAGTCTGTGTCTTTTTATTGGGGCATTAAGTCCATTGATGTTAAGAGATATTAAGGAATAGTGATTGTTACTTCCTATCATTTTTGACGTTATTTTTTAAATTTGAATGCTTAACTTCTTTTGGGTTTGATGAAAGGTTACTATCTTGCTTTTTCCAGGGTGAAGTTTCCCTCCTTGTATTGGTGTTGTCCTCCTATTATCCTTTTTAGGGCCGGGTTTGTGGATAGATATTGGGTAAACTTGGTTTTGTCATGAAATATCTTAGTTTCTCCATCTATGGTGATTGAGAGTTTTGCTGGATATAGTAGTTTTGGTTGGCATTTGTGTTCTCTTAGAGTCTGCATGAGATCTGCCCAGGACCTTCTAGCCTTCATAGTCTCAGGTGAAAAGTCTGCTGTGATTCTGATAGGTCTTCCTTTATATGTTACTTGGCCTTTTTCTCTTACTGCCTTTAGTATTCTTTCTTTGTTTAGAACATTTGGTGTTTTGATTATTATGTGACGGGAAGTATTTCTGTTCTGGTCCAGTCTGTTTGGAGTTCTGTAGGCTTCTTGTATATTCATGGGCATCTCTCTCTTTAGGTTAGGGAAGTTTTCTTCCATAATTTTATTGAAGATATTTGCTGGCCCTTTAAGTTGTAAATCTTCACTCTCCTCTATGCCTATAATCCTTAGGTTTGGTCTTCTCATTGTGTCCTGGATTTCCTGGATATTTTGGGTTACAAGCTTTTTACATTTTGCATTTTCTTTAACTGTTGAGTCCATGGTTTCTATGGAATCTTCAGCATCTGAGATTCTTTCTTCTATCTCTTGTATTCTGTTGTTGATATTTGTATCTCTGTCCCCTGATTTCTTCCCAAGGCTTTCTATCTCCAAAGTTGTCTCCCTTTGAGTTTTCTTAGTTGTTTCTACTTCTGATTTTAGATCCTGGATGGTTTTGCTTAGCTCCTTCACTTGCATGTTTGTGTTTTCCTGTAATTCTTTAAGAGATTTTTGTGTTTTCTCTTTCATGAGCTCAGCCTGTTGACCAAAGTTCTCCTGTATTTCTTTAAGAGATTTTTGTGTTTCGTCTTTCATGACCTCAGCCTGTTGAGCAAAGTTCTCCTGTATTTCTTTAAGTGTTTTTTGCATTTCCTCCTTGTTGGCTTTTGTATTCTCCTGGATTTCTTTCAATGATTTTTGTGTTTCCCTTGCAAGGGCTTCTACCTTTTGATCCATTGTCTCCTGAATTTCTTTATGTATGACCTTCATGTGTTCCTGTACCAGCATCATGACCAGTGATTTTAAATCCAAATCTTGTTTTACTGGTGTGATGGGGTATCCAGGACATGTTGGTAGAGGAGAATTGGGTTCAGATGTTGCCATATTGCCTTGATTTCTGTTAGTGACGTTCCTGCGTTTGCCTTTTGCCATCTAGATCTCACTGGTGTTAGTTTATCTTGTCAGTGCTGGACTCACCAGTGCAAGCTGCCCCTTCCCAGTTGGCCTCTGGTGCACAGCTTACCTCCTGCACTGCTTGTAGACAGTGTGCTGCTGCCCAGGCTGTTCAGATCCCAAAGCAGGCACCCGAAGGCTCCCGCTGGGGCCCGCTGGATTCACTGGAGCACACTGACTTCTCCCAGCTGGCCGCCCGGAAGCCCAGCTAGCCACTTGCAGGACTTGGAGGTGTAATGCTGCCGCCCAGACTGATCTCAGTCTGTCCGATTCCTGGAGTACGGAACCAAGATGGATCCTCCTCTCCTGACTGGTGGGAGGCCGAGTTCACTCTATTGAGCCTTTATCTGACCTAAGACCACTCCTCCCACTGATGCCCAATAAGGCATTCCTCTCCCTCATTTTTGGCTGGAACTATGTGTACCCCTTGGTTGATGGTTCAGTCCCTGGGAGTCTTGTGGTGTCTGGGTGTCTGAAGTCATTGTTCTTCCCATGGGGCTATAAACCCCTTCAGCTCCTCCAGACCACCCTCCAGATCCTCCGTTGGAGACTCCAAGCTCAGTCCAATAGTTTGTTGCTAGTTTCTGCCTCTGTATTTGTAAGGCTCTGGCAGGGCCCCTTTGGAGACAGCCATGGCATGCTCCTTTTGGTACACACTTTGGGTTTGGTGACTGTTTATAGGATGACTCCCCAGGTAGGGCACTGGGTGGCCTTTACTTCAGACTCTGCTCCACACATTGCCTCCCTTGTTGCTCCTGTGAGTATTTTGTTCCCTTTCTCAGAGGAACCATAGCACCCTCACTTAAGTCCTCCTTCTTCTTGAGCTTCCTGGGCTGGGTGAATTGTAAATTGTTTATTTTGAACTTTTGAACTAGCATCCACTTATCAGTGAGTGCATACCATGTGTGATCTTTTGTGATTGGGTTACCTGACTCAGGATGATATTTTCTAGTTCCATCCATTTGCCTAAAAATTTCCTGAATTCATTGTTTTTAATAGCTGAATAGTACTCCATTGTGTATATATACCACAGTTTCTGTATCCATTCCTCTGTTGAGGGACATCTGGGTTCTTTCCAGCTTCTGGCTATTATAAATAAGGCAGCTCTGAACATAATGGAGCATGTGTCCTTATTACATGTAGGAGTACTTTATGGGTATATGCCAAGGAGTGGTATAGCTGGGTCCTCAGGTAGTACTATGTCTAATTTTCTGAGGAATCGCCAAACTGATTTCCAGAGTGGTTTTACCAGCTTGCAATCCCATCAACAATGGAGAAGTGTTCCTCCCCCCCCCCCCCCCCCGCATCCTCTCCAGTATCTGCTGTCCCCTGAGTTTTTCATCTTAGCCATTCTGAGGTGGAATCTCAGTGTTGTTTTGAACACAGGGAAGTTTGCATTTCCCTGATAACTAAGGATGCTAAACATTTCTTTAGATGCTTTAGAGCCATTTGAGTTTCCTCAGTTGAGAATTTCCTATTTAGCTCTGTACCCCATTTTTAATAAGGTTATTTGATTCTCTGGAGACTAACTTCTTGAGTTCTTTGCATACATTGGATATTAGCCCTCTATTGGATGTAGGGTTAGTAAAGATCTTTCCCCAATTTTGTTGGTTGCCGTTTTGTTCTATTGACTATGTCCTTTGCTTTACAGAAGCTTTGCAGTTTTATGAGGTCCCATTTGTTGATTCTTGTTCTTAGAGCATAAGCCATTGGTGTTCTGTTCAGAAACTTTTCCCCTGTGCCCATGTGTTCAAGGTTTGTCACCACTTTCTCCTCTATAAGCTTCAGTGTGTCTGATTTTATGTGTAGATCCTTGATCCACTTGGACTTGAGCTTTGTACAAGGAAATAAGAATAGGTTGATTTACCTTTTTCTGCATGCTGACCTCCAGTTGATCCAGCACCATTTGTTAAAAATGCTGTCTTTTTTCCACTGGATTTTTTTTTTAGCTCCTTTGTCAAATATCAAGTGACTGTACATGGGTGGGTTCTTTTCTGGGTCTTCAATTCTATTCCATTTATCTTCCTGTCTTCTGAATTTTCTACAAGTTCAGAAAAATCATGTGTGTACAAAGTCACTAATTTGGTTGGTGATGTAGCTCAGGAGTTAACTTCTTGCTGTTGGAGTTATGCGATTTGTGCCTTGGGTATTCAGAACTTCAGGGCTAATTAATATCCACTTATCAGAGATTGCATTCCATGTGTATTCTTTTGTGATTGGGTTACCTCACTTAGGATGATATTTCCCAGATCAAACCATTTGCCTAAAATTTTTGTGAATTCATTGTTTCTAATTGCTGAGTAGTATTCCATTGTGTAAAAATATCACATTTTCTGTATCCATTACTCCTTTGAGGGGCATCTGGGTTCTTTCCAGCTTCTGGCTATTATAAATAAGGCTGCTATGAACATAATGGAGCATGTGTCTTTATTACATGCCGGGGAATCCTTTGGGTATATGCCCAGGAGAGGTATAGCAGGGTCCTCTGGAAGTGTCATGCCTAGTTTTCTGAGGAACTGCCAGACTGATTTCCAAAGTGGTTGTACCATCTCACAGCCCCACCAGCAGTGGAGGAGTGTTCCTCTTTCTTCACATCCTCTCCAACACCTGCTGTCTCCTGACTTTTTAACCTTAGCCATTCTGACTGGTGTGAGGTGAAATCTCAGGGTTGTTTTGATTTTCAGCAAAACATTCTTTCACCTGTCTGCTTTCACATCCTTTCACCTGTGTGCCCCAGCAAAACATTATTTGACAAAAGTAGCCTTCCAAAGAAACTAGAAGTTTCCACTTCAGTTGCAGGTTATTTTTTCAATAGTCAAAAGTCAGCCTGGTGTTACTTCTCTCCAGGGCATCCTTCTGAACCGCTGCCCAAGTTGAAATGTTCATTTTGTTTACTTCAGTCCTCTGCCCTAAAAGCAATCCAGGCAGGTCATCCAAAGTCCTGCACAACAAAGCTCTTTAGTGGTTCCCAAATGCCTAGGGAGAGAGCTGGGCACTGTTGAAGAACATTGACTAAATAGTCAACAGTTCTATTTTTCTTTGTGGGCTCTGAAACTTTTTCCTTGATGGCTTGGGACATCACACAGACTTAGTTTCCTTTTCTGTGTTAACATTGGACACCAAACACAGAAAAACATGCAGCATGTGCTCAGTCTCACGAGAGAAGCTACAAACATCAGCTTGGATGCAGCTGGGATAGTAATCACTAGAGGCTGGGAGGGTGGAACATGTATAAAAGGAGGCTTGATATCAAGTACTGAAGCCAGGAGTGAGTGGAGTTTATATCAGCCTGTTCCATATCTTAGGAATATCTAGAAAGGAGGATCCTAAAGGCTCCAGACATAAGGAATAAGAGGGTAATGTTAACTGCCTTGACTTGATCAGTGTAAGATGGATGCATGTATTGAAATATCACACTGTACCCCATTAATGTGGCCAGCTGCTCAGTGGGTATTCAGTTTCAGTTAAATAGGAGAGGAAGATCTGGAGGACTATTGCATGGGAGGATGACTATAGATAGTCATAACGAAATATAAAAATACATAGCCAATATATTTTATTAAAAATAAGATGGGAACTAAATAGTTCATATATCAAATTTAAAGGTTTGGGGGACTTTAGAAAAGATGATGCATGTGGAAATAAAGCCCTATAAGATGTAGACACCTTTTTAAATTGATATTTTTTAGCTTAACAAACAAAGTATTGGGTTTCACCATGACATCTTCATACATGTGAATCATAATGCTTTGTTTTCAATTGTTCTCCAGTACCCTCCACCATCCCATCTCCCATCCATCTTGTTGCCTTTAGTCCCCAAATTAGACTCAACTTCTGCTTTCTTAGTTCCATCACCTTCTAAAATCTCCCCCTTCAGGCCCTCCAGCTCCTTTCTCACAAGCCCTTTGCTAGGCTCATGACCTGCACCCCCACAATATATATACATTTGTAATTTTAAAGTTAGGTTATGTGTGAGAGAAAACATAGTCTGTCTTTCTAAATCTAGCTTACTATGCTTAACATACTGATTTTTAATCATCCATCTTCCTGAAAGCGTCATGATTTTATTTTTATTGACTGCTAGGTAAATTTCTATTCTGTCCATTTATTTACTGATTTGTTGATGAATATGAATGCTAGTTCTATATCCTGGCTATTGTGAATTGTGTAGCATGAAATGTATGGCCTATTAAACATTTGTTTCTTCATTGTGTGTGCACACACACACATCGTGGTTATGTTTGAACATGTACTCTCTTGTGCCCACAAGTGTGCCACAGCAGTCATGAGGATGCTACAAGACAGCTTGTGGGAATTTTTTCTTTCTCTTTCTACCATGTGGGCTTTGGGGACTGCACTCAGGCTTGACACGAGGTGACTTTACCCAATGAGCCATCCCATTGGCCCAACATGTAGATCTTATGGCACATAGAATGTGAAGCACTGAACTTGTTTTTTTTTCCTCTTGCTTCTTTACTTCAAGGCCAGATTCAAGTGTGATTTCTTTCATAAAGCCTTGCTTTTCATGGTCATATTTAAGTTCTTCCCTTATTATGTCTATAGAAGTTTCATATCCTTGACATTTCAATTTCTCCTCTGTGTTGTGTTCCTGATAGTCCTGTTCCTACCTGCTTAGCCATCTTGATAGGTAGGTCCTGCATAGTGTGTGCATTTATATCACCACAATAATCAGAGTTACACTTTGTTATTATTCCCACTTTTATAGGTGACTCAAGCAAGATAGAGGAACCATTTGCTGAGCTCATGTTATGTTTTAAGTGGTAGGAAGATCCTCATCAGCCTGGCTTCCAGTCTCAGGTTCTCAGTACAGCCCAGGCTTCTCCACTCTGTCTTGATGACTTTTGATGCATACTTGTTAGATGAATTAGCAGGAATCTTTATCTTCCTCAGCCTCCTTTCCTACTCTTAGTTCCCTACTACAGAACTGCATCTGTCTTCAATTGGGGATTGTGAAGCATTTTATTATCTCGAAAACATGGCTTACAAGTATACATGTTGACCATCTTTTGCCATTAAGAATGCTATGGTAGAGGCTGGAGAGATGGCTCAGTGGTTAAGAGCACTGACTGCTCTTCTGAAGGTGCTGAGTTCAAATCCCAGCAACCACATGGTGGCTCACAACCATCCATAACTAGATCTGACGCCCTGTTCTGGTGTGTCTGAAGACGGCTACAGTGTACTTACATATAATAGATAAGTCTTTGAAAAAAAAAGAATGCTATGGTAAGTTTGTGCTTTTTTCTTCTTCTCTAAGGCTTTTATAATCCTCACAACACAAGTTAGATGAGTCTTGCTAATAAGAATAAATCCATAGTGTCAACTACTCAGTGTTTACTCTAACTTCTGAGATGTGACCTTCAGCATTACATATTATGATGCAAGCCACCCTGAAATCCTCTGCTGTTGAAGCAATGCTTAGTGTACACTTGGCATGGGACCTGGGGCTTCTGCCTCTACTCTGCTTGCTTGTTTACCTTGGACTGGCTCTTGTGAGTTGGATCTCTTCCTAATTACCCTTGCTTCTGGCCTTCTACCAGTCTCTTGCCATCAGGTAGCCAGATGCAGGATTCAGTCCAGCTTGATTTTGGGGCATATATCACCCTATTCTTTGACAAATTAACTTCTAGTTTTGAAATCTATTCCTAATAAGTATAATGACTTCTGCAACGGTTTTTCTGACTTATTCATAATAATGTCTAAAATTGACATTTATTGTTTATACCATGACGGTCATAGGGCTAATGCTCTTAAAGATACTGCTTTTTTTTTAAAAAAATATTTGAGTGATAAAAGTATTTCTATTTGACAGATGAGAACAGGAAGCTTGTAAATATTAAATGAGGAGACAAGGCTTGATTGTATATCTGCCTGGTACCAAAACTCCTGATCTTGATCATGGTATAGTCACTGTTGTCTTTTCTTACCTGGAAGCTAATCATGAATTGTCAATTGCACCTGTGTTATTAAAATTAAATTATCTTGGGCTTGGAGAAATGGTTTGGTGGTTAGAAGTGCTTGCTGCTCTTGCAGAAGACTTGGGTTTAGTTCCCAGAACCCACAAGGCAGCTTACAATCACCTACAACTCCTGTTCCAGGGGAAATCCAGAGCTCTCCTCTGAACTCTGCAGGAACCAGGCATGCACACAGAGCACATGCACACACATACAGGCAAAGCACTGCTACATATAAAAATAAACATATACTTAAAAATAATTTATAATTTAATTATACTTAAGTTTATAATTTGTGATGCTGAGGTTGAAACCCTCAGATTCTTGCCTGTTTGATAAACTCTCCACCACTAAATTACATATATTCACTGTTCACATATCCATGCTCAATGATACAGGCAAATATATAGAACTGTTGGATAGGTGGGCTTTTTGTTTTTCTTATTTTAACAAAAGTTGGGAAACTGACTAATACATTTTTAGAAACTTGCAGTTAAATTTTTTTATCTGTGGACTTTAATGTGCGCAAGGCATCAATATTAATGATGAATTTTATTGTCATGATAATAACGTGACTAAAGAACAAAGCAGTAGCTATTGTCTAAGGTGCTTTTCATGTATTACATGGATTGCCTCAATAGTCCAGTGAAGCAGTAATGCAGTCCTACCCCCTCCCTTCTTAAGGATGTAAAACAGAGGGACAGAGATCTGTTGCCCTAGATCCTTGAACTAACTGTGCCTGCATCAGGCAGTCAGGAGAACTCTGAGTATAATTTAATAGAGTGCCTGCATTTAAATAGAATTCATATGCCCAGTGGATTATGCGAAACATGGGCCAGTTCAACTTTAATAATTATGTTTAAAACTCTGGAGTGGTGACTGAGCAGCTAAGAGTACTTGCTGCTCTTGCAGAGGAGCCGGTTTGGTTCCCAGTGCCCACATAGGGGCTGGCAATCATTTATAACTCTAGTTCCAGGAGATCAGGTATTTTCTTTTAGCCTTTGCAACTACACATAGTGCACATACATACACGTAGGCACACTAAAATCAAACAAATTATTAAAAAAATCTCATTTTTCAGAATTCACTTTTACATTTGGTCAATTATCATAATCCAATTTTACTTCTGTTTTTATGTTCTCCCTTTCCTCTTTTACTCATGCTTTGAAAAATTGCATTCATGTCAGAATCCTTTTGTAAATAAAGTATAAAAGGAGCTCTTTTATTGTAGGCATTTGTAGATTATGCAATATTATTAAATATTTATTTTACCTGTGGAGAAAGAAAGAATTATATACAATTCCTGATTTAAATACTTAAATAACATTAGGAAACAGACTATTGCATTTTAAATTTATTTATGCAGTGGGATTACATATTCAGTGCCAAGGAAACTTACCAAGAAAGGATGCCTGAGTTGAGATTGCTTTGGAAAAGCAATCTTAAGACAAAAATTGAAATAGGAGTAGCATTTTTGGTAAGTAAAGGGACTTACAGTAGGGGTAGCTTCAAAGAGGAGGGAAAGAGAATCTGGACCACAAAGAAAGGTGTGTCTAGGCGCTACCACACCATACTGGGAATTTAATCCCACTTGGGTGTCTGAGACAGTTACTACTGATTGAAAGGTAGGGAGTCAGACTATACCTCAGCTTCCACTAGTCATGGATTGAAGTTGATCCTGAAGACATCATTCAGGTTAAAAGTTTGTTCTATGTTAGCCATTGAGAGTCCTTGGCAGGCCGATGCAGGGGCTGACAGTTGGGAATCACGCCTGAGTGTCCTGGAGGGCTAGGAATATGGGCCTTCTAACAACCTCTGCTGCGGAGGTATACTCAGGCCAGAAGCTTGGAGAAGGTTTTGTTAAAGATGTGCTTTGAGTAAGTTATCGATGATAATCCCTTTCCTCTAAGCATGTAGGGTGGAATTGTGAACTTTTCTCCAGGGAGAGAGAACAGCATGTGCAAGACAGAGAGGCATGAGAGAACCGGGAATTTAGAGATACTTAAAGTTATTGAGCACTTCTTAAACCTCGAGGGTAGCATAAGGACATGGAGCAGGATGCCTAGGTTTGGGCAACTAAAGAGTAGCCTTTTTTGTAGTAGTGTTTTGTGCCATGCTGAGTCTTCTGTATGGGAGATGGAGAACTGCTCAAGATTTTTTTGAACAAGAAAAGGAGATGCTCATATTCATAGTTTTAAGGTTATTTTGGCTAGCATAGTAGAAATTGAATAAAGGGGTGGAAGGCAGGGAGACATGGAAAAGGAGTCTAGCAAGATGGATGTTTGGGTTTCAAAGAGAAAGGCACTTTGTGGCTAGTTTACAAAGGAGGTTAAGTGGACCTGGGCGTGGTCAGAGAGGAGTCAGGGTATCTCTAGGACTCTACCATAGGTGATGGGAGGTGGGAGGTTGGAAACCGCAAAAAAAGTAGTAAAAGGCAGGGATGAGGGGAGGAAGGACCTCTGGGTGTGGACAGCAGATACATGTAAGAAGAGCAGCAAATGGGTGGGAGAAGATGGGTGGGAAGGAGTTAAGTACAAGGGGCCTTTGAATCCTCAGAAGGAACATTTTAAAAGCAAAAGGACACAAGGGCCTTAGGTTTCAAAGAGTCACTAAATGGTCTTCTATGGTTTTTCTTCCCCATTAGAAGATGTAATTCAACATTCCTAGAATATGTGGATTTGGTTGGTTTCCGAAAATAAAAGACAGAGACGGAACCAAAGAAAACACATTTAAATTTTTTTTAAAAACAAATTCCAGTTTCTAATAGCTGATGCTTAGCTGAAGTAACTTGGCATCATTTTAAATAAACTTCCCCTGGATTTTGCTTGGAATGATGAACCTCCAGTATAGCTGGGGTTAAAGACACTGCCCTGTGAAAAAGACATTTCTTAAGGGACCTCACTTCCCCTGCCTCATTTGACTACATTTTGAACATATTTTCATTTGAACACAAATCATAAGAAGAGAAACATTTTTGATATTTGATATTTTCTATAACTGCCCAAATAAAGTCTTTAAATAAAATATTCACTGTGGCCAGCCGGTGTTCCAGCTGGACCATGAGCCAGGCTGAGTTGGTGTCTGTGGCCCATATTACCACCGAGGGCTATGGGGAGTATGGAGTCTGTGCGGCAGCCTGAAGCCATGTTGGTGCTCATGGGCTATGCTGCTGCTGGAGGTTGTGGTGGAGGTAGGGTTGGGAGTTGGGGAAGGGGAGGAGGGAGCGTATTGATCTGAGTAGTCTGCACTACCACCAGAGCTTATGTTGATGTCCTGATTGTCTTTGAATGGTTTGTCTGGGTCTGGGGTCCTACTGAAGCCTAGACTGTGTTCATGTTTTGTGAAATTTCCAGAAACCATGTGAAGGCCTGTGCCTTCTGTTTCTGCTGACCGTGAAGAGCAAGGAGGCTACTTTTGCTGTAATATCAATGACTAGAGATGCACAGTGGAGAGGGAAGGACATGGAAGGCTTCTACGACAACCCAACTCCCCCCCCAACCCCCTAACAGCCTAGGCAGAAAACTACTAAAGAGAACACTTAAAATGTGTGGTGTCTGAGATGCTGAAGAGTAGTTAGCTCTCCACAATTGGTGGCTTGGGTGTGGGGAGGTCTTAGTTCTATTTAAGGGACAGGCCACTGAGAGTTTGAGCACGATCCCTTGAGTGAGTAGACAATACAAATTCGTCTTTTTTTCTTATTTTTATTTTTACCTTGTTGGGGCACAAGGATGGGGGGCAGACATGGAAGGACTGGGAAGTAAGTTTGATGGGGTAAATGATGTGAAAGTCCGGGAGAATCTGTAAAATTATTATGATAATGACAACAAAAATGTAACAAACCCAAACCAAAACAACAACAACAAACCATAAGACATACAGCCAATACAGGCATCTCTGCACGTCTTTCTGTTTTCTGTGTGTCACCTTCTTTTTTCTAGCTATAAATGCAGCCCACCCCTTTGATCGAGTTGTACATTGTGAGCCACACCACTATGTGGTTCTAGAATAGTAAAAGGCAATTAAAAAGTGGAAATTGGGGACAGAGAGAAGACTCCACAGTTAGAAGTCCTTATTGCTCTTGCACAGGATCTGGAGTTGGTTCCTAGCACCCACAGCAGGTATCCCTCAGTCACCTGTAATCCTGTTCCAGGGGATCTGACACCCTCTGCTGACTTCCACATAAACTCATGTAGACACACAGACAGACAGACAGACAGACAGACAGACAGATCTTTTAAAAGAAGTGTAAAGCTAGAGAATGCAGGTTTATCTCAGTGATAGAGTACTTGGATAGCCACTGCAGGGCCCCAGTTTTGTCCTAGCACTAGAAAAATCAATTTTTTAAAAAAGAACAAAAACCAAAACCAACCAAACAACCAACCAAACAACCAATCAACCAAAACATTCATCGAAATGTCCAGTAGAAGAAGAAATAAGATAATTTGAGAGCTATTCACTCATCAGTATACTCATGGAATAAATAGGATTATCTGATTAAGCCTTAACTCCAAGATAAGTAATGCAGTTAGTGTAGTTCTATGCGTGGATAGCAAAACACCTTCTCAGTTTTAAAAGGATGCTGCTCTTTCAGGGAACACACACGGAAATAGCTGTGGACTGTGATGCTCTGTGCTCATAGATACAGGCAAAACGTGTTATTGGAGCCTAGAAGATGCAAGAAAGGGGGAAGCCAAAAAATGAGGTGAAAAATAGGAGCTTTGATTCTTCCAAGACTGTAGTTTGGTATTGCTGCACCTCCTCCTCCTTCTCCTTTTCTTTTTCTTCATTTCATGTAGCGATTGAGAACAAAGTTTATACTCTAGATATTTCATGAGCCCAGTATCATGAAAACATATCACTGTGTAAACATTGGCCTCTCACTGCATGGCCTGTCCTGCCATCCCTTTTCTGGGAACTGCCAAGTGATCTCACTGTTCATAAAGTTACAGAAGTTGACCCTTGGGAATAATTCTTCAGTGGATATCTCCAACTCCTACCCAGAGAGAGCCAAATGATCCAAACTCAGAGTCCAGAGAATGGGGTTGGTTGTTTTTAGGAGAGACACCCATGTCTACTAGGAGCTGCCCCAGCCTTGCTTTGCTGTATAGATTTTAAATAGAGGAAAGAGGGCTGTAAGCAAAGAGAAGAATTGGTAATCACATGCAGCAACAACAAAAGGGGACTGGAAATCCCAGGGACTTTGTGGTTGCCATAGAATCTTCCAGAGGTCTTGTAGCATTCACACCTTTGAGCCCAAAGTTTTTTTCCCACAGGCTTTTCACACAATTCCCATTAGTCAGAACCATGTCCCTACAGTTCAGACCCAACCTCAAACTGTAGTGAATGTCTGCTGTTTGCCTCCTTGGGATTTGTACTTAAGTCCCTCTCGTCTGCCAGCATTAAGTTCTTGTTTCTATGCACTTCAAGAATCTTCAGTTTCTGAAGGTGAGGACAGTGGAGCTGACTTCACTCTAAGTCAGCCTGCTTGTGGCTGATCTGTGAAGTCTTCAAATTGGTTGAAGGTGGGCTCTGGGGAACTACCTCCCCAACTCCGAATTCCTGTAAGTGGATGAGAGGAGGAGGTGTTGAGAGATTCTGAGAAACCTCATCTACAGTTGGAAGACTACAGCTGGCAGAGGGTCCCTTCTCTTCAGATAGTATGGCCTGGGACATGAGGTCTGAAGCTATTCCCACAGCGAAGGACCCAGAGAACAAGGCTGGTTGAGGGGAAGAGAGTTGAGGCAGAGACCGTGACAGGGCAGCTAGGTGGATCCCATCAGGACTGAAGGCCACACTAGTTCTGTACACACTTACCCCTCTTGCCGTGTTTTATTCTTTTGTTTGAGCCCCTGATTCAGATTTGCTTTTATTACTCAGTCAAAGCATTGAAACCAACAGATTCACAATATATTCTTCTTTGCTGATATTGTGAATATTGAAAATCCTTCTGGTTTATACCTGTAGTCACTTTTGGGCTATTTGCTGAGAGGTGCATTCTTCTTATATGTCCTGAGACGTGATTTGGACAGATCCCAAGTAATAAATGGACTGTGAGACAGAGAGAAGAATGTGCTGTTTTGATAAGCGAACTCTTAATGCAGCATTGGTGTCCTTAGGAAATTGAATAATCTCCGAATTCTTTGGTGTTATTTTTTAAAGAAAATATTTGTACCTTGTATATTTTAGAGTCTCTATTAAATATTAATCATCTTGTCACATCTCCTGAAGCAGGCTATCGTTTACTGCACGTATAATTACATCTCAGTGCTTTTATTTCTAGTTTATAATTAACTAACTAATTAATTAATCTACTTTATATTCCAGTTGGTTTCTCTTCCCTCCTCTTTCTAGTTTTCCCCACCCCCGCTTCTCCTCCATTTCTCTTCAGAAAAGGGCCTGTATTGATGGATATCAATCAGTCCTGACATCAAGTTGCAGTAGGACTAGGCACTTCCTCTCCTATTGAGGCTAGACGAGGCAATTCAGTAGGAGGAAAGGGGCCCAAAGGCAGGCAACAGAGTCAGAGACAGCTCCTGCCCCCACTGTTAGGAGTCCCACATGAAGACCAAGATACACAACTGTAACATACGTACAGAGTGCCTGGGTCAGTCCTGTGCAGGCTCCCTGGTTGGCAGTTCAGTCTCTGTGAGCCCCTAATACAAGCCAAGGTTAGTAGATTCTGTGGTGTCCTTAACCCCTTTGGCTCTTATAATTCTTCTTCTTCCTCACCTGCAGGATTTCCACCAAGCTCCACCTAATGTTTGGCTGTGGCTCTCTGTACCTGTTTCCATCTGCTGCTGGGTGAAGCCTCTCTGATGATGATTATGGTAGGCTCCTGTCTGCAAGTGTAGCGGCGTATCATTAGCAGTGTCAGGGGTGGGCTTCCTCTCGAGCCTTGTGTCTCAAGCTGGCCTAGTCATTGCTTGTCCCTTCCCCCAGTTTCTACTCCATCTTTATACCTGCACACCTTATAGGCAGGACTCAGTTTTAACTTAGCTATTTATAATAAAAAAGGAGAGTCAACATGTCTGTTGACTTGAGGCCACTGTCACCATTGCTATGTGAGTTTTCCTGTCTGGCAGATTCCAGCTGAGACTCAAGAAGGACACTTTTCATCAGCCCAAGCATGTATGTCGCTGTTGAAGGACACACCATGTCCAAGTTTGATACAAATAGAAAGTTCACATACCCTTCCCTCTTCTTTTTTTTTCTAGCCCCTTTCCTTCCAGAGCATCCAGAGCTGTTTTTTATTAGAAACATGGACCTATCTTCAAATCTCTAATGAAAGAAACCAATGTACCAGCTTTAACCTATTCAATCAAGTCTTTACTTGCACTTAAATTACCAGTTAGTGGACAAGACAGGAAACCTAAATTACCTCTTTCTATTTCATCTTTGAGAGATCTGGCCTTTTATGAAGAAGCTATTTCAACATCTAAACTTCATGGTCACAGTGTTAACTGTTTTATCTTTACTTGGAAGATGAGCAAGTTTGAACAACGACAGTTTATGCATCTTCCAGACTGTTTGTTCTTTGTCCGAGGAAGCTTCTGGCATATTGGAACCTTTGCTACTTGATAAGAGGTGTTCTCGGAATTACTGGTAAACTGGGGAGGTCTGTGAAACTCATATAGTGACATTTAGACGTCAGGCTCTGGACAATAACTTCTTGCCCTGCTGTGGTCTGAAAGGGTTGTGACTAAAATGTCAAGTTTAGAAAGGAATCCCAATACACAATGTTCTTTCTTACAATACATAAAATGGGAGGTGGACACAGCTGTCTGGGGCATGGAAACAGGGCTACCACACAGACAGATTTGGTGACTTGCCTTTGATTACACAACTGGGAAGCAGGAGAGCAGGGATTCAACTGTTCCTGTCCTCCTGACCCCATAGTCTACATTTAACCACAAACATCCTAGTTGCAAAGACTGAGCACTTGGTGTGAACCAGACACAGCCCCACAATGCAGAAACATGGTAGTAACAACTTTTGCTTAACTACTAGCTCCTTGAGTGAAGGGTGTGGCTCTGTGCTTTCAGTGTGCTTCCTAGATGACTTTTAGATCAAACAAACCATTGGAAACCTAAAAGTTAGCATGGATTTTGATGGAAGTAAGGCCAGAGTGAGGGGCTGGGTATTAGGGTGGGAACCTCACAGGGTAGAGAGAAATGGAGATGTCTTTAAGAAGAACTGCCCAGTACTGACATGACTCTCTCTGGTCCTCTTCCACAGGCTATGGTGGAAGTTGGATGCCTTTTCCTTTTTTTTCCCCCCCAGAATAAATCTCTTGCTTTGTCAGTGGACTCAGCTGTGGAAGCAGTGTGTGTGACTTCTAGATTGTGTTCCCCTAGAGTCACAGCAAGGTCCTTCTTTTCTGTTCTTGTCTTTTTGAGAGGATCAGGGACTGAATGGTCAGAGCTTTATGAACTGCTCACCAAATATCTCAGGAAGCTTTCAGTGTGGCTCCTCCCTTGGGGTATTTTCCTCTCTGATCATGAAGGAATGAACGGCACACTGATGCTATACATGGCTTCCCTCTTCTCTCTCAGTTTTATTCTTCCACTGGTTTTGTATCTGTAGGCAGGGCACCTTTCCTTTTGTATGTGAGTGGTGTGTGTGTGTGTGTGTGTGTGTGTAAATGATCATGTATGTGTAAATATTCAACGTGTGAGTACCCATGTCTGGAAGCCAGAGGCTGCTGTTGGGCATCTTTCTCGATTGCTCTGCACCTTCATTTTTGAGAGAATGTCTTTAAGTGAACCTGGAGCTCATTGACTTTTTTAGACTAGCTGGCCAACAAGCCCCAGGGATCTTCCTGCTCTCCTTTCTCCACCCCATTGCTGAGATTACATGCGTGTGCTGTCATGCCTGGCTTTACAGAACTTTGAAATCCAATTCAGGTCCTTATGTTTGTGCAATAAGCATTTTATCTACTAAGCCATCTCCCCAGCCCCCCTAGGGCACTTTTCTAATAGACTAAATGATAGGTAACCTGTTAGCGATCTATGAAATAAAGGCAGATAGTTCTATACATAGTCCTGGTCACAATCAGAAACCCAGTAGAGAACACAGGATGTTTTATTTAGTGTGCAGTTTTATATCAGGCCACTAAAAATCCTAATCAGATCTCACTTGAAACATTAGGAATTTATTAGTTCACATAAAAGATGACTGGGGTGGTCTTACAGGGAGGTTGATTCTGCAGTCAAGTGAGCCCACATCTTTCCTTCTGCAATGTGGCATGTAGTACTAGAACCAACTGATGCTAAGCACAAAGTATCAAACAGCCAATAAACATGGGTTCTTCTCGGTACAATACACAGGCACAGATACAACCTTGGTGCTTACCTGAGGCTTTGAGGGCTCTGTGAATTCCATAGTTGGACCATGATGGATGAGGGAAGACTTAGCCTGTTGAATAAAACAGTATAGGCACCACTGTGTCTCTGGAAGTAATATTTCCCACCCCAATGGCGGTGAGTTCACGGTGAAGCCAAGTCTTAAGCACATTTGCCTTTGTGCCACGTGGAGGGAGAAAAAGAGCTTCTGACTCCTATTAGCATCTTGCAGAGACAGGTTCTCATCTTCCTTTTAAAATTGCAGTGGGATTTTTTTTTCTGAGAAACTTCTTCTCAATCTTTCCCTGTCACAAAGCAACTGTAGGTATTGTCTTCGGGGAACATTGATAAATCAGTGTCAACTGAAGCCCTGTAAGTGGGTGAGATTCCAAGCTACATGCTAGTGATCTAGCTAGCACACTAGTGATCTTCAAATATGGATATGACAGATACCCAGGCATCTGTGGTGGGTCCCTCCCTCCACCAAGTTGAACCTGCTGCGCCTCTGGTGCCTATATCCAGGTTACTTGATTCACAGCCATACGTGACAACAAAGAGGGCAGGGTTAGGGAGAGTGGTATACTAAGTTAAGAAGAGGCCCTTAGGAAGAACTCCAAGAGTGACATCTTTTCATAGACTGGAGTCCAGAACTCTTCAGATGTTCCTTCTAGGATATGTTACAGCAGACAGGGCTATCACTTCCCTCATCCTAAATACTTGATTTTTGTTAACGTGGCCAAACACTACACTAGATTATATTATAATAATAACATATCAACTTGAACTTCAAGGTCTTTTGCATATGGGTTACTTCTCAGATGCATCCCTAGTGGGCAAAGGGGAGGAAGAACTGAGGGAAGGAGTATAAGTAGGCAAAATCAGAATGTCACTGGAAGAGTAGAGTGTAGTTTGTTCCCATCCTGCCCATTTTTTGAGTACTCTCTCCCTCCCAACACACATACACAGCAGAAGGTCTTGGGTACACTAATATGCTAGCTCACACTTGAAGTTCCACATTGATGAAGATGTTCACCAAGTAGTGCTGAGGAGAGTGCCCATCCCCATTGGTCGCCTTCTGTATCTCAGATGCAGGGAGGTACAGTGGGGGCTGTAACTCTCAGACCCTGAATGAGGACACTGCTGGCTTGGTGTAGGACTGGCCCTAAGACAGAGTGCTCACCAACAAGCCCTTAACGTTGTCTTCGTATTCCTTTCTTTAGGTAGGAGAGTTGTGTTGGAGGAGGCTAAAGTCTGTACTGCGTCTGTAGGGAAGATAATGAGTGGCAATGTGGAGGAATATCCCAGAAATTCCCCTGGTTTCTGTGCTCAAAGGCAGCCAGCCATTGGGGACAGAAGTGAAATTTTTCTTCTTCCTCCAATTCAATTTCCTTCCTTTCAAGTTTTCAAGCATCATAGATCAGCTCACTGGGTATCACAATAGCAGGATTTTCTCTTAGAATCTGGCTGTGAGTTGTGATATATTAGAAACGTTAGCTGACTCAGCAGTCTTTAAAGTTGTTTAAGAGAAGGAATTCCAGCCTCTGACTCGGAGGTCTGTTGACATCTCTGTTCACATGATATGCTTAACTCAGGTACAGAGCAACATTCTGTCAAAGTTTGCACTCTGTTGTTAGGGGATTGACCTGGGTGGTTTGTGTCACGTGCATTCTCTCTGACCCAGAATGGAGAGAGAGGGGAGGGGGGAGGGGGGAGAGGGAGGGGGGAGAGGGAGGGGGAGAGGGAGGGGGGAGGGGGAAGAGGGGAGAGGGGAGGGGGGAGGGGGAGGGGGAGAGGGGAGAGGGGAGAGGGGAGGGGGAGAGGTAGGGGGAGAGGGGAGGGGGAGAGGGAGGGGGAGAGGGAGGGGGGAGGGGGAAGAGGGGAGAGGGGAGGGGGGAGAGGGAGGGGGGAGAGGGGAGAGGGGAGAGGGGAGGGGGAGAGGTAGGGGGGGAGAGGGGAGGGGGAGAAGGAGGGGGGGAGAGGGGAGGGAGGAGAGGGAGGGGGGAGGGGGGAGAGGGAAGAGAGGGAGAGGGAGGGGGGAGAGGGGAGGGGGGAGAGGGAGGGGGAAGGGGGGAGGGGAGAGGGAGGGGGAGGGGGAAGAGGGGAGAGGGGAGAGGGGAGGGGGGAAGGGAAGGGGAAGGGGGGAGGGGGAGAGGGGAGAGGGGGAGGGGGAGAGGGAGAGGGAAGGGGGGAGGGGGAGAGGGAGGGGGAGGGGGGAGAGGGGAGAGGGGAGAGGGGAGGGGGGAGGGGGGAGGGGGGAGAGAGAGAGAACACAAACTTATTTAGGGCTAGACACTAAACAAATCAACAAATCTGTGGGGAAGTTATTGCCTCTAGGCAACCACTACCATGTGTTATAAATTTTTGCAAATTGGCATTTATTACTCTGTAATGCCAGAAAAGTAAAACAAGCTTGATGAAGAACCTGCAAACCAGAGTATGTTTAATATCAGAGTCCATTTAGCATTGCTCGTGTGCACACATGTTTAGGGCTGAGCTCACAGGTTAGATAAGCTAGCAGGGCACTCACCCCTGAAGAAAACCGATTCTTCCTCTCTCATCAGCATCTCTCGCCTGTAGCTCTTTATTTAGGAATTGAGACCTTGTGAAATTTCTGTCACACGTGCTGGCTTGCCAACTGGCGTTGTCGTCATGTGGGTGTTGTTGTCATGTGGGTGTTGTCGTCATGTGGGTGTTATTTTGGCAGGCATTTTGTTGAGGTTTCTTGGGTGCAGCTTCCCTCACGTGTCTACAAGACCACTACCTCCTCACAGTAGGTACCCGGTCCTCTGGCTCTTACAGCCTTTCCACCCATTCTTCTGAGGTTTTCAGTGAGCCTCGGGTGTGCAGATTTGTGTTGTAGTTGTATCAATTGGGTACCCATGGTCCATATCCTTTCCATTTTGACTAGTGATCTCTGCAGTAGTTTTGTTTTAAAAATAAACATTTTTGATGAGAGTTGAGAGCTTTAGTTTACCTGTGGGATTAAAGATAAGTGGTTTAGAATAAAATTTCTCTTCTAGGCACTATGACTCTTCAGCTATGGGCAGTGTCTTAGGGTTTCCATTGCTCTAAAGAGACACCATGTCCAAGGAAACTCTTATAAAGAACAACATTTAATTGGGGCTGACTTACAGGTTCAGAGGTTCAGTCCATTATCATCAAGGCAGGAGCATGGCAGTGTCCAGGCAGCATCTGCCATCAGAGGAGGAGACGAGAGTTCTACATCTTGCTCCACAGGTAAACAGAAGACTGACCCCCAAGTAGCTAGAAGGAGGGTCTCAAGCCCACCTCCACAGTGGAACACTTCCTCTAACAAGGCCATACTTCAGCAAGGCTACACCTCCTAATAGTGCCATCCCCCGGGCCAAGCATGTTCAAACCACCACAGGCAGTTAGCTATGTTTACAGTGGCAGCATGGACACGCCTATTGAGGCCAACCTTAAGTAGAAGATGATGGCTGTCAGTTACCCCCAGGGAGTAAGTGTGGTCATTGCACCATTGAGACACATTGCTAGGCCAGTCTTTGTGGTTTGTAGGCTTTGCAGCTGAGTAGAACTAATGATTGATTATTTTTTTCCCTCTTGGCAGCTTGTATATGATCTTCCTGTGCTAGTCCTCAGGAAGGAGGCTTCTAATTCAGTTCCAGCATACTTTCTTTAAGTCCTGCATCTAAAGTATGTGGTGCCTTCTAGGGTCTTGCCTTTAAGTACTAGGAGGCAGCCAATGGCTATAGCAGGACTGTATATTGTTTGGGAGTGTCTCTTTATACTTTCCAGTTTCTTCAAGGAAGCCTTTTTCATGCCTTAGTGCAGAGTTTTTGTTAAATCATCAATGGCTCTTATGGGAACTTTATCACCTATGTGGAATAAATTATTTGAAAGCCTAGGTCAGTGCTAGCTCTCTATATTGGTTAGCTGGGAATCTATGGGATCATTTATTCTCAATCACCAGTGAACATCTGCAGAATTTACAGATGTGTTCAGGCTAGCTCACTTTTAAGAGTTTAATTAAGCCTTCTTATAGCTATACTCTTAGAGAATCCCTGCAGTTTTGCACATGTGAAACTGAGGCAGTATTTCCATTCCTGTCTTAACCCACTGGAGGACTTTATTGTCTGTGTGGAAGAAAGGACCTTATAACATACTGCCTTTGCCACATACACTAGTAATCCATTAGTAATGCAGAGCTCCAGGCTCCATCTCAGACATATAGTCAGCCGTTCTTGAGATGGATCTCAGACATCCTCGGGGGAGCCAACCTTTTGACATTTTGACATGACATTGTTATCTGCAAACTGCATAACTGAGTAACAAAATTATTGAAAAAAAATCTCAGAATGTTTTATGTAAGTTTGCAATTGTGTACTGGGTTACATTCATAGCTATTGTGGGCTGCAAGAGGCACATGGTCTTCAGGTCAGACAGCCTGGTACACCTGGCCGTCTATCGAATCATTCATTTGGCTGATGGAAGATTCAGTTTAATTTTTCAAGAGAAGTAATGTTAAGAAACTAATAATCACCAATGTTTTTTCTTTTTTGAGCAAGTCTGAGGGCATGAATGAGGAACAGGCTTGTTCTATCTCATGGCCCACAGTCAAGGCAGATTCTATTCCTGTCTCTTTCTGGCTTTCCTTTTCCTAGTTATTTAAGAAGCCTACCTAGGGCCTTTTGTAATCACTGTTCCCCACTTTAGGGTTCTCAGGAATAGGTGCTAGTTATTTATACTCACATGTATATCTCTGAGTCTTGAGACCCATGCCCCAGAGCTTCCATCCACCCAGGCCACAGTGTTAGTGCCACTCTCCTAGAAATATGAAAAGGTACTTTGAAAAACGATCTGATGCTTGCTGTTGGCTTGGGTTATGACTGGAATATCCTTTGATGGTACATGATTGACCTCTATTTGCTGAGGGCAAGTGCTATTGAAAAGTGGCCAAACCTTCAGGATGCAATTCCTAGCAAGAGGCTGTTGAGTCTTTGGATCTGTGTCCTTCGAAGGGACCAGAGACCCAGCCTGCTCTCTCTCTGCTTCCTGGTTGGAGCTGTGATGGCTTGTTCTGACAGGAACTCCTGTCTTTGATCTTTGCCACTCTCATCAGAGGCCAAACCTGGCAAAGCCCTCTACCCCCAGTCTTGGATTTAAGACTCTAAAATTGTGTGCTTAATAAACATTTCTTCTTTACAAAGTTAGTTGTTGTGGGTTAAAATGGCAGGCCGCAGGACTAGGGCCTTTGGAAGTTTTATTGAAGGAACTCCACACAGCCTCCAGGCAGGTATTGGGCTATGAGAAGCCACAGGACCCAGCTCTGGGGTGGGGTGGCACAGTCTGAGGTCCCTGTGGAACTGCCAGGAGCCAGGTTGGTGGATCCTCGGGCTGCACAAAGGCCAGGGTCTGCAGGTTCTAGCTCTTGGACACCACATGCACAGGCGCAGAGTGTCTTTGGCTTGGGCGGGTGGCTTGGCTTGGTGTCTGAAGTGCTGAGGAGACTTTCTGCGACAGGACTCTTTTGAGGAAGATCTGTTCCATTGCTCCAGCATGGGGCATCCTGATGAGAAAAGCATTTGTTGTCAAGGCAGGAGAGTTGTGATGAGTGAAATTGTACCCCACTTTCTCAGGGCAGGCCTGAGGCTAAATACCTTTTGCAGGGGGGAGAGAGTCTGGGAAGGAGAGCTTAATTGGCTAAACCCATTAGGATTTTAGGTACCTCATTAAAATGAGATCTGTCTTATTGTCTCATCCTCTACCTATGGAGGGACTTGGGGTGTTGCCCTACATCACTAATGGCCACAGACTTATGGAGAGCTAAGACCTCTTGGTGTCAGGGGCCTGGTGTCTAGGAGAGTGGCAGGCAAATGCCTTCCATCCCTAGCAGTTATCTGCTGGGTCTCCCGGAGTTTAAACCTAGTTCAGCCAGAAAACAGGCTGCCCTTTCAAGATCCCACAAGTTGTTTTCAATATTTCAGTTTGGTAACTTGGAGCAGAATGTCATTAAGATGTTAAGACATTCTTCTTGTCTCTTCGAATATATTAATGCCATAACTGAGAGGAGTCATTGGCTCTTTTGTATTTTCTGGTATTTTACTCAACTACTCATTTCTTTGTTCGTTCCCTGAGGAATCGTCAGTGCCAGTTTTTTCTTCCTAGATCCCGTGTTGAATCTCTAGAATGTAAAAAGAAAGTCAACAGCTCCAACAATACTTTCTTGAAGAGTGTGACTAATTACAATGTCATTCAAAGATCCCAGGCAATAATCCTGGATCTATGGAAGGTTCAAGATGAAGAAGCACATGACCATTAAAATATATTTGAAGTGTTGGACGGGAGGTTGTTTGTTTTCGAGACAGGGTTTCTCCATGTAGTTATGAATGTCCTGGAAGTCTTTCTGTAACCAGATTGGACTCAAATTCAGAGATCCATCTGCCTCTGTCTCCCAAAAGGTGGGATTAAAGGTGTGTGCCACCATCTGCCTCTGTCTCCCAAAAGGTGGGATTAAAGGTGTGTGCACACTGCCTGGATAGATGGGAGTACTTTTATTATTATTTTAACTTATTCAGTTTACATCCTGCTTGCTGCTCCTCTCCTGGTCACTCCCTCCCACATTACTTCTGTCTCTCCCCTCCTCCTTTGAGAAGGGATCCCACAGGGTATCAGCCCACCTTGGCACTTCAACTCTCTGTGACACTAAGCACTTCCTCTCCCACTGAGGCAACCCAGCTAGAAGAACATATCCCATGTACAGGCATCAGCTTTTTGGATAGCCCCCACTCCAATTGTTAGGGACCCACATGAAGACCAAGCTACACATCTGCTACATATGTGCAGGAAGGCCTATGTCCAGCCCATGTATGCTCTTTGGTTGGTGGTTCAGACTTTGAGAACCCCAAGGGTCCAGGTTAGTTGAGTCTGTTGGTTTTCCTGTGGAGTTCTTATCCTGGAAGAGAGTACTTTTAAAGAGAGATTTACAAGGCTTAAAAGGAGCTGAATATCGAAGGATAACCAAGACCTTAGTAGGTTAACCAAATTGAGATGGTGCAGAAAAGTGAGTGATTTCAAAAGGCAAAATACATTGGAAAGCAGAGGAGTCTAAAGGAGCAAAGGTGAGTAAATGGAGGAAAGCTGGGATAGTAGAAAGTAAGAGGGAAAAGAGATGCAGGTAAGATGGCTGACATCCCCAAGGGAAAAGAGATGCAGGCAAGATGGCTGACATCCCCAAGGGAAAAGAAATGCAGGCATGATGGCTGACATCCCCAAGGGAAAAGAAATGCAGACATGGTGGCTGACATCCCCAAGGGAAAAGAAATGCAGACATGGTGGCTGACATCCCAAAATTTGTCTGGTTAAATGTGAACACAAATATGTTCTTCTCTGTTGCTTAAGAAAAGAATGAGGAAAGAAAAAACCCCTTTCATTTGAAATGCTCTAGGAGGTATTTATAGAATGATTTGGGACCCACCAAGCTGAGGATAATCAACTAAATGGGGGAGAATACTTCACTTAGGGGATTCAGCCTTACATGTAGAAGTTAAAAATAAAGAAAGTGTCTTAGATGACTCTCCCACCAACCCCCCAGGGACACACTGCTAATACTCTTGACTTTTTTCTGTAGTTTATTCTTCAGTTGGTCAGAGCACTTTGTAGGAAACATCATGCTTTTATGTAATACCAAAGAGATCAAGTAAAAAGCATGATGCAATGCTCTGTTTTTCCCTTAGTAATTACTGAAATTACTTTTCCTGGAAGCAGGCAACCTAGCAGCTTGGTTTACAGTACCACTTTGCCATTTTTAAGCAAACTCTTTTTTTTTTTTCTACTTTAGGTTCCATCCATAGAAGAATCGAAGAAAGCCGTGACTGAGAAAAGATTCCGAATGAGTAATCCTTTATGTTGTGACTCAGTACCATCTGATGTCATCAAGTCCTACCAAACCTTGTTTGACATTTTATACGGGTCTTCTTGGCTATTTTCAAAGCATGCAGTGGATGGTATCTGGATTCATTTAGAATCATACAATTAACTTGTGAAATATAAACAGGCTAGCCGTATCTGGCACTTGATAACTGCCTAAGTGACCAGTGAGACATTACTAAGAGTGGTTCCTCAGAAAAAATAGTCAATTATATAAAATCCAGTCTATCATATAAAAACCTGCTAGGCAAAGCACCCTTATACAATTACAGAGATGGATCCTAGGAGATAATCAAATATATTTTTTATTATAATAGTGAAAAAACCACAGAGTCTACAAATGTCCAACAATATGATTTAAAAAAAATTGAACATTAATGTGGGGTAGTTTGAATAAGAATGGCCCTCATATGCTCTATATTTGAATTATTAGGCCGTGGCACTACTTGAGAGTGATTAAATGTGGTCTTGTTGGGATAGGTGTGATCTTGCTAGAAGAAATGTGCCACTAGGATGAGTTCTGAGGTTTCAAAACCCATGCCAAGCCTAGCATCTCTCTCTTCCCGCTCCCTGAGGCTCTGAGTATAGAACTCTCAGCTACTTCTCCAGCTCCATGTCTGCCTGTGTGCCGCCATGCTCCCTGCCATGAGGAAAATGAACTAAACCCCTGAGATTGTAATCAAGCCCAATTCAATGCTTTTAAAAAAACGAAACAATTGCTGTGATTATGATATCTCTTTGCAGCAATGAAGCACTGACTAAGACATCATAACAGTTGAATCCAGTTACATTTTTATAGCTAGTGGCAAGAAAGCTATTGAGAAGAAGAAACAAAGAGTTGTTATTAGAAAAAAGTACATAACGGTATATCAAAGAATATCATTATTAAAATGAATAGTGATTAAAATTCCAGTATGGAACTACTGGAAATTATTTTCTTCTTAAATTTTCTTTGACTTTCAAAGTTTTTTTTCCACCTTAAAACCCTACCTTTTTCATGATATTTAGAAAAAAAACTATGTATTTTGAAAACATTAATTTAAAGTCCTTCATTGTCTAATGCCCTCCCCATTCATCTCCCGTTTTCTATTTCAGCTTTGTTTATGCCCATTTGTATTATTAAGAATACACGGGAGCTGGAGAGATGCCTTGGTCAGGTTAAGAACATTCACTGTTCTTCTAGAGGACCAGAGTTTGGAACCTGCCTAAGGCAGCTCAAAACATCTGTAACTTCAGCTTCAGGAGATCTGACAATTTTGTTTGGTTTCCTACATAGAGATGGGATTCCATCACACAGATAAACACACATGTAAATTAAAAAAAATCTGTATGCTCTAAGAGCAAGAATTGACAAATGGGACCTCATAAGGTTACAGAGTTTCTGTAAGGCAAAGGACACCATCAAGAGGACAGATCGGCAACCAACAAATTGGGAAAAGATCTTCACCAATCCTACATCAGATAGAGGGCTAATATCCAATATATATAAAGAACTCAAGAAGTTAGACTCCAGAAAACCGAACAACCCTATTAAAAAATGGGGTACAGAATTAAACAAAGAATTCTCACCTGAAGAACTTTCGGATGGCGGAGAAGCATCTTAAAAAAATGCTCAACTTCTGAGAACTCGGCCTCTCACCAGTCAGGAGAGGTGCATCTATCTTGGTTCCGGACTCCGGGGAACAGACAGACTGAGGTACACAAACATAATCCGAGGCCAACACCGCGTTGGCCTGCACCCAGGCCCGGGGGTGGGTCGGGGGGCCATCGGGGTGCCAACCCAGCAGGAGGTTCTTTGCCCAGGCCTGCGAGCGCGCCGCCGCCATTTTGTCTGCAGGACGACAGAGAGCTCAGGCGGGCAGACCTGTAACAGGCATAGCCTAAGGCTAACAAAGCGGGGGTCCAGGCCCCAAAAGGCACAGGACTGACCCCAAGAACTGGGCGGCTTGGTGGGCCATCTGTGAGTCAACCCGCCCAGGTGATTGTTAGCAAAGCAGACTCTCCCTGCGCTTTCAGGGAGCGCGGGCGCGCACGCCTGCCCGCCATCCTAGTCACCTGGCAGACCCAATTAACAGTCATAGCCCTAGGGGAACTTTGCTAGGACCTTGGCCTCCCAGGCTTTTGCCTGGACTCAGGGACTGGGCGGCCAGGCTAACCTTGTGTGCGACAGCCCGGTTGGCGGAGCGGCTGCCCAGCGGAGTGAGCGGAACACAGGGGAGGTCACAGTAGCATACACCTTCGGCACTCCCTGGGGGTGCACACAGGCTCCATCTGGTCCACAGACACAATCTGGGGCAAGGCCTCAGGCAGAAGCCCTTAGCTCTACTCTCTCCACTTCCGGATCCAGATCAGTCTGGGTGGCAGCATTAAATCTCCAAGTCCTGCAAGTGGCTAGCTGGGCTTCCGGGCGGCCAGCTGGGAGAAGTCAGTGTGCTCCAGTGAATCCAGCGGGCCCCAGCGGGAGCCTTCGGGTGCCTGCTTTGGGATCGGAACAGCCTGGGCAGCAGCACACTGTCTACAAGCAGTGCAGGAGGTAAGCTGTGCACCAGAGGCCAACTGGGAAGGGGCAGCTTGCACTGGTGAGTCCAGCACTGACAAGACAAACTAACACCAGTGAGAACTAGATGGCAAAAGGCAAACGCAGGAACGTCACTAACAGAAATCAAGGCAATATGGCAACATCTGAACCCAATTCTCCTCTACCAACATGTCCTGGATACCCCATCACACCAGTAAAACAAGATTTGGATTTAAAATCACTGGTCATGATGCTGGTACAGGAACACATGAAGGACATACATAAAGAAATTCAGGAGAAAATGGATCAAAAGTTAGAAGCCCTTGCAAGGAAAACACTCATTGAAAGAAATCCAGGAGAATACAAAAGCCAACAAGGAGGAAATGCAAAAAAACACTTAAAGAAATACAGGAGAACTTTGGTCAACAGGCTGAGGTCATGAAAGACGAAATACAAAAATCTCTTAAAGAAATACAGGAGAACTTTGGTCAACAGGCTGAGGTCATGAAAGAGGAAACACAAAAATCTCTTAAAGAATTACAGGAAAACACAAACATGCAAGTGAAGGAGCTAAGCAAAACCATCCAGGATCTAAAATCAGAAGTAGAAACAACTAAGAAAACTCAAAGGGAGACAACTTTGGAGATAGAAAGCCTTGGGAAGAAATCAGGGGACAGAGATGCAAATATCAACAACAGAATACAAGAGATAGAAGAAAGAATCTCAGATGCTGAAGATTCCATAGAAACCATGGACTCAACAGTTAAAGAAAATGCAAAATGCAAAAAGCTTGTAACCCAAAATATCCAGGAAATCCAGGACACAATGAGAAGACCAAACCTAAGGATTATAGGCATAGATGAGAGTGAAGATTTACAACTTAAAGGGCCAGCAAACATCTTCAATAAAATTATGGAAGAAAACTTCCCTAACCTAAAGAGAGAGATGCCCATGAATATACAAGAAGCCTACAGAACTCCAAACAGACTGGACCAGAACAGAAATACTTCCCGTCACATAATAATCAAAACACCAAATGTTCTAAACAAAGAAAGAATACTAAAGGCAGTAAGAGAAAAAGGCCAAGTAACATATAAAGGAAGACCTATCAGAATCACAGCAGACTTTTCACCTGAGACTATGAAGGCTAGAAGGTCCTGGGCAGATCTCATGCAGACTCTAAGAGAACACAAATGCCAACCAAAACTACTATATCCAGCAAAACTCTCAATCACCATAGATGGAGAAACTAAGATATTTCATGACAAAACCAAGTTTACCCAATATCTATCCACAAACCCGGCCCTAAAAAGGATAATAGGAGGACAACACCAATACAAGGAGGGAAACTTCACCCTGGAAAAAACAAGATAGTAACCCTTCATCAAACCCAAAAGAAGTTAAGCATTCAAATTTAAAAAATAACGTCAAAAATGATAGGAAGTAACAATCACTATTCCTTAATATCTCTTAACATCAATGGACTTAATGCCCCAATAAAAAGACACAGACTAACTGACTGGATACGTAAACAGGACCCTACATTTTGCTGCTTACAGGAAACACACCTCAGGGTCAAAGACAAACACTACCTTAGAGTAAAAGGCTGGAAGACAATTTTACAAGCAAATGGTCTCAGGAAACAAGCTGGAGTAGCCATTTTAATATCAGATAAAATTGACTTTCAACCCAAAGTCATCAAAAGAGACCCTGAGGGACACTTCTTGCTGGTCAAAGGAAAAATTCAAAAAGAAGAACTGTCAATCCTGAACATCTATGCCCCAAATGCAAAGGCACCCTCTTTCGTAAAAGAAACTTTATTAAAACTAAAAGCACACATTGCACCTAACACAATAATTGTGGGTGACTTCAACACTGCACTTTCCTCAATGGACCGATCAGGAAAACAGAAACTAAACAGGGAAACAATGAAACTAATTGAAGCTTTGGACCAATTAGAATTAACAGATATATATAGAACATTCTATCCTAAAACAAAAGAATATACCTTTTTCTCAGCACCTCATGGTACCTTCTCCAAAATCGACCATATAATTGGTCACAAGACAGACCTCAACAAATATAAGAAGATAGAACTAATCCCATGCCTCCTATCTGATCACTATGGAGTAAAAGTGGTCTTCAATAGCAACAGAAACAACAGAAAGCCCACATACACGTGGAAACTGAACAATACTCTACTCAATGATACCTTGGTCAAGGAAGAAATAAAGAAAGAAATTAAAGACTTTTTAGAACACAATGAAAATGAAAACACAACATACCCAAATCTATGGGACACAATGAAAGCAGTGCTAAGAGGAAAACTCATAGCCCTGAGTGCCTCCAAAAAGAAAATGGAGAGAGCATACATTACCAACTTAATGACACACCTGAAAGCCCTAGAACAAAAAGAAGCTATTTCGCCCAGGAGGAGTAGAAGGCAGGAAATCATCAAACTCAGGGCCGAAATCAATCAAGTAGAAACAAAGAGAACCATACAAAAAATCAACAATACCAGGAGCTGGTTCTTTGAGAAAATCAACAAGATAGATAAACCCTTAGCCAGACTGACCAAAGGGCACAGAGAAAGTATCCAAATTAACAAACTTAGAAATGAAAAGGGAGATATAACAACGGAAACTGAGGAAATCCAAAAAATCATCAGATCCTACTACAAGAGCCTATACTCAACACAACTGGAGAATCTGGAGGAAATGGACAATTTCCTTGACAGATACCAAATACCAAAATTAACTCAGGACCAACTAGACCATCTAAACAGTCCCATAATGCCTAAAGAAATAGAAGGAGTCATAGAAAGTCTTCCAACCAAAAAAAGCACAGGACCAGATGGCTTCAGTGCAGAATTCTACCAGACCTTCAAAGAAGAGTTAACACCAATACTCTTCAAACTATTCCACAAAATAGAAACAGAAGGAACACTACCCAATTCCTTCTACGAAGCCACAATTACGCTGATACCAAAGCCACACAAAGATCCAACAAAGAAAGAGAACTTCAGACCAATTTCCCTTATGAACATCGATGCAAAAATACTCAATAAAATTCTTGCCAACCGAATCCAAGAACACATCAAAACGATCATCCACCATGATCAAGTAGGCTTTATCCCGGGAATGCAGGGTTGGTTCAATATACGGAAATCCATCAATACAATCCACTACATAAACAGACTCAAAGAACAAAACCACATGGTCATTTCATTGGATGCTGAAAAAGCATTTGACAAAATTCAGCATCCCTTCATGCTTAAAGTCTTGGAGAGAACAGGAATTCAAGGCCCATACCTAAACATAGTAAAAGCAATATACAGCAAACCGGTAGCCAGCATCAAACTAAATGGAGAGAAACTTGAAGCAATCCCACTGAAAGCAGGGACCAGACAAGGCTGCCCCCTTTCCCCTTATCTTTTCAATATTGTACTTGAGGTACTAGCTCGGGCAATTCGACAACATAAGGAGGTCAAAGGGATACAAATTGGAAAGGAAGAAGTCAAACTATCATTATTTGCAGACGACATGATAGTCTACCTAAGTGACCCAAAGAACTCCACTAGAGAGCTCCTACAGCTGATAAACAACTTCAGCAAAGTGGCAGGTTATAAAATCAACTCAAGCAAATCAGTGGCCTTCCTATACTCAAAGGATAAGCAGGCTGAGAAAGAAATTAGGGAAATGACCCCCTTCACAATAGCCACAAACAGTATAAAGTATCTTGAGGTGACTCTTACCAAACATGTGAAAGATCTGTATGACAAGAACTTCAAGACTCTGAAGAAGGAAATGGAAGAAGACCTCAAAAAATGGGAAAACCTCCCATGCTCATGGATCGGTAGAATCAATATAGTTAAAATGGCCATTCTGCCTAAAGCACTATACAGATTCAATGCAATACCCATCAAAATCCCAACTCAATTCTTCACAGAGTTAGAAAGAGCAATTATCAAATTCATCTGGAACAACAAAAAACCCAGGATAGCTAAAACTATTCTCAGCAACAAAAGGAAATCTGGGGGAATCAGTATCCCTGACCTCAAGCAATACTACAGAGCAATAGTGTTAAAAACTGCATGGTATTGGTACAGTGACAGGCAGGAGGATCAGTGGAACAGGATTGAAGATCCAGAAATGAACCCACACACCTATGGCCACTTGATCCTCGACAAAGAGGCTGAAAACATCCAATGGAAAAAAGATAGCCTTTTCAACAAATGGTGCTGGTTCAACTGGAGGTCAGCATGCAGAAGAATGCGAATTGATCCATCCTTGTCTCCTTGTACTAAGCTCAAATCCAAATGGATCAAGGACCTCCACATAAAGCCAGACACTCTGAAGCTAATAGAAAAGAAACTGGGGAAGACCCTTGAGGACATCGGCACAGGGAGAAAGTTTCTGAACAGAACACCAATAGCGAATGCTCTAAGAGCAAGAATTGACAAATGGGACCTCATAAAATTACAAAGTTTCTGTAAGGCAAAGGACACCATCAAGAGGACAAATCGGCAACCAACAAATTGGGAAAAGATCTTCACCAATCCTACATCAGATAGAGGGCTAATATCCAATATATATAAAGAACTCAAGAAGTTAGACTCCAGAAAACCAAACAACCCTATTAAAAAATGGGGTACAGAGTTAAACAAAGAATTCTCGCCTGAAGAACTTTGGATGGCGGAGAATCATCTTAAAAAATGCTCAACTTCATTAGTCATTAGGGAAATGCAAATCAAAACAACCCTAAGATTTCATCTTACACCAGTCAGAATGGCTAAGATTAAAAATTCAGGAGACAGCAGGTGTTGGAGAGGGTGTGGAGAAAGAGGAACACTCCTCCACTGCTGGTGGGGTTGCAAATTGGTACAACTACTCTGGAAATCAGTCTGGCGGTTCCTCCCAAAACTGGGCACCTTACTTCCAGAAGATCCTGCTATACCACTCCTGGGCATATACCCAGAAGACTCCCCACCATGTAATAAGGATACAGGTTCTACTATGTTCATAGCAGCCCTATTTGTAATTGCCAGATGCTGGAAAGAACCCAGGTATCCCTCATCAGAAGAGTGGATGCAAAAAATGTGGTATATCTACACAATGGAGTACTATTCAGCCATTAGAAACAATGAATTCATGAAATTCTTAGGCAAATGGGTGGAGCTAGAGAATATCATACTAAGTGAGGTAACTCAGACTCAAAAGGTGAATCATGGTATGCACTCACTAATAAGTGGATATTAACCTAGAAAACTGGAATACCCAAAACATAATCCACACATCAAATGAGATACAAGAAGAAAGGAGGAGTGGCCCCTGGTTCTGGAAAGACTCAGTGAAACAGTATTCAGCAAAACCAGAACCGGGAAGTGGGAAGGGGTGGGTGGGAGGACAGGGGAAGAGAAGGGGGTTTGCGGGACTTTCGGGGAGTGGGGGGGCTAGAAAAGGGGAAATCATTTGAAATGTAAATAAATTATATCGAATAAAAAAAAAAAAAAGAAGGCCAGATTTAAAAAAAAAAAAAAAAAAAAAAAAGAAAAACTGGTACTGGTACTGGTGTCTCAGTGTAACATTTATCTTAGCAGACTACAAGATACTTTAACATTTTTTAGTTTTACATGTTAATGCTTTTATTAAAACCAATAATTAAAAAAATGCTCAACTTCATTAGTCATTAAGGAAATGCAAATCAAAACAACCCTAAGATTTCATCTTACACCAGTCAGAATGGCTAAGATTAAAAATTCAGGAGACAGCAGGTGTTGGAGAGGGTGTGGTGAAAGAGGAACACTCCTCCACTGCTTGTGGGGTTGCAAATTGGTACAACCACTCTGGAAATCAGTCTGGCGGTTCCTCCGAAAACTGGGCACCTCACTTCCAGAAGATCCTGCTATACCACTCCTGGGCATATACCCAGAGGATTCCCCACCATGTAATAAGGATACATGCTCTACTATGTTCATAGCAGCCCTATTTATAATTGCCAGATGCTGGAAAGAACCCAGGTATCCCTCAACAGAAGAGTGGATGCAAAAAATGTGGTATATCTACACAATGGAGTACTATTCAGCCATTAGAAACAATGAATTCATGAAATTCTTAGGCAAATGGATGGAGCTAGAGAACATCATACTAAGTGAGGTAACCCAGACTCAAAAGGTGAATCATGGTATGCACTCACTAATAAGTGGTTATTAACCTAGAAAACTGGAATACCCAAAACATAATCCACACATCAAATGAGATACAAGAAGAAAGGAGGAGTGGTCCCTGGTTCTGGAAAGACTCAGTGAAACAGTATTTGGCAAAACCAGAACGGGGAACTGGGAAGGGGTGGGAGGGAGGACAGGGGAAGAGAAGGGGGCTTATGGGACTTTCGGGGAGTGGGGGGGCGGCTAGAAAAGGGGAAATCATTTGAAATGTAAATAAATTATATCGAATAAAAAAATTAAAAAAAAATCTGTAAAAAGATTTTTTTCCTTCAAATGTAAGTTACTGATCTCAAATTACAATACTCACTTTTGTCTTCATGAAAATATGATTTGCCTCAAAGCTCTGGGTGGACCAAGTGAAATTTCATTGTCATCTTTGTTCTTTGTGTAAGAGACTGAAACCTGAGATTTTAAAGCACATGTTCTCCCATTGAGCTATATCCCAAACATCTAGGTAATGGATCTTATTTGTTGGTTGGTTGGTTGGTGGGTTGTTCTAGACAGGGCTTGGCTGGGTAGCCCTTATTGTCCTGTATCTCTGTTCACTCAGCCATCTTCCTGCCTCTACCTCCCTAGTGCTGGAATTAAAGCATGAGTCACCCTCCCTTTGCTGCTGTTCCTGTTATTTTTCTTTTTGTTTTATTTTAAAAGAAGGAAATCTTTGCCTTGGTATCAGACAACTGTCCACAGATATGGTTTGCAAACCTTTGTTGTTCGCAGTAGTTGGAATGTGCTTCATTGATAAAAGAAAGAGAAACAAGATAATTTGAGGATGTTTAACTTTTGAGACAGGGTCTCACTATGTTGCCCTAGCTGACTTAGAATTCACTGTTTAGGACGACCTGGCCTTAAATGCACAGAATTTAGTTGTCTTCCTCTTGAGTGCTAGGAGTAAAGGAAAAGTACTACCATACCCAGCTAATTTGAGGATATTTACCATATACTTACAACAGATAAGCTGTGACAATTTTACTCTGTTAAGGAAATACCACTTAAATATCAACATAGCTTGTTTGCTATACATGCTACTTCCTTACATCAAAGACTTTTCTATTTTGAATAATATCTAAATAGCCAATGAAAGATATTTCATTGGCCACCAATAGAATTTAGCAAATAAATTGTTTATAGATCAAAATTCAGGCTATTGTGAGGAGTAAAAGAGAAGCTAAGGAATGTGTAAAACAGTGAATGCATAGGTATATCCGACATATGATAGCTGTGTGAGGGGAGGCAGGCTGATTTTGGTTTATGAGTCATGGATAGAATCTATCTTAATGGAGAACACAGTTGAAGGACTTGATGGAAAATGAAGTGGTAGAGATGTGCTCAAATCTGGACCGATCAGGAAGCAGCCAAAGCAGAATGCAGGTGTTCAACTGACTTCCTCTTTTTCCCCTTTTTATTTGACACTGACACCTGCCCATTGGATAGAGACATTCATTTAAGGGGGTCTTTACTCCCTTAACTAAACCACTCTGGAAAAAGTCCTCCCAAAGGCATCATAAGGCATTTTAGATAATTTTTAATTTGATCATAATAACCATCCATACTAATCTTCATGGTGGCTAGACTAAGAACCCAGACTCTGATTCTGAGAATCTCTAAGGATGGGTGATTGCTCTGTACTGTTAACCCTCAGAAAGAATGGGGAGTGAAAGAAAGGACCTTGCCTGGTTTATTCGAAGAACCTGGAGTTACTATTTTGGAGGAGGGGAATTTAAAGATATTTATAAGGAACACTATATAAATTAAACAGGTTATATTTAAGAATACAAATGTATATGTATATGTGCATGCAATAGCAAAGTATGTTACTTTATAAGAAAGTAAAATGGGTCTATAGCTTGACAAAAGGGGCTTCCTAGCTGGGCATGTTGTAGGCTAAAACCCTGTAGGGAATAGCCTCTGACACACTGGATAGCACACATGGCTTAAGGTGTAATTGTATGAATCACATCTGTCCATGCTTCTCTGGCTTTCAACTTTGGATTGGTTTTCACAGTCAGTGCTCTTCCTATGGTTTTTACTATAGTAGGATGAAACAGGCTTAGAGGAATACAGGTAGGCAGGGAATACAGGAGCCTTTTTCTCCCAGAAGACTTCCAGAAGAAACATCAGGAAGGCACAGGGGCCAGTGTCTAGACAGGGCCAATAGGGGAAATCAGATGACCCAGGGCCCTATAAAATACTCAAGCCATCATCTCTTTAGAGGATACAAGCTTTAGGTTTCTTATTCCAAATTTATGAAGTTGTTACTTTATAAATTTTTTATTTTCCTCATGGGTTGGTCTTCTGTCTTTTTCCATGGTTCAATTTTTTGTGCTGGGGAATAAATTTTAGAAATGCCTTAGACAACTGAGGTCACTGTGTCACAAGGATATTTAAATGGACCCTTGCTTATAAATACGTTTAAAACAAATAACTGGTCTAATGGCAACTTTAGTAAAGTGGATAAATAACACCGTGTAGATAATATAATAAAATTCTAGCTTTATCATTAATATAAATGTTGATATACATAAAAATAGTGTCAATTTTTTCCTGTGAACCAGTAAGTGTGTCAATGGAATTATGTCAGGGGCTCTTCCATGAAAGAGTGCTTTGAAATTTAAGCACAGAAGGAACCAACATGAATTCCGGGAACAAAAATCAGCTGAGGGAAAGAAATTGTAACAAGCAACATATTCTGTGGAAGTTGTATTTGAGTCATAAAAGTCAGGTCATCTTGTAAGGGTAATAGTTACATGCTTTTAAGCTACCATAGTAGATGCTTATATTAATCATAAGCATGGTTACAAAAGAGAAAGTAAAAATGTTAACAATACAATGGAACTATGGTGCATGTAAACCTTAACTTCTACATGGTGAACACATACTCCAAACAAACTCTTGAGTTCTTTCTAGAATATTTTAGTAAATCACCACATTTGCCAAATTTTTAAAAATTTGTCCTGCTTAATAATAACAAAACAACTATAATACTAATAAATAAAAGAAGTCATTACTCAAATGCTTTCTCCACAGCATTTGCTGTTCATAGTTAACTGGTACTTTTGGGAACCAGAAACCTGAAGTCTAACTACCTATAGAACCAACTGTTTTTTTTTTTTTTTTTTTTTTTTTTTTTTTTTTTTTTTTTTTTTACAGAGCTAGAGAAATGTGATAAAAAGTAGCCTGTTAGCACTGTCCTGGTCTCTAAGCTACAATAATGTAGTCATGACACTTGTCCAAGGCAAACTTGATATTCTACATGTTTAATTTATACAAATGCTCTGGAAAGATGGTAGCCACATACCAACATAAGTTTATATGCACTAAATGCCCAAGGTAATGTAATTCCATATTGGAATTTATAAGGAAATATTTAGAAATGACAGGAAGTGAAGATCTACTCGTATCCTTAGGCTTCATACTGTGCAGAAACTGTCAGGAAAAGTAGGCTATTCCAGGACTAAACATGTCCCTCATTGAATTCTTCTCTAGAGAAGTTGTCATGTTCTCCATGGTGAGATAACCTCTGAGAGAACTTAAAATCACTTGTCTGAGTTTCTGAGCATCGAAATTCAAAAGCAGTACATATTGTTTTTACTTTGTTTTATTATTGAACAATACAATGTCATATTCTTCCTTTGGTGGGAACTAACATGACTGGGTGGAGATGACATCAGCTGTCTAGATAAACGTTGAGTTGGTTCTCTAGCACAAACCCTGTTTTACTGGGAAAATTATATTATCCTGTTGGCGAATGCAGAGAAGTTAAATGATTTACTGGAAGGTCCAGCATTTATATGTGACATGATCAGAATTTAAAATATAAGATTTCAAAACATATGTCATGTTGTAATCTGTGTTGCTTTTTATTTTTATTATTAACATGGATATCAAATTTACAGTTGATTCATTTTAATGCATTATATATAACTCAGATCATAAAAGTATTGTATTTTGTCACATGTTATTGATAATTATAGCTATTACTTATCATGTCCCTATTGTATCCCAAATTCATTAATTATAAAAATAGATATCTTCACCTCCTCCTACTCTGTTCTGTCCATCCATTCCCACCCACGGCTGTTTTGTTTTCCTTTTTGAGTGAGATTCACGCATCCTCCTTTGGCCCCTCCTTATTGCTTAGTTTCTTTGATTCTGTGGATTGTAGCATGGTTATCTTGTACTTTATGGCTAATGTCTACTTATATTGAGTGTATATCATACGTGTCTTTGTGGGCCTGGGTTACCCTACTCAGGATGACATTTTCTTGTTCCATCAATTTGCCTGCAAATTTCATTATATCTTTCTTTGTTTTTAATAGCACAATGGTCTGTTGTGTATATGGATCATATTTTTAATCCATACTTGTTGAGGGGAATCTAGGTTGTTTCTAGTTTCTGGCTATTACTAATAAAGCTATTTATGAACATAGCTGAGCAAGTGTCTCTGTGGTATAGTGGGGTGTCTTTCGGGTATATACCCAGGAGTGGTATAGCTGGGATAGAACTATTCCCAATCTTCTGAGAATCCAGCAAATCGATTTCTAAAGTGTGTGTACCAGTGTACACTCCAACCAGCAATGGAGGAGTGGTCCTCTTGCACCAAATGCCCAAGTTAATGTGCTGTCACTTGACTTTTTGATTTTTGCCATTCTGACCAGTGTAAGATGGAATTTCAGAGTTGTTCTGATTTACATTTCCCTGATGAATAATGATGCTGACCATTTATTTAAGTGCTTCTAGGTCATCTGAGATTCCTCTGTTGAGAATCCTCTGTTTACCTCTGTACCCCATTTAAAAAAAATTAGTTGATTTGGCTTGTTGGTGTCTAATTTTTTGACTTCTTTATATATTTTGAATATTAGTCCTATGTTGGATGTAGGCTTGGTGAAGTTTTTTTTTCCCATTCTGTAGGCTGTCATCTTCTCCTATTGATGGTATCCTTACTCTTGCAAAACTTTTCAGTTTATTGAGGTCCCATTTATTAATTGTAGATCTTAGTGCCTGAACAAGGATGGGAATCAGATGTTGAGTGTGGAAGAGAGATTGCTGAGATTGAGACTGGAAATCAGTGGGGGGCATCTCTGGGACTGACTGGAGACTTGGGATGGGAAGGCTCTGGAGAGTCAATTGCGGAGAGCTTAGTTGAGATGCCTACTAGCAGAAGGATATAGAGACCAGTGTGGACACCCCCTGTAGCCAGGCAGGACTTCCTGTGGAGGGAGTGTGATATCAACCTACCCATAAAACCTTCAACCAAAAATTTGTCCTACCTATTAGATGCACCTAGTTAAAGATGTAACAAAGATAAAGGGAATGACGAGCCAATGACTGGCCCAACTTGAGGCTCACCCCATAAGAGAGAGCCAACCCCTGACATTATTAATGATACTCTGCTATTCTTGCAGACAGGAGAGGCTTCATCCAGCAGCTTATGGAAACAGATGCAGAGGACTACAGCCAAACATCATGCAGAATTCTGGGAGTCTTGTGAAAGAGTGGTGGATAGAATTGAACAATCCAGAGGGATCAAGGACACTACAAGAAGACCTACAGAGTCAACCAACCTGGGCCCATCGGGGCTCCCAGAAACAGAACCACCAACCAAGGATCATGCAGGGGCTTGATCTATGCCCCCTACATATTTGTAGCAGATTGTAGCTTGGTCTTCATTTGCATCCCCTAACAATTGGAACAGAGGCTGCATTTCTTTTTTATTAAAAATTTATTAGTCATATAGATCTTTCACTTGCTTCGTTAGGGTCACACCTAGGTATGACATATTATTTGGGACTATTGTGAAGGGTGTCATTTCACTAATTTCTTTCTCCTCTTGTTTATCCTAGAAAGAGCAATTTTCAAATCCATCTGGAATAACAAAAAAAAAAAAAAAAAAACAGGATAGAATTGAAGACCCAGAAATGAACCCACACACATACGGTCACTTGATATTTGACAAAGGAGCTAAAAACATCCAGTGGAAAAAAGACAGCATTTTTTAACAAATAGTGCTGGATCAACTAGAGATCTGCATGCAGAAAATGCAAATCGACCCATTCTTATCTCCTTGTACAAAGCTCAAGTCCAAGTGGATCAAGGATATACACATAAAATCAGACACACTGAAGCTTATAGAAGAGAAAATGGGGATGAATCTTGAATACATTGGCACAGGGGAAAAGTTCTTGAATAGAACACCAATGGCTTATGTTCTAAGAACAAGAATCGACAAATGGGACCTCATAAAACTGCAAAGCTTCTGTAAGGCAAAGGACACGGTCAATAGGACAAAATGGCAGCCAACAAATTGGGAAAAGATTTTTATTAACCCTACATCCGATAGAGGGCTAATATCCAATGTATACAATGAATTCAAGAAGTTAGTCTCCAGAGAGTCAAATAACCCTATTAAAAAATGAGGTACAGAGATAAACAGGGAATTCTCAACTGAGGAAACTCGAATGGCCATAAAGCTCCTAAAAAAAGTTCAGCATCTTTAGTTATTAGGGGAATCTAAACAACACTGAGATTCCACTTCACACCAGTCAGAATGGCTAAGATGAAAAACTCAGGGGACAGCAGATGCTGGAAAGGATGTGGGGAAAAAAGAACACTTCTCCATTGTTGGAGGGATTGCAAGCTGGTAAAACCACTCTGGAAATCAGTTTGGCGATTCCTCGGAAAATTAGACATATTACTACCTGCTGACCCAGCTATACCACTCCTGGGCATATACGTGAGCATATACCCAGAAGATGCTCCTACATGTAATAAGGATACATGCTCCACTATGTTCATTGCTGCCTTATTTATAATAGCCAGAAGCTGGAAAGAACCCAGAGGTCCCTCAACAGAGGAATGAATAAAAAAACTGTGGTATATATACACAATGGAGTACTATTCAGCTATTGAAAACAATGAATTTATGAAATTCTTAGGCAAATGGGTGGAACTAGAAAGTGTCATCCCTAGTTGTCAGGCAACCCAATCACAAAAGATCACACATGGTATGCACTCACTAATAAGTGGAAGTTAGCCCAAAAGCTCAAAATAAACAAGTTACAATTCACCCAGCACAGGATGCTTGAGAAGGAGAACTTAAGTAAGGGTGCTTTAGTTCCTCTAAGAAAGGGAACAAAATACTCACAGGAGCAATAAGGGAGACAATGTGTGGAGCAGGGGCTGAAGTAAAGGCCACCTAGAGACAGCCCTACCTGGGGATTCATCCTATAAACAGTCACAAACCCCGACAGTACTAAAGATGACAAGAAGTGTATACCAAAAGGAGCATGCAATGGTTGTCTCCAGAGGGGCCCTGCCAGAGACTTACAAATACAGAGGCAGATGCTAGCAACCAACTATTGAATTGGGCATGGGATCCCCAATGGAGGAGCTGGAGGGTGGTCCAGAAGAGCTGAAGGGGCTTGCAGCCCCATGGGAAGAACAATGATTTCAGCCACCCAGATGCCCCAAGACTCCCAGGGACTGAACCATCAACCAAGGGGCACACATGGTTCCAGCCAAAAATGTGGCAGAGGAAGGCCTTGTTGGGCATCGGTGGGAAGAATGGTCCTTAGTCAGGTAAAGACTCAACAGAGGCCCCAACAAAGGGAAACTGAGGGGGGAGATGGGAGTGTGTCAAGAGGAGGGGCATATACGTGGAGGCAGGGAGAGGGAAGAGGGGTTGGGGGTCTTTGGGGAGGAGGGAAATTGGGAAAGGTTTTACAATGGCAATGTAAATCAAGATGATATTCAATTAAAAATAATTAATAAAAACAGAGAGAAAAAAGAAAATGTTCATCCCCAGAAAAATTTTATTTGATATATTCTTTATTTATATTTCAAATGATTTCCCCTTTCCTGGTTCCACCCTCCCAGAAAGTCCCATAAGCCCCTTTCCCTCCCCCTGTTCCCCGATCCATCCTTTCCCCTTCCATGTCCTGGTATTCCCCTACCCTGCTGCACTGAGTCTTTCCAGGACCAGGGGCCTCTCCTTCCTTCTTCTTGTGCTATATTTGATATGTGAATTGTGTCGGGTATTCCAAGCTTCTAGGCTAATACACACTTATCAGTGAGTACATACCATGAGTATTCTTTTGAGACTGGGTTAACTCATTTAGGATGATATTCTCCAGTTCCATCCATCTGTCTAAGAATTTCACGAATTCATTGTTTTTAATGGCTGAATAGTACTCCATTGTGTATATATACCACATTTTCTGTATATATATATATATATATATATATATATATATATATATATATATATATATATATATATATATACATACCACATTTTCTGTATCCATTCCTCCGTTGAGGGACATCTGGGTTCTTTCCAGCTTCTGGCTATTAAAAATAGGGCTGTGATGAACATAGTGGAGCATGTATCCTTATTACATGCTGGGGAATCCTCTGGATATATGCCCATGAGTGGTATAGCAGGGTCCTCTGGTAGTATCATGCCCAGTTTTCTGAGGAACTGCCAGACTGATATCCAGAGTGGTTGTACCAGCTTGCAACCCCACCAGCAGTGGAAGAATGTTCCTCTTTCTCCACATCCTCACCAGCACCTGTTTTCTCCTGAGTTTTTGATTTTAGCCATTCTTACTGGTGTGAGGTGAAATCTCAAGGTTGTTTTGATTTGCATTTCCCTGATGACTAAGGATGCTGAACATTTCTTTAGGTGCTTCTCAGCCATTGGATATTCCTAAGGTGAAAATTCTTTGTTTAGTTCTGTACCCCATTTTTAATGGGGTTATTTGGCTCTCTGGAGTCTGCCTTCTTGAGTTCTTTGTATATCTTGGATATAAGCCCACTGTCCGATGTAGGGTTGGTAAAGATCTTTTCCCAATTTGTTGGTTGCCATTTTGTTCTTTTGACAATGTCCTTTGCCTTACAGAAATTCAGTAATTTTATGAGGTCCCATTTGTCAATTCTTGATCTTAGAGCATAAGCTATTGGTTTTTTATTCAGGAAAATTTCCCCTGTGCCCATGTCCTCAAGGTTCTTCCCCAGTTTCTTTTATATTAGTTTCAGTATGTCTGGTTTTATGTGGAGGACCTTGATCCACTTGGACTTGAGCTTAGTACAAGGAGATAAGAATGGATCAATTTGCATTCTTCTGCATGCTGACCTCCAGTTGAACCAGCACCATTTGTTGAGAAGGCTATTTTTCCCCCACTGGATGGTTGTAGCTCCTTTGTCAAAGATAAAGTGACCATAGGTGTGTGGGTTCATTTCTGGGTCTTCAATTCTATTCCATTGGTCTAGTTGCCTGTCACTGTACCAATACCATGCAGTTTTTCACATAATTGCTCTGTAGTACTGCTTGAGGTCAGGGATACTGATTTCCCCAGAAGTTCTTTTACTCTTGATAATTTTAGCTATCCTGGGTTTTTTGCTATTCTAGATGAATTTGAGAATTGCTCTTTCTAAGTCTATGAAGAATTGAGTTGGGATTTTGATGGGGATTGCATTGAATCTGTAGATTGCTTTTGGCAAGATGGCCATTTTTACTATATTAATCCTGCCAATCCAAGAGCATGGAAAATTTTTTTCCATCTTTTTAGGTCTTCTTGGATTTCTTACTTCAAAGACTTGAAGTTCCTGTCATACAGATCTTTCACTTGTTTGGTTAGAGTCACACCAAGGTACTTTATACTGTTTGTGGCTATTGTGAATGGTGTTATTTCCCTAATTTTTTTTTCTCAGCCTATTTATCCTTTGAGCATAGGAAGGCTACTGATTTGCTTGAGTTGATTTTTTATCCAGCCACATTGCTGAAGTTGTTTATCAGCTGTAGGAGTTCTCTTGTGGAGTTTTTTGGGTCGCTTAAGTAGACTATCATATCATGTGCAAATAGTAATAATTTGACTTCTTCCTTTCCAGTTTGTATCCCTTTGGCCTCCTTATGTTGTCTAATTGCTCTAGGTAGAACTTCAAGTACTATATTGAGTAAGTATGGAGAGAGAGGGCAGCCTTATGTAGTCCCTGGTTTTAGTGGGATTGCTTTAAGTTTCTCTCCATTTAGTTTGATGTTGGGTACTGGTTTGCTGAATATTACTTTTATTATGTTTAAGTATGGGCCTTGAATGTCTGTTCTTTCCAAGACCTTTAACATGAAAGGATGCTGAATTTTGTCAAATGCCTTTTCATCATCTAATGAAATGACCATGTGGTATTTTTCTTTGAGTTTGTTTATGTAGTGGATTACATTGATGGATTTCCTTATATTGAACCATCCCTGCATCCCTGAGACGAAGCCTATCTTGGATTTGGTTGGCAAGAATTTTATTGAGTATTTTTGTATTGATATTCATAAGGGAAATTGGTCTAAGGTTCTCTTTTTTATTTTGTTGTGTCTTTGTGTGGTTTTGGTATCAAAGAAATTGTTGCTTCACAAAACAAGTTAGGTAATGTTCCTTCTCTTTCTATTTTGTGGAATAGTTTGAAGAATATTGATATTAGGCCTCCTTTGAAGGTCTGATAGAATTATCCACTAAAAACATCAGGTCCTGTGCTTTTTTTGGTTGGGAGACTGTCAATAAACACTTCTCTTTCCTTAGGGGTTATGGGACCATTAGATGGACTATCTGATCCTGATTAAATTTTGGTAGTTGGTATCTGTCTAGGAAAATGTCCATTTCCTCCAGATTTTTCCAATTGTGTTGAGTATAGGCTTCTGTAGTAGGATATGATAATTTTTTGGATTTCCTCAGTTTCTGTTGTTATTTCTCCTTTTCATTTCTGATTTTGTTAATTTGGATACTGTCTCTGTGCCCTCTAGTGAGTCTGGCTGAAGGTTTATATATCTTGTTGATTTTCTCAAAGAACCAGCTCCTGGTTTTGTTGATTCTTTGTATAGTTCTTTTTGTTTCAACTTGGTTGTTTTTAGGCCTGAGTTTGATGATTTCCTGCCTTCTACTCCTCTTTGGTGTATTAACTTCTTTCTGTTCTAAAGCTTTCAGGTGTGCTGTTATGCTGTTAGTGAATGCTCTCTCCAGCTTCTTTTTGTAGGCAATCAGAGCTACGAGTTTTCTTCTTAGCACTGCTTTCATTATGTCCCATAAATTTGGGTATGTTGTGCCTTCATTTTCATTAAATTCTAGAAAGTTTTTGATTTCTTTCCTTATTTCTTTTTTGACCAAGGTATCATTGAGAAGAGCATTGTTCAGATTCCATGTGTATGTGGACTTTCTGTTGTTTTTGTTGCTATTGAAGACCACCCTTACTCCATAGTGATCCGATAGAAGGCATGGAATTAGTTCTATCTTCTTATTTCTGTTGAGCTCTGTTTTGTCACCAATTATATGGTCGATTTTGGAGAATGTACCATGAGGTGCTGAGAAGAAGGTATATTCTTTTGATTTAGGATGAAATGTTCTATAGATATCTATTAAATCTATTTGTTTAAAAACTTCTGTTAGTTTCACGGTGTCTCTGTTTAGTTTGTGTTTCCCTGATCTGTCCATTGAGGAGAGTGGGGTGTTGAAATCACCCACAATTATTGTGTGGGGTGTGATGTATGCTTCAAGCTTTAGTAAGGTTTCCTTTATGAATGAGAGTGCCCTTGTATTTGGGGCATAGATGTTCAAAATTGAGAATTGTTCCTTGTAGATTTTCCCTTTGATAGGTATAAAGTGTCCTTCTGTGTCTTCTTTCATGACTTTTGGTTGAACATCTATTTTATTGGATATTGGAATGGCTACTCCAGCTTGTTTCCTGGGACCTTTTGCTTGGAAAACTGTTTTCCAGTCTTTTACTCTGAGTGTTTGTCTTTGACACTGATATGTGTCCTGTATGCAGCAAAATGTTGGGTCTTGTTTATGAATCCAGTCTGTTAGTCTATGTCTTTTTATTGGGGAATTGAGTCCATTGATGTTAAGATATATTAAGGAATAGTGATTGTTGCTTCCTGCTATTTTTGATGTAACTTTTATGTTTGTGTTATCTTCTTTTGGGTTTGTTGAAAGAAGTTTAATTTCGGTTTTTTTTTCCTAGTGTGTAGTTTCCCTCTTTTTGTTGGTGTTTTTCATTCATTATTCTTTGAAAGGCTGGGTTTGTGGAAAGAGACTGTATAAATTTGTTTTTGACATGAAATACCTTGTTTTCTCCATCTATGGTAATTGAGAGATTTGCTGGATATAGCAGTCTGGGTTGGCATTTGTGTTCCCTTAGGGTCCGCAGGACATCAACCCAGGCTCTTCTAGCTTTCATAGTCTCTGGTGAGAAGTCCTATGTAATTCTGATAGGTCTGCCTTTATATGTTACTTGACCTTCTTTCCTCACTGCTTTTAATATTATTTCTTTGTTTAGTACATTTGGTGTTTTAATTATTATGTGACTGGAGGAATTTCTTTTCTGGTCAAATCTATTTGGAGTTCTGTAGGCTTCTTGTATGTTCATGGGCATCTCTTTCTTTAGGTTAGGGAAGTTTTCTTCTATAATTTTGTTGAAGACATTTACTGGCCCTTTATGTTGGAAATCTTTACTCTCTCCTATACCTATAATCCTTAGGTTTGGTCTTCTCATTTTGTCCTGGATTTCCTGGATGTTTTGGGTCAGGAGCTTTTTGCATTTTTTATTTTCTTTGACTGTTGTATCAGTGCTTTCTATGGTATCTTCTGCATCTGAGATTCTCTCTTCTATCTCTTGTATTCTGTTGTTGATGCTTGGATCCATGACTCCTGACTTTTTTCCTAGGTTTTCTATGTCTCAAGTTGCTTCCCTTTGCAATTTCATTATTGTTTCTATCTCCTTCTTTAGATCCTGGATGGGTTTGTTTAATTCCTTCACCTGTTTTGTTGTGTTTTCCCTTAGTTCTTCAAGGGTTCCTCCATGTTTGCTTGTATTCTCCTGCATTTCTTTAAGGGAAGTATTTATGTCCTTCTTGAATCCCTCCATGAAGTCCTCCATCAGCATCATGGCCTGTGATTTTAAATCCAAATCTTGCTTTCCTGGTGTGTTGGGGTATCCAGTACTTGCTGTTGTGGGAGAATTGGGTTCAGATGGTGCCATATTTCCTTGATTACTGTTAACAACATTCCTACATTTGCCTTTTGCCATCTGGTTATCTCTAGTGTAATTGGTCCAGCTGTCATGTCACTGGCTGGTGCTTGCCCCTCCTGTGTGCCTGCAGGCCTATCTCAGCAACCCAGGGTGACCTGCTTTCCCTTGGCACAAATTGCTGTGGTGCTGCTGAGTTCCTGACTGCAGGTAGAGTCCTGGGAGAGTGTGTCCAACTCGATCCTCTACTCTGGTGATCCCTGCCTACCAATCTGTTACACAGTCACAAGACCAAAGATGGCGACTGAGACCCACTCTCTTGTAGTTGTATTTGGGTATGTAGCTCTGTGTCCACAATCAACTCTGGATGCAAGCTGTGCTGGCTGTCTCCTCCGTGCAGCTGGTTGTATAGCTGGCTTCCTGAGCCACTTTGAGATGTCGAGCTGTGGCAGAGGATGTTCCTGATCCGAGGCAGAAACCGGAAGGCTTCTGCTAGAGGCCTCCGGACAGGATCCTCTGATCTGCAGGACTGGTCTCCAGAATATGCATTTCTAATCTCACTTTGTATCTGTTGGTTTTTAAATGGCAACTGCTCCTTGTCCCAACAGTTCATTCTGTTTTGGAAGAAATATCATATTATTGTGGAATATGTGTTATTCTCATTGATTTCTGCTGGATTGTTTGAATATCTTATCAAGGATAGTGGGAAAGTTGGATGCTTTGAAGCTTTCACAGTCTGTGTAATTATAAGTTCTTTCATGTTTTAATTCTAGTTATTTCAAAATCTTTGCAATTAAAGTTCAAAGATTGTCAACAGAGTATTTGAATTTAGGGCAGCAGATAACATGTTTTTTTCCCTTCTCAAAAAATATTGGAGTTCATTTTTAAATCTATAATTTCCCTACACATAATAATGTAAATCAAAGTCCTTGGCAAGATTGAAAATATTAGGAGAATGTATTGTAAGTATAGGAAAATGTCTTCAACAGAAATTCAGTGTTTGGTGTTTTCTAGTTCTTCTAGTCTCCAGGTTCAATTACAGGACTCAAAGGTTAAGAAATAAGTCCCAGAAAGTCAGCCAACTCTATGGAAAACAAGCTGGATTCTGGGTTCTCAAAAGGAAAAAGAAACAAAACACAAGCAAAACAAAATCCCTCCCTCTGAACGAAAGGAGCTCTTTCCACCCTGGTCACCTTCACTCACCTTTGGACGGTTTCCACCTCTGGCAAGGAGCTGGTCATTCCCCATGTGCCACTTGGCATTTTGCCTCTTGGTGATTTAAAGTTGCTTTTAAAATAAACCCCAGCTAAGAAATCAAAACAGAATTTCTCCATAATGACCTATTTCTATGGTAGCAAGTTATTAATGTGGGAAAACAGCTCTACTCACACATATTGGTATTTATTCTGGATTATTTAAAACCAAATACACAGGGTACATTCCCTTGAGAGCACATGATTTAGTTATGACTATATGTGCTTCATATTAATTTTCTGGGGTGTTGGAGATATAGCACTTTGTATATGGTAGGCAACTGGTCTACCATTAAACTACATCCTTAGTCTTAATGTAGAAAACATCTTAAGTCAATCCTGTATTTTAAACATAAGTAGGAAACTCACAGAGAATAGTATAAAATGTTGGTGAATATTTAAATATAATGGGAGTTTTCAAATAAATATGACACTTATTTGTCATCCTCAGCCATTATAGAGTTCCTTTTCCTTGGTTTTCAGAGATTAGTTAATAAATCTGAGAAGCACCCTGCAAGAAAATTTGAGAACTAAGTCTCAGATGCACCCTGGTACAGAAACCACTAGAAGTACACAGGAACAAACTACTAAGGCTATGACAAAGCAATAATGTAACTCTCAGCATGTTTCCATTTAGACCTTTTATCTCACCTCTTTTATATGTAGGTATGACTGCAACTTGCACTATTGTCTATCTGACAGTGTTTGCTAAGTTCAAAAGACAACAGGAGAGTTTCCTCTAGACTTCTTCCTTGCCCAGTCCAGACTCTATTATAAAACCTTGGCCCTTCCTGTGTAGCCATGCCATTTTGCTTAGTTGGGTAATTCCATCATTGTGTCTCAGTTGAACTAAATAGTTGGTATGTTGCCCTAAGCTGATAATATTAGGTCTTTGGGGGGCTCACTAGCTTATTTGTTCTAATACATTAAATCTAAAAGTCAGTCTCCCTTCTGAAGTTGCACCTCCAATTGCATAAGGAACTTAGCAAAAACAAACAAAACAAAACAAAACAAAACAAAAACCTGAACCTTTATCAGGTGCATTGCCACCACCCTAATAAAATAAGGCACCTGGTCCATTAACCATTAAGGATCAACCAACCAGTTAGTTTTCTGACTTGCACCTGAAAGAATTCATACCTGAAATATTCTTCAAAAGTGTAAAACCAGAGATAGTGTTTGACTGTGGCTATTGGGGCATGATAAGGGTGATTCAAACCAAAGTTGTGGTGAGATCATTGGAAAATTCTAAAAAATCTGTGTTTAAAAACAGGAGACAAAATGTAGATTGCTTTTTGTCAATGGATCACTAAAAGTTAGTTCATTCTTATTCAGAACTGATGGTAAATAGCTAAATACTGATTTTTATGCCAAATGCATTTTAATAACAAATATGTAGCAGACTTAGGGGGTGTCCAACAGAAAGGCCAAAGACCAACAGAGCTGAGGAGAACTCTTCTATTAAAGATGGTTCCCAACTTCTGGGGTCCAACTTTACAATAACGCTAAGGCTGTTGCCATCAGTAGAGGCCAGAATTCAGAATTTGAATTGTGCTGGCCATAGCAAGATCCTGGTGAGAAGATCTAGCTACTGTTTCTGGTCAGTCAGCTACAAAAGCATGAGGGTAAACAACTGGCACTCTGTGGAGTGCTGCATTGGTAAATTGTGATGTGCCTTAGGCTACAGGGGTTGGCTATATTTTCCACATAGGATATTTTTACCTGAAAATGAGTTCACTAAGTTTACTTCACACACAGTAAGTCCTGGAACAAAAACAAGTTAGTTTATGTTTTTACCTCATTCAATTCATCTGGCAAATAAGATATTTGGTTGATAGCTCTTACAGATTTAAAAATAATAAAAAGATATCTGTAAAAACTAATAACCAGATAGTCTCTGTTGTATTCCAAAGCAATGAAGTATGAAATAACTATTTTAGTAGATTTTTTCATGTAGCTACAACTACGATATTTGGTTAACATCTGAACATAAACTATCTTATGTGTAAAATATTTAATTATTGTGTAGACCAGATTGGCTTGAAACTCACTATAAAGCCTAGAATAGCCTCAAACTGACAGCCATTTTTCTACTTTAACCTCCCATATGCTGGGAACCTCTGTACAGGTAAAAGCTACCATGCCAAGTGAAAATGTTCTTTACATTATGAAAAGAGGAAAACGAGATTATTTTTGTAAGTCTATAGCTTTTGAAGGAATTGTCTAAAAACAAGTGCAGATTTCTGAGAATGAGTATGGATTAGCCGATGGTCCTTACCATGATACTTCTGGGCATGGAAATATAACGGAAGGAGAGACTTCTTAGTGTGATAGGAGGGAAGGGTCATTCATCCTTCCTTACCATTTGTCTGACTGACTTGTTTTAATATGTTCCCCAACAATCTCCTTTTCTTCTGACAAAAGTCCTCTCCCAGGTGCTGTTTTATCAGCATCAATATGACAATTGATCTCTCAGAAATATATTTGGTATCTCTCGCATACACTCCTAGTATTCACAAGAGAGACATGCCTTTGATGGAAAGAGAATAAAAAATGTTAGAACTTCCCACAGAAAAATATTTCACTATAAATTTAAATAAAGTAAATATCTTAGAGATTAGTGATACTAAAGCATTTTTCTTCAACAGAGTAAATTATACTGGGTGCCACCAGCTGATTTCTAAGGCGAACAGTCTCATAGGCAAGGCAAGGGGAGGATCCCCATATCATTGGCTGTTTTTCAGAGGTTGCTGAGGATAAAGATATCTTTGGTGGGTCTCGGGCTAAGGTGTGCCAATAGGAGATCACACCATGCAACATAACTAGGGCAAGGGGTTTATTGGAGGGGTGGGGACATGAGAGAGGAATTCAGACAGACAGACAGACAGACAGACAGACAGAGAGTACAGTCTGGTGTTGGGGTGGGGTGGGGGCTTTTTATGCGATGTACCTGGTGGCAGCAGGTGATGGCATAAGTGCCCCACCTGCTGCCACTGAAGGCAGGCTGGAGAAGCACCAAGTTTACAACAGGGGGATGCTGGCCAGCAGTTAGCCTGATAGTTCTATGAAGCAAGCAGCACACTCTTGTGTTATTTCATATAGTCCGTTGCTCAGGGAGGCATCACTACCTTGATCTGATAAGTGAAGAAACCAAGATCTAGAGCAGTCAAATAACATGTCCAGGGTAACTAGGGCTTTATTTGTTTGTTTGTTTGTTTTTAAGATGTCAAGGTTTTCGAGCAACTTTCAGTTTAGAACAAAATTGAAAGTACAGAGATTTCTTATATGCCTGGTCCTCCTGCTGCTATTATCAATGTCCTTCCCATTGTCCCTGTTCTCTATGATGTTAGCTTTTCCTGCAGTCAATCTGCACTGACACCTCATTATCACCTAAGATCATTCCTGATGTTCAGCAAGTACTGGGTTGGCAGCATGTCTTTCTAACTTCAAAGCTTCTACTTTAAGTGCAGAAGCAGAGTGTAAAGAAAAATAATAAATCTAAGAAAAAAAGGGAGGGAAGAGAGAGAGAGAGAGGGAGGATAGGCAGAGACAGAGACAGAAAGAAACAGAGACAAAGACACATACACACAGAACAGAAGAGAGACTCAGAGACAGAGACAGAGAGGCACATAGAGAGAGGGAGAGGAGAGACAGAGAATTGAAAGACAAAGGGAGCCACAGACAGATGACAGACAGAGACAGAGAGGCAGAGGAGACACAGAGACAAAGACAGAGAAAGAGAAAGAGCAAGACGGACACAGAGACAGAAAGACACAGAGAGGCAGGGAGAGAGAGAGAGAGAGAGAGAGAGAGAGAGAGAGAGAGAGAGAGAGAGAGAGAGAGAGAGACGGAGACAGAGACAGAGAAGATAGCTAGTGACTAAAGATGTTCCAAAAACCTGGCATTTTGATTAGGATTGCGTTGCATGCAGGCAGGTTAGGCAGCGCTGTGTAGAGTCCTCTGACCAATGAGAATGTGTTGAAGGTTGCTGCTGGTGTCATGGTTGGCAGGGAAAGGAACTGCTAAGAAGTGAAAAGGAAAACTCAGCTGGATTTGATCAGTCAGGCCAGAGTCTAACTCCTAGAGTCTGATTCCATAATTTAATTTTCTTATGCACGGGTGAAGTCTCCATATGACATTTCTTGTAATGAAGCTTCAGAGAAGGCAATATCAAAATCCCCTTGTAAAATACCTCACTATAACAAAGTACCTGAGACCTTTAGCATTAGAATGAGTTCTACTGAGCAGCAAACAGTGCTCAGAAGTAGGAAGGATTCGTAATAATTCATAAAGAAGGACTGATGCAGGATGCAAACTATATTGAATTTCCTCTTTAAGAAGGAGTTCTAGTCACTAAGAGACAAAGCCCAGGATTAGGACCTAAACAATTTTCAGGATTTGGGGAAATTCAGGTGGAGGCCTGCTCCTAATAGAATAGCAAAGGATCACCAGCTTTCTTAACCCCATTCACTGCTGCATTCCCGGTGACAAGACAGCATTCTTCCTTCACTGTCCATTATGATCTTTATTTGTTTTTTGTTTTAGTTTCTTATTGCAGGGTACTAAGATAGATCAGTAAAACTGACTTGTACATATTAATGCTGTAGCCTGAACCCTTTTTACTGACTGATCTCTTTGTCCTATGCTCCTTTTAGACATAGCCCTTGAGATTCTATAGATGGATATCATGTTAGCTCCAGGAGATAGTTGGGTATATTTTTTTCCCTTTATGAGTATTTTTTATTAGATATTTTCTTTATTTACATTTCAAATGTTATCCCCTTTCCTCATTTCCCCTCTGAAAACCCCTATCCCACCCCCCTCCCCCCTGCTCACTAACCTACCCAGCCCTGCTTCCCTGTCCTGGCATTCCCCTACATTGGGGCAATGAGCACTCACAGGTCCAAAGGGCCTCTACTCTCATTGATGTCCAACAAGGCAATCCTCTGCTATACATGTGGTTGGAGCCACGTGTCCCTGCCTGTGTACTCTGGTTGGTGGTTTAGTCCCTGGGAGCTCTGGGGGGTACTGGTTGGTTCATATTGTTGGGTACCTTTTATTTAACTTTTCTCATTTGAGCAGCCACAGGTAGGGCAAGAGTAGATCTCCTTGTCCTTCTCTTGATCCCAGGAGGAAGGAGATGTTCCTCTCTTTTCCCTGCCTCTTCCCTGCTTTCCTGACTCCCTCCTTGCTTCCCTCGTTCCTTCCCTGCCTTCCTCTCTTCTTCCCTCCATTCCTCCCTTTCTCCATCTATTTTTTTCATTAGTGTCTTACTGTAGGCTCATCCCAGGCTGGTCTGGAACTCTCTCTACAGGCCAGATTAGTGTCTACCTTGCCGTAATCCTTTGCTTCAGCCTAACAAGTACCAGGATTACAGAGAGAAGCCCCCCAGATGGGTCATTTATTCAAACCTGCCACCCTACTGCCTCATCATCTTGTATACTAGGTCTCAGGCACGCACCCCCTCTATGCCCAACTCCATATTTCCTCTTATAAAGCATTTCTTCATGTTTTGCTGACTGTTATATTCAGATCTGAAGTATATTAAAGGATTAGGCCCCAATGCAAACATGTTCAGAAATGGGACTTTAGCGAAATGAGTAATTCCTAAGGGTTTTACCTTGGTCAATGTGTTGATACATTAATGGATTTAAAATCTGAATAGCCTATTGGTGGGGATTGAAGGAAATGTGGAAGATGGAACCTTCCTAGTTGGAAGAAGTGGGTTACTGGGTATGTGACCTGGAAAGAAGCCTCTTGTCTGTGGTCTCTTCCTGTCACTTTCTCTTTCCTAACTCCTAGGAGATGAGCCGCTTTGCCCTATAATGCCCTTTCCTATGTCTTCCTGACTCATCCACAGACCCTGCCTGAAGCTCCTACCTTGACACCTTGACTCACCACAGACCCTGAAGCAGTGGAGTCAAGACTGACTAAATTCTCTGCAACTGAGCAAAGCTATGTCTTTCCTCTTTTAAATGGTGTCCTTCAGCGATTTGTCACTGTGAGGGAAAAGCCTCCCACAGTGTCAGAGCATCACCGATGTTATATGCATTTGAAAGTCAAAATGAAAATGCCCGAAAGACTTTATGGAAATTTGGTATTATTTCTTCCTTGATGTTTGATGCAACTTGCCAGAGGCCCAGTCAGATCTGTAGTTTATGTGTGTGTGGAAGTGATTTTGCATATGAAATCAATTTTTAACAGATACAAGACTTGAGATTATTCTTCTTGAGGGAACTTGGGTAGTTTTCGAATTTAAGAAACAATCCATGGCATGTATGTTGTTGAATCTTTGGATTCCTATCAGTTTACTATCTGTAGGTATGTGTGGCTAGCTGCCACATATAGATGTGTCACCTTTAACCCTCTATGTAGTTAACTCACCGCACTTCCAGTTCACTGACCTCAGAGCAAGCTTTTTGTACCCTCGATGCTACCTGCCGGTTTTCTGCTTCATTGAGCCCTCTTCTGATCTTCGTTTCTTCTTTTCTTTGACCCGTTTTAGCTTCAGCTTTCATTACTTCTCAGAATGAAATTTCAGGTTATTGATGACAGACTTCTTAGTAATTAAGGTGTGTTTTCCCCATTGAACAAAAGTTTTCAAAAATTGCACCTTCAACCTAACCTTCTGCAAGGCTGATGAGCTGATTAGATGTGAGTGTTTGTGGAGAGGTTGGAATGTTGCAGGCCTAGAGCTTAATTACCATTTGTCTTGGACTATCATTTAGTCCCTATGTGTCATTCCATTCCCACCTCTGTTTCTGATCTAAGATTCTTTGACTATCAGATGAAATCATTTGAAGCGCACTAACTTAGCACACAAATAGCTTCCGTAAACAAAAATGCAAAGCATATTGTCAGAGAGTCTAGGAAGCCTACAAAAGAGATCTCTCAGCTTTGCTGTAATTCACCCTCTGCTGTTTCCATCAATGTATTTGAAATGTGCTTGATTGACTTAGAACTTTGCTCTCTTATGTCAGTAAGACATAAAATGTCAGTGGACAGACAAATGGGATGTGAAGTTTGAGGTGACGTAAATCTGTGTTCCTCGCCATGGTCACTCATATTTGGCTCCAGTATAAACTATCTCCAATCCTCTCGGAGGTGAGAGTTGTATTTTGTACGTTAACACTGCCTTTCCCATTCATGATTGTTTCCTGATCATGACGTGTGTGTGTGTGTGTGTGTGTGTGTGTGTGTGTGTTGCTTTATTTCTCTCAGTTTTCTGGAGGTTTACATGGACAGTAGAAGATCCTGCTTCATTTCCTCCTTTTTTGCTTGATTATTCTCTTTTATAAAATGATAACTTTACTCTGACAATTCTAACATGCACTTACAAAGCATCTAAAATGATTACCATTGATGCCCCCAAACATAAACCCACCACTTTATATACAGTATGTGCCAGTTAGGGAGTTCCTCATGTCTTGCTTCTGTCCTGGACAGCAACAGTAACATTCCTTTCATTTCTCCATAAACTATAATCATTCCCATCAAGGTTGATATGATTATTGGAAGGAAGCACTTATCTTTCAGACCAGTTAAGAATAAGAACAATAAACAATTTTGCTTTATCTTTATTGGTTCTTCTTCTGTGACCCTTTCTGAGCCCTGAGCTTTTGATTTATATCACTCACCTTCTCTCTGAAAAGCATATGTTAACATTTTATGCCCACTAGGACTGTTTAGACCTAAATTCTCTCCATGTTTTACTTGTCTGATAAGGTTTCTATTTTGTTTTCATGTAGGAAGAATAATTTTTATTGGGTATAGACAGCCTTGTGAATGGTTTTCTAATTCTTTCAACACATTAACTACTTCATTGTGTGTTCTTTCCGTTTCTATGATTTCTAACCCGAGGTCCACTGTGATTCTTACCATAGGTGCTAAGTGTTAAAAGCATTCCTCTTAATCTGATTTGCTTTCAGAGTTTCCTACAATATGTATCTGTTCAGCAAATTGGAGATGATTTGATGTGCCTCCCCCTCTCTGTTTATCCTTCTTGCTAGTCACTGAATTTAAAAGACTATTTTCTGTAATTGGTTTTGGAAAAACCATTCCTTTACTTCTATGAATTTCTATAAATACATCTGGAGGAAAGGTGGAAAGAAGTGATTTTTTCCTTCTTCTTTACCCCTTCCTTCCCTCCCTCCCTCCCTTCCTCTTTCCCTCCCTCCCTTCCTCTCTCACTCCCTCCCCCCTCCCTTCTTCCTTCCTTCCATCAATCCTTTCTTCCTTCCTTCTTCTTTCTTTCTTTTCTTTCTTTCTTTCTTTCTTTCTTTCTTTCTTTCTTTCTTTCTTTCTTTCTTTCTTTCTTTCTTTCTTTCTTTCTCTCTTTTCATTTAGAAAAAGAAGCATTAGAAGAGTGAAATTATATATGTGGAGAATGAGCAAACTTTCCAGAGTACCTCATCTTTTCTCCCTGCGGCTGGTTGATTCAAGCCATCTCTGCCTGCTTTTGTTTCATTTTGATTTTAAGGATGGAGTCTTAGAGGATCCTGACTTCTAATGTAAGTAGAGAATAGCCCAATGTGAATGCTTTGGTTCAGATCTTGAACTTAAGTCTTAGGATAGGCTTGTAGCATATTGTTTTACATCTGCCATGACAGAGACTGCATATCTTCAGGCCTGTTATTTGCATTTGGGCATTTGTTTTGTAGTATCACTGAAGGTTACTTAGCAGACTTCACATGCATTCTTTTTGCCAGGCTGCCATGTTCCTAGTCTAGCTAGCACCCCTGCAGGAAGGAGCAGCTGATCCTGTTCATGAGAAGGGTGAGATTCTGGCTTTCCCCTAAGGATCTTTTACTTGGATAGTGTCTTCTTGAAACGTGTGCTTTATATCTGTGTTCTGAGTTATGGGGATCCTTTCTCATCCTTGTTCCATAACCATTCTCTTTGCTGTTTCTAAAGCTTTAACCCAGGCTGTTTCCAGTGCCGGGTGAGCATCCTGCCTTCCACCTTCAGACTGATGATCTTCATCTATGGATTCATTTGAACAGTTAGTTATGTGCTGGCTAGTTTTGTCAACTTGACCCAAGCTAGAGTCATTTGGGGAGAGTGAACCTCGACAGTCAAGGTATCCACACTAGGTTGGTCTGTGAGAAAGCTTGTGGGCATTTTCTTGATTGGTGATTGATGTGAGAGGTCTCAACTCTCTGTGAGTGGTGTGCCCCAGGGCTGGTAGTCCTGAGTGCTATAAGAAAGCAGTCAGAGCAAGCCACCAGAGCAAGCCAACAAAGTTTCTCTATGGCTTCTGTATCAGTTCTTGACGCCAACTCCCTCCCCTGATTACTCTGAATGATGGACTACAAGTTGAAAGATGAAGTAAACCCTTTCCTCTCCATGTTGCTCTTGGTCTTGGTGTTTTATCCTGGCAATAGAAACCTAATTAAGTCATGTTAGTTGTCCTCGTCAGCAGACTGGTGGCCATCCCCAGACTGGTCTAAATCTCTTCCACTCATTTAAAGGTAGCAGGCATCTGATTAATTGTTTCCTCTAAGTGATTGCTTAGCTCACTTTTCTGTTTTACTCCGAAGTCTAGACTCAACAGTTCAAATGCAAGATGATGCCTCCAAGCCCTAAGATCTAGCAGTTGTTAGCACAGAAAAACGGCATCTTGCTTTTCTCATCATCCTTCTTGAGCATCTTCCTGGCCAGTTCTGTCTCTTGCAGCTTAATGGTCTGGATCTGCATCTCTTTTACTACATCCAATCACAACTATTTTTCCTCCTTTAACTACTTTCCTGCTTCACTAGGGGCTGCTGTTCTGAGTGCTGCCTTACCTCTGGGGAAAATCAAAGGTAAGGGGAGACTTTAAAAATAAATGTTGTCTAGGTAACTAAACAGCTACAGGCAAAAACACAATCATAATAAGAACAAAACAAACCCACTTCACACTTGAGGTAACAATTAATACAAACAGTTCATCTTATTAAATGTAAGAAATTAATGTTTAAGTAAAACTTTAATATAAAAATTTGAGAAATTCCTGGGACCTAGGACTGGACAAGATGTTCATAGGCTTAACATCAAGAGGAAAATTCTTAAGATGAAAAATAGGAAATTTTTAGAAGTTCATAAAAACTGAAAATGTTTGTTTAGATGAGGAAACTATAGATGACAAGACTATGTTGCAAAGCACACATTTGATAGAAGATTCATATGAAGACTCAGTAATCAATTAAAATGGACTGAACAGATACCTCCTCTCTCCCTCTCTCCCCCTCTCCCTCTCTCCCTCTTTTCCTCTCTCCCTCTCTTCCTGGAGCTGAGGACCGAACCCAGAACCTTGCACTTGCTAGGCAAGCATTGTACCACTGAGTTAAATCCCCAACCCTGAACAAATACTTCTCTGTTGTCACCAAATTCTTCATTGAGAGGGAAAGAATAGATTAGTCATGCTCTATTAGCATCGCTCCTCTCCTCTGGAAAATTTGGAGTTTGGTTTTATCTTTCCTCCCCACAATGAACCGAAACATGCAGCTAGCTGCCAAACCTAACAACAGCCATGCTTGACTAGATAAAGACAATACATAGTTCATTCAGTCAGGATCAAATTTAGACACATCCTGGAACCCCAAAAACAGTCATGAGCTAACTGCGCACTGACACTAAGATAAACACACCAGTCCAAAGAGCTACTTAGCATTTAGCACTGTTTGATACTGTGGGATATTCACAAGCTGCTTCTTCTCCTGCTCCTCCTGCTCCTCCTCCTCCTCCTCCTCCTCCTCCTCCTCCTCCCCTCCTCCTCCTCCTCCTTCTTCTTCACATAACCATGACTTCCTTCACATGAGTCATGATCAAAATTATTTCTAAAGTAATTACATGGTTACATTACGTTATCCTTAAAATCCTGATGACTTTAGTTGTACTTTTATGAAACCTTACAGAATTTGTGCATCTCTGGAACCTGAAACAAATTGAAAACATTTGAAAAAAGTAGAACTTGCAGCCCTGACATTTATGTTCCAATAATTAATGTCTACTTCCAGGAGAGCTATCCTCCATGAGGCCCTGTGCCAACTGACGATCAATATCTCAAGCTTTCCCATCGACAGGAAAAAAATACCACTTTGTTACCAAACCAAAGCTTGTTAGCCTTTGCCAGACCACACTAAGCTCCTGTAAATGTAGTATTTTCAACAGTGCTCAATGATACTGTCTCAAAATGCTGTCACTGTTGATTACCTGAGATTACATTATGAAGCTTAAGACTGTGAGAATGATTTGAAATAGGGCTGGAAATAGGCCTAAAAGATTGGAAGTTCCAAGTGCATTAAACACCAACCCAAAAAGTTCAAACAAAATGAAACAATAGCAGCTACCACTCTGGGCTTGCCCCCACTCCAAACGCAGTCACCAGGCAATAGATTCTACTTACTCTTTTTTGGAATATTTCACTTTTTATTATTTTGATTATGATGTGACTTCTGTACATGTCTAAGATATACTCAAGCTAAGCATACACACTTGTTTTATTTAGATTTTCTCCCTAGGAAGTTTACATATGATTTAGTGCACTTCTTAAACTATATCAATAACAGATGATTTTGAGATTTGAGAAAATCATACATTGAGACCTTATTCAAACCCCACGTGCTTTAATGCTCTCTATGTTTGTAAGGCAGGCATATAGGGTCAAGGGGAAAAATTATATGGACTCATGAATTTATCTTTTTTGGCAAATGAGTTTGGCATATTTAACTGAAATCATGTGTTATTGCATACATATTGGAGCATACATTTGTGAGTTAATCACTCAGTCAAAACTCATGAATTTGTTGTACTAAATCTTTCACATCTGGACAATTCTAGTTACTCTTAAAATTAAGCACAAGAAATCATATTGGTCATTGTTGATCATTTCATTGGAGTATAAAACAGATGTGCACTTACGAAAATTTCACAAAGGTGAAACTTCAGCTGTACCTTTAAGAATAGGTAACATTTAGGGGAAAGAAAAGCAGCTGCATGCAGGGTGTAATGTTTCATCTAGTTATTGTGGAAATCTGACAAGAAACTCCAGTATCAAATGCTTCTAGTCAGTATCAGGATATAATGGGAAGAAAAATCAAACTGAAATCTAGAAATGCTCTAGCCTTTGGCCCATCAATTTATTATGTCAGAGAGTTCTTAAATCTTTCTGAGCAAAGAAATCACTTGAGAATGCCAATATTTGAACAGTATTCTAAGCAACTGATTGCAAGTATGGTATAGGATCTGGAGCTTGCCGTGTATTAGGTAAGAGTGGCACTATGGAAGAAGCATGTGGCTATTATCTGTGTTGTGATTTGGGCAGGTGGTGTTCCTTCAAAGGCTCATTTGTTGAAGGTTTGGCTTCTACACAGCAGACCCAATCCTGAGTGATGACGAGTCATGAGAAGTCCTAACAAATCAATGAATAGACCCATCGATGTATGATGTATATATGCATATACATATACACACACATACACATACATATACACATACACATATATGTACATATATGTATATATATACATATCAGGTTATATGTTAATTAATTTATGTACTATAAAGGAACGAGGAAGGGTAAAAATGAAAAAATAGAGATAACCAGATATATATAGTAGTTAGGATCTGATGGAACCAAATTCTAGTTTTCACATTCTTTTTTTTTTTCTGGTTTTGGTTTTTTTCGAGACAGGGTTTCTCTGTGTAGCCCTGGATGTCCTGGAACTCACATTGTAGACCAGGCTGGCCTCGAACTCAGAAATCCACCTGCCTCTGCCTCCCAAGTGCTGGGATTAAAGGCGTGTGCCACTACTGCTGGGCAGTTTTCACATTCTTGATCTATAAAATCATTCTGGAGTAAAGTAGCAGGCTATGTTTTACGTTGACATCTCCTGCTTCATGTGGAACAAATCCATTGAATCTTTATCTACTTCCATTCAGTGTACCTGTTTCATTGATTGGTTACTTTAAAATCTAAATCTGATCTACCTAACTGAGAAAACCTTTCATTCACACTAAGCTTTTATTACTTTATTAGCTAGTGTATTTCCCCTTAGTCTTAAATTACTTCCTATAATTGTCCTGTTCTGCCACCTTCAAACTAATATGATTGTTGTTCTTAGTCTTGACTCCTTCCTTATTAGTTAATTAATTTTTGGCCATGGTAAGTGTCAGTCTCCTTAGCTGCTCCTTCATAAAAGAGGTACAGGTCTACACATAAGAAGCACACAGAAAGACCAGAAGCTGAAGAAGAAAACAGCAGCACTAAATGAGGCAGATGACATTCCCGGATTCATAATTTGATCACATTTGGGGAGGTTTAGTCTTGTCTCATCTGCTTCCTGACTTGTTATGGTATAAAAAGCTTTCTTTCCCGTTGACCTTCTGCCATGATATAATAACTTGCTATGGAAAACAAAAACAATGCAATTATCCAATCAGACACTGCACCTCTGAAAACCTGAACAAAATACATGTTTCTTTCTTTAAGTTGTTGTCTTATTTCGTGTTTCTATTGCTTCAGTGAAACACCATGACCAGAAAAGCAGGTTGGGAGGAAAGGGTTTATTTGGCTTACACTTCCACATTTTGGTCCAGCATTGAAGGAAGTCAGAACAGGAACTCAAAACAATCTAAAAGCATCTTCTTATATCTAAAAATATTTTCTTAAATACTAAACGACTTTTATTGGGAGATTAATATTATCTAGTTTCCAACTCCATTGGTGACTTGAGAAGTAATAAATATTATCTGAGAATGTAGAAAATGCAGGTAAGCAGCTTCCAAAACTAAAGAAATGTCAGAGACAGTTGAGTATCTGTACGGCTCCCTCAAGTTCCTCTATAACATTGGAGCATCTATCTTCAGCCTTCTGGCCCAGTATATCTGACAGATTTTTCTGTGAAGCAAGAATTATGAAGGACTTGCCTACTTTGTATCCTGTTTGTCAATTTTGGACAGCATTCTGTCTGCAGAAGAAGCAAGACAATTTCTTGTCCAGTGGCAGTTTGCCACATTTGAAGGAAACTGCATAAGGATTTTCTTTGCTTATCATAGTCTTTAAAGTAGAAAAGTGTGCTGCTATGAACTCATCGTCAAAAAGTCCTTAAAGTAACAAAACATCATAAAATGTCATTTTTTCTGTAGGTCTCAGGTTTTTGAAGACCATGTATTTATCTAATATATCTGATTTGGCAAATGTTGAATGTTATTAGCTATTTACTATCTGTTTAACTTAGGAAGCATATTTCTGTGATTAACTTAACTAGCATCCGACATGACCATAAGTTTGACTGATTAGCTATTACCTTGCATTATTAACTTGATTATCCTAAACAGTTTGTAAAAACAGCTTTTAAAAGAATTGGAACTTAATATTGAATTAAAAAATTGCCTAGGTACAATACCTCAAGCAGTGTGTTGTAGCAAAATATAACCTCAATTTTGGACCAATATACAAAGATCTATACCAGTGTAAGGTTTTTGGCTAGTAATAGCTCTAATACTTCAACAGTAGATTCAATAATCGACTCTTTATTGTTATTATTCTTATTCTATATTCTCTTTTCTCTCTCCATCCATTCTCTTCCCTCCCCACAACATCATATAAGAGAGATAGAAGGATTAGGGGAAGAGAGAACCCTATGAGTCTAACCTCTTATATTTTCTTGTCTCCCTGATCCAAGACCATTAACAACCTCCAAACAACCCCCCCCCCCCTTTAATGATAACAACCATCCACCATCCTACGGATAAACAAAAACAATCTACCCCAACTCTTGGGAATAAGGGATCTGCTCTCTTAAAATTGTTTCCTAATTTGTGGTGTCATTTTCCCCTTTGCACCCCTCCTCCAAGTTGAGATAAATGTCAGTCTTAAGAAAACTAACTGTAGCATTTGTTGTTCAGTCTCTGCAAGCAGTGAAAATGCAGGCTTAAATGAAGTCCTGACTGGAACAATCAGAAAAATTGCCCCAAATGTGGTTGGCAGCTTTCTTCGAAGCTGTCCTGGAAGCAGATTTTGATGAAAAAGCTATTAAGGCAGCCTGAGGTTGGATCAGGTTGGAATAAATATATCTCAGTGTCTCAGCATCCTTTTCAGCATCTTGAAGGTGTTTCTTGTCAGGCTTGCTTTTCTGGTTGTTTCCTTTGTGAACAAATACGCTTTCAAAGGTATTATACATTTTTGCATTAACATAAATGTGGGATGTGCAGTGTGCGAAATCAGTTAAAGATGATTCTTTGCTCTTTGTTAGAGCAGGTCAAAGAATCTTTCTTTATAAGTTGGTTTGGATTGTATGACCAAACTGTAATACATATTTTCATCCATGCCATATGAAGAATGGCCTGACAAATCCTCAGTATTCTGTAGCCAATAAGATTTAATCACTATGCATAGCTGAAGTTCTAGCTGGAGACATCCTCATGTCCCTGCCCAGTCTCAGAGCTGTTCCCATGTAGCAGAATCAATCTACAAGCTACCTGTTTTATTGATTTTCATATTTTTTTTCCTGGTTTGTACTCAAGATCTTCAGGGGGTCTCCCTCTATCATATCTTATTTTTATCAACTTGAAGTGAATCCATAGCTTTTCTCTTCTTGCTAAAACAAGAGCATATTCTCTTCCCCAATATAACATCTCCTCTTTTCCATTTTGAGGATATCATCTATTTATGCTGATCTAATTCAAGAGTCCTTTCTAAAATCCAGTATATTTTAGCAGTTATGTTATATGTTTCAAGGACATTTAAAAATTATAAAATCAATAAAGCATTATTTAATCTATCCTTGGAAGATTCCATACCATCCTTCTGTTTTATGGGCATTTCTTTAAATTTTTGTTAGATTTTCCATAATTGCTTGACCTTTAGGACTGTAAGCTTTATCTGTAACAGGTTTTATACCAGGTTTATGCCATTAGACTTGTTTTATTTTATTGGATGTATATACCTGAGTATCATCAGTTTTAATCTGCAAAGGCAACTCTAAAATAGCCATTATCACTAATAACTGTGCAATCTCAGAACTATCATTTGCAGAATTCAAGGCAAAAACCAATTGGAATTCTGAACATTATCAATATTATGGTGTTTCAACATATGTACATATCTTAATTCTGCAAACTATAAAATGAAACACATAATCTATTGTATGACATTGCCTTAAGGTAGCATAGATGAGTTGAATCTGGATTCTTACCTCAATATATTGCATCTCTATGGTTACCGTTCTAATTCCTCTAGTCTTTGTAGATTTTTTTTCACCTGGAACTATCTCTTCTGGTCTTATTAGAGGTTCTAGACTGGATTCTTTTGAAGGTTCTTTATTCTGATTTAAAGAATTCTCTACCCTCTGTTCCATGACCTCTAATCCAGCATGCAATTTCTCAGTCTCTTCTTTCTCTAAGTCAGTCTTATTCTGATCTCTCCTAAAGCTATACAAAATTGTAATTATTATTGAAAAATAATTATTTCTATGTTTATAAGTATAGTAAATGTGTAGCCCAGGCTGGCCTCGAACTCATGATCTTCCTGCTTCTGCCTTCTTCAGCAAATCCTACCAGCGCCCTGCCAGAGACTTATAAATTCAGAGGCAGATGCTAGCAACCAACTATTGGACTGGGCATGGGGTCCCCAATGGAGGAACTGGAGGGTGGTCTAGAAGAGCTGAAGGACAACAAAATCATTGTTCTCAATGATTTTGGCCACACAGATGCCCCAGGACTCCCAGGGATTGAACCATCAACCAAGGGGCACACATGGTTCCAGCGAAAAAATGTGGCAGAGAAAGGCCTTGTTGGGCATTGGTGGGAGGAATGGTCCTTGGTCAGGTAAAGACTCAACAAAGGGAAACCAAGGGGGGTGGAGGTGGGAGTGTGTCTGGTGGAGGGTCATATACACGTGGAGGCATGGGGAAGGAGAAGGTTTTGGGGGTCTTTGGGGAGGGGGAAATTGGGAAAGGTTTTATCATGGCAATGTAAATGAAGATGATATTCAATTAAAAAATAAAAAAATAAGTATAGTAAAATTATATGGAATCCAGATACCCTGTATCATTGTGTTTCTCTATTTTAAACACAGAGAACACTCTCTTTTTTTCAGTTTTTAACTCTCTCCTTCCTTCTGAGACATTTCTTTCTTCTTTTCAAAGTAACTATTTCTTCCTATGAATTTTACTCTAAGTTTCCTTTCATTTTTACTGTTTTAAAACTTAATACCTTAAGGAAAAGGCTTCTTTTGCCCTTCTATGCATCTGTAGACTCCTCAGATCAGTATATGTCTATGGTGACTAACTCTGTCCCTATCGGTTCTATTCAGAAGGCTTCCCTTGTTGGTACCATGAACCTAACCAAATTCCTAGGGTTAGTGAGGTCATGGGTCTTAGAAAAGAGCTTGCTACCACCACTTTACTAAACCAGCATATAATTCCTTACTATATGTACACAGATAGTGGGTATAAGGATAACTGATACCTTTTCCATTAAAGCATCTCTTCTCTTTCCAGCAAATAGAGACCATCACAAAAAACTGCAGTGGACAGTACAGGGATCAATGGATCACGAAGAGCTTAGCCCCAGTTGAGTCAGCTCCTGAATCTGTGGCTTAGAGAACATACAGAAGGGGGGTCAGAAAGATGGTCAAGCCAGGATACCTGGAAGTCTTAGGTTAAACAGTCTCCCCTAGAAATGGCTGCATGAGCCAAACTGGGACAATAGATATATCAATCCACAGGGAAGGGGATAAATGTCATAGATCCCATCCCTGGGGGGGGGGGGGGGAACTAAGGAGCTAATGACTGCCAGGAGAGGAGAATTAGCCTCTCCCAGAGATGAGTCCTCTTATGACTTATCTCATGCAGAGTGGGCAGCCTTGAAACCATAGACACACAAATAACAAAAACAGATTCAGCAGGTTGAATTTATATGTTTACACACATGTATAGCATACATATATACATACAGGTAGGTAACTAATAATTAAGAAAAAGAGGCTATCAATTTGAGGAGTTGGGTTGAGGTTAATGAAAAGGGTTGAAACGAGGGTACCTGGGAGAGGCTAGAGAGATGAAGGGGAAGGCAGAAAGTGGTATAGTTCTATTTTAATTAAAATGCATAAAATTAAGCAATGAACTTAAATGCAGCATTTGAGTTCTGCTTTGCATCTGCCTCTCACAACAGGGGGTCATCTGGTCTACTCAACAGGGGTCATCCGGTCTACTCAACAGGGGGTCATCTGGTCTACTCAACAGGGGGTCATCTAGTCTACTCTTGCAGGCTTTCTGTACTCAGAAACCTCTTATAAATATTTGCCAAAACTAAAGTCAACAATAAGCTTCAAATACGTATTCCTTCAAAATATCTGCCTTCCAAATTATTATCATAAAATGAAGATGTAATCCTGCTGTTCCTCTTTTAGATGATATTTCTTCCCTGAATATATCCTCTCTTTATTTACAAAATCCTTCACGTTATTTTAAACCCAAAGTACCTCTCTTTCTCTTTCTTTTTTTGTCTTTCCCTCCTCTCTCCCTCCTTCCTCCTTCCCTCCCTCCCTCTCTTTTCTTCCTTCCTTCCTTCCTTTTTTTCTTTCTTCCTTTCTCTTTCTTCCTTTTTTCCTTCCGTTCTCTCTTTCTTTCTCTCTTTCTTTTTTCTTTCTCTTTCTTCCTTTCTTCTTTCCTTCTCTTTCTTCCTTTTAGACAGTTGAACTCTCACCCCTTCTCTCTCATCATGCTGACTGCTAATATTAACTGTGTTACCATACCTGGCTGTATTTTGTTTTTTATATGTATTTCATCACTTATTTAATTGGTGCTACTTGGAGAACAGGGAGTACATCTTTTCATCAATCACCTTGTGGCAAACATCAGTGCCTTTCACAGAATAGGCAAACGTGTAATTTAATATAAGCTAAATGGAATTATTTGTACATGTTCTGGTAGAGACAAGTAGAATTTTTATAGCTGACCGATGAGTATAATCTTTTAGCTAATTTCCAACTTTCCATACTTTCAGTCTTCATATTGCTGTCTGAGTTATTCCCATAAATTCTAAGTTTGGTGTCAATTGCTCTCATGGTAAAATCTTACCCTTGAATGCACAAGGCCCTCTACCTCCTGCACTGCCCTTTGTACCTTACCCTTAACATTGTGTGTTGGTCATGCTGGGTCATGGATCAAAAATGCTTAATACCAGGCTTTTATTTCATGCTGTGGCCTTAGAGTACCTCTTTTATCCTGTAGGTCACAGAAGAACTTCTAGGTTGTTATCATCACGTTAAGTAACTCCAAGCTGCTCTTCAGCCAAGAATTACAAACGATTACCAAAGACTCACTGGGCTGCCATTGACAAAAAGGACTGCATACGTCAAGAAGCATCTGAACCAGACCTGTCAAAGTTTGCCGTTTGGTGATGGCAATGCTTTCTATACCTCAGACTAATCCCTCAGATGCAATTTCAGACTAATTTACGGAAAAGGTGTTTGGCACAGGGCAGGCTTCCTGTCTCCACATTCTCTGATGACCCTCCTTGCAACAAAAGTTCCCAGCCTCTGCCTTTTCTTACCCTCCAGGCCCACACAGTGGGATACTACCATCAGACAACACAAAAGCATCACACAAGTTTTTCCTATTGCATTTTGGGTGTTTTCACTGAAAGTTATTTGTTGTCCTGCTGTGCTCACATGACAAAAATAACTCTTGCTATACTTATTTCCTTGCGAATATGAAATGATTATATTTTGAAAAATCTTTGGCATTTACATTCACAATGAAGAATTATTAAAACGAATGGATTGTCTGTCCCAAGTGTTTGAACTGTGGGAAACTGGAACAGTCAGTTGTATTTATTTGTGGAGGTATGTGGTTTCTAATCTGAAATCTGTTTCAGTTTGTTCCACACAGGAGGCCATGGAAAATACCATCTCAATAAAGTTTATGCTCTCAGAAGCACTGCAAGTCAAAACTTTTGATTTATTTATTATTTTTGTTACTAGCTTTTTCTTCCTACCAAAGGTCAAATGCCACGGGGAATATGCCTAGTTAAAAATATTTATTGATTGATTGTCAAATAAAAAAGTTCTGAAAATATTCGTGACTGGACTTTCCAAATCTTGCACTTTAAAAAATAGTTGAGTATTGAGGGTATAGTGAAATATGCCAGTAGTTCCACGTACTTCAGAGCTTGGGGGAGGGAGTAATTTAGGACTAGCTTAGAAATTATAATCTGATCTCTTCTTTAAACAAATAAACAACAAACAGATAAAACCCCACCCAACAACAAACAAAAAAATCCCTAGTAAAATTTGTCTTTACCTTTCTGTGCAGATACTTTATAATTAATACTAATACTAATTATATTAATAGTAATACTAATTCCATAAAGGTTCTTCCAATATCCATCCATCCATCCATTCATCCATCCATCCATTCATCCATCCATCCATCCATCCATCCAGATCATGTCGTATAACAGATGCTCGAGTCAGCAGAGAGTAGAGGAAAGAAAAACACAGAATCTTCACTTGTGCTTTTCATAATCTAACTGGAAAAGTTAAGATTATCAAGCAGTTATGAAAAGTAAAGAGAAATACTTTTATTAAGTGGGAAATTACAGAACCCGGTGTTGTGACACCTCAAATGAGATGTGGTTTAGGTAAGGAGGTTGGAGTCCACTTCCCTAGGGAAGTGGCACTCGCATTGATAGGTGTGTGGTGAGCAAGAGCTAAAATTACACTGTGCAGAGAGGAACCATTAGATGGAAAGATTCCCTGGGGCCAAGCGACTCAGCATCTTCAAGCAAATGGAAGGTGGCCAGCCATGCTGGTGCCGGGAATTGTATACAAGGTTGGAACGTAAGAGGAAGTCAGCCCTGCAGGGTTATGCTATTTTAGGGATGCTGCTTTCATCTTAAAGTTCAGGAGGCCCATCAGGGGTTGGTAAGTGACAGGAGACAAGATCAGGTTTGCGTGTGTTCAAAGCATGCCCAGAGTTAAGAAGGAAATATATTAGGTGTAGGAGATAGCAGAGGTGGTGGGTTAACTACAGGCATGGTGGCATCTTTTATCAGACTGGGGACCAAGGAAAAGCTGCACAGAGTGTGAGGTAAATAGGACTTAGTGGCAAAGTGGATTTGTTAGGCAAAGCCTTTATGAATTAAGTGCCATAGAGACCTGTCACATTTGTCATATTTCTACCACAGTGTCACTGTTTCAATGAATTCAGAACTCATTTATACTAAAAGTATTTATTCTGTCCCTGTTATATGTTATTCTGGCTGCTGGTGATACAGAAATGAGCCAAGTTGCCCCTCCTGTACTTATGCTTGTTCTAGACGTCTGGTTAAAGGTGTCAATTAGGGTAGTCATAAAAACACCGCATTTGCAGTACTGTGGGCCATTTTCCTTTGGTAAATAGGAAAAAACTCACCTTTTAGTGTTCCCCATTTGTAAAGTACCCCTTATTGTGTGGAGATATCAGGAGATGGGTAGAGAGGTATCCAGGGAGGGTCCAGGGTATAAAATGGTTACTCTTAGGGTCACAAAGCTATGAGATGTCATTACTTGAGCTAAGGTCTCCCAATTTCAAGCTGAGGGCTGCCCACCCCCCCATCTCTTCCCATTTACTAAAACCATTCCAGATATAAAAAAATTTGCTTCAGAAAGGGAATTTCTTCAACTTAGTCAGAATGAAGACTTTTCTCAGCTAGAACATATTCCTTCATTTAGTGCAAGCAAAGCCCTTGCTTTCCTTTTCGGAGCTACCCAGAGTAGCAGAGATTATTAGCCAAATGAAGGCAGGAGGTGCAGGAAAATTGGGATTTTTGTATTGTCCCATCACAGAAGAAAGAACTGATCAGTGTGTGTCTTGCCCATGCCAGGATCTGGACCCAAGCACACATCAGGCAGGCCCACATTTACAAGAATCGTTTCCTTCTCAGGCTGCTTGGCTCTGTACCATTACTTACTAATATTTAGCTGGTCCTTAACACACAGGTCAATGTTCTTTTTTTTCTTTTCCTTTTATTAAATAACACATTTGACTTTCACAATGAGTGGTCCTAGGAATGTGGTAGGAGTTTCTTAAGACTACACAATGTCTACAGGTTTAAGGAGAACATCTTCCTCACAGCAATCATTTCTCACGCCTCGGGGCTGCTGATTTCTCAGTGGACAGGTATAACAATCAATCCACACTGATACCTCTTAACTCCAAAGCTGTTTTCTCTTATATCTGACATATTTCCAGTTACTGAAATCAAACAACAGAACCACATCTGGACTTCCAAATGTTCAAGGACATTATTTAGCAAAATAAATTTATTAAAAGTATTCAAAAACCACTTCAAAGTTTAGCTGCCCGTAAGACAGTTTTTGGCACTCATAACAGACGCTGGTTCTACAGCACAGCACGGCACTCGGTCCATCACACACACCATTTAACAATGCAAACATACTTCTCAGTTTCAGTGATACGTGACACACTAGTACTAAAGATCTGTAGTCCTAAGAACATCAACACCCTTGCACACAGTAAACATTGCAATGTTAACTTAGTACTAAAATAATAAAACTAGAACTAAAACCACTATGTGGTAACACGGACTAGTTTAGGGAAAGGTCTACAGCCAGCTAGCTAAGGCCACATAATCCCAGACCTATTGATTTTTAAATGCTCCAACAACATTCCATTGTATCGTTCATCTCAGACCTTGCTTTCCTGATGAGGAAGAGCACATTCAGGAGTCGGTTGCCTCCCTCTGTTCTTCCTACAGCAGGGGAAGCTGCTCTCACACAGAGCCTCTCCTAGGGGCTGGCTTCCTGACTCACTACCCAACATTGAATCAATAGTTCTGAGCGATGTTTCCCTAACACTCAGGCTGAATTCAAGGTCAGTTTTTTGTTGTTTGTTTCTGGCAGGTCACAGCCTTTGCTCTTGGGAGACAGAATGGAATGTCCTCGGTGGGGGGCTTCTTGTCTCATGTGGCGTGGGGCTCCGTGGCGATCTGTGGCTTTTTACATAAGTCCTGGTAGAATTCTGACTCCAAGAAACGAGGATAAGAATTGTTCTCCATCAAGCTGTACACCCTCTTCTGAGCTGTAGTAAAGCAGCCACTTGTAGCCTCTTGGATATTTTGGGCAATCAGAGTTTTTGTTTGAAAGTCTATGTTTATCTGAAAGAACAAAACAGAACTCCATTTATCTGCTATTCAACACTACAAAGCAATGCTTAATCATAAAACATAAAAGTGTAATTTGTGATCAGTTACAACTGTCAAATCTGGAGAAACTTGAATGTTAGGGCAACTGGAGTGAGAGCCACACAAGGCTGGCTCTTCTCATTTGCACTTGAATTTGGTGTGTTCAAGTCTCCTGTTTTGCTACAGTGTTGAGTATGATCTGAGGAACCTGTTTTCTTACCTCTTTGGGAGCTTCCTTTTCTATGAAGTCGGTATATATTTTCTTGGCTTTTGAGGACAGTTTTTGGGGTGATTTGGTTTTCTTGAAGTCTTCACAAGCCAACCAGAATTCAATATTTTCTTCACAGAACTCAGACTTTAAAAATGCCCTGAATGCAGCAAGCCCATCTGGAAGCAGAGGAAAAGCAGTATGAATGGAATGACCGAATTACACCCAGTTCTCCTGGAACAAAATGAGCAGTTTCCTAGACTTCATTCAAGCCTGTCATTCTGAAAGTCTGGTTCTTTAAGCACAAAATGCTTAAGTTTGTAGTCTGCAACAAAAAGTATACTTAACTTCACTGTCAATGCAAGACCAGTGTTTATAGGACGGCCGTAAGTTCACTAGGAACTGGGGCTTTTGAAAATATTCTATGCAGTCGAAAAGCTGACTCAACCACAGCCGTGAGTAACTGGCATTTTAATTTTTAGGCTAATTTTTCTTTCCCTCCTGAGGTGAATACCTACTGCTTCTCCATGATTAAACCCAGTGAAATAAGGGAAAGAGAAACAGGCTTTGTACTGTCTGTCGGTGGTGGTAATGTCTAAAGCCCTTCTTACAAACTGCTTAGTTCGTGATGCAAAGGCAACATTTCTAGCCTTTTGAGATGCTGGTAAGAGATCACATTCAAGAGGTTAACTTACATTTACTGGCCAGCAGTTCATCAAATGCTTCCGCCCAGAGCAGCGCTTCCTCAGGAGAAGGCCTACAAGAGAAGTTCCACACATGAGTTACACCACACATGACACTTCCCCTTTTCTGTTCACTTGGCTTGACTAGATAGATATTCATCTCTGTAACGATAGGATTCAAAACTTACTTGATAAAAGTTTGCTGTTTACTTTTCTTCCCAGTTTTGGGCTTCCCAGGAGTAGAGGAGTTTTGTAAGAAGTAGCTCAAACGGGTCTTCCAATCCTTTAAACTGGAAAAAAAAAAAGAAAAAATACTTCAAGTGGCAATTCTTGAATGGCAAAATTGTTATCAGCTGCAGTAGTTACAAACAAAGCAGACAATGAGTTTCACCCTCTTAGCATTTAAACCCAGCACCTCTTGTATTGAACACAGATCCATCTTTTCATCTGACTATAATGAGCTTTACATGTAGGATAAGACTATATATAACAGCTAGGGTATTTTAAATTTTCACAAGTTATTTCTGACCTAATAAACAGGTAGCAGTTTTTCTGCAGGCTTAAGCTACAACTTGCTGACATTTTAAAATTGAGAACAGCGGTCTTGACCCAGCTGGTGTTTCTTCCCTTTCTGCACTGGAGGCAGGAGAGTCTGGACTACGCCAGAGACAATGCATAGGTGTGTGTGTGTGTGTGTGTGTTCGCGTGCGCGCGCGTGTGCGCGAGATGGATTCCCTAGCTCCGTTCTGCGACCGCCCACAGTGCTGCTCCGCAGCAGATACTGCAGAGCAAATTACTCATTCCATAGTCGTGACTGGTGAGACCTATGTTATGATTTAAAAATGGATCTCATACAGTGAGAAGCAACTCAAACATCTCCACCCAGCAGCTATGCAAGCAGCTCAGAACTAACAATGCAACGTATAGGCGTCGGTGGACATTATTCAGCTGCAGGGTTCTGATGGCACATTAAATGCAGAACAAAAAGCCAACCAGCCCTTCTCAGCCCATCCATCGCCACCTTTTTCAACCATTTCCTATAGTTCCTGAACTCTCTGAGCTCACACAGAAAACAAAAGCACATACCACCATATCTGGCAAGCTAACTTTTCCTTCTACCCCCCCCCCCCGCCCCCCCGCCCCGCTTTCTCTGCAGAGGCGCAGACTATTCAAAGCGGAGATCGAGTTAAGGTCTGTGCCTAGCTGCAAAAGCCAGGCAGGGTATAAAGAGCTCTTCGGGGGAGAGGGCATACTCACAGTGTCCGCTTCATTTTCTCCCGCTTCTCCTCGACCTTGGGGCCGTTGCCTGCGCTCTTGTCCATGGGTACGCAGTCGTGCTGGACAGCCAGGAACATGGCACTTTGCATTCTCAGACTCCCGCGGCCACCGCAGCTGTTTGAGGCCGGCAGCGCGGCGCGGGCTTTTAAGGCGGGCAGCGGTAAAGGGGCGGGACCTGGAGGCTCCAGCCACGCCCCCAGAGAAAGCGGATTGGCTCGATGCAGACGGCACGAGGGCGGGGTCTCCCGGGCCTGCGGCAGTCACGGCAGCCGCCGAAGGGTCTGGAAGCGAGGGCGCTGTTGACGTAGACGCCACATCCTCGTGCGCACACTGGGTGGGAGGTGGCGGGCGGGGACAGAGCGATCGCTGTTAGGCTGTTCGAGCGGTCACAGCGGTGAAGGGTCCCCGAGTTCGTGGCTTTTCCTTGGATGAAGACCGTGCCTTTTACTGAGTGAAGATCGTTCCTTTTACTCTGTGTGTGTGTGTCCCACCTTTGCAATTATCTATTGTTCATCCGGACACCTATAAACTGCATTGGGATGGGGCTGCACTCAGCCACTCTACCTACTTTAGAGAAGGAAATCAACAACTAGAGAAACCTGAAACATGGGCTGCAGGAGCTAGGTGCTGTGTGACTCTGTAGCTCGCTCAGGCACCTTGGAATTCCTAAAGGAAATGCACGCCGCTCAGGGAGGAAGCGGGAGAAAGTGTCTATTAAAACCTGCAGTTTTGATCTTTAAATGCGTGGTTGCAGCAGGCTGTGACGTCGCAGGGTCGTTCCCCAGGAAACCCGAGGGGCATCTCCTGCGGGGCACAGCACAGATCTGAGTGACAGGTGAGAAATACAAAGGGAAACCCAAAGATCTCGCAGTTCTGTTGCACCCGGATCATTTGTAGTTTCAGAGTGTAAGGAATCAGGATTTCCTCATGAGTCATTCACAGTTGAACAGACTTAGGAATTACCAGATATTCAACTGATTAAGTTGGGGGGTGGTGCGGTGCGGGGCTAGAGCTAGATGTAAGAGCTGGTCGGTGTAAACTGTTGGCACAAGCTTCATTTGTGATATCCTCAGAACTCCATCTCTGCTCCCTCAGGGTTTAATATGCCTTGATTTGTAAGAACTAATACGTGACTTCAACTACAAACTGATTCAGCTTCCTATGTTACCAGAATAATGCGGCGGCGGAATATCTAAGTGGCTTTCCCATAAAGTCTGAACAAACACACTTAACAAAAAGGTACAGCCTAGGCTCTAGTTATTCTGCTTCATACTAGACCTACTGAAAGGAAAATGGACCCATTCCTCAAACCCGAGACCAAGCAACACATTGTGACAAGCTGCAGTTGAGTTCCAGGTTTGCGTCAGAGACAAGCCTGCAATCGCTAATTGCAAGACTAAAAAATAGGTATAGCAATTTCTTGCAAAACCAAGAAAATTGGTAAAGCCTTTACTATAGAAGGAATATCACTGTAATTTTAGTAACAAATACTTGAAAGCGTGTTTATGAATCTGCAAGATGGAATTTTTAATAAGCCCCAAAGAACTGCATTGTTCCTACATTTGTTTTAATTTCCGACGATGTAATATTTATTAAGCATGTATAATGGAAATAGTGTTGCTGTTTAAAATATCTGTAATGTGCAGGCATAGTTGATATTTCAACAATACAAAACACGATTTTTTTTTTTTTTTTTTTTTTTTTACTTAAAGCCCTGGGCATTAAAATCATCAATATAGATCAGGTGACCCTTGACACTTGTGGCTGTTAGCAGGTGTAATGAGAGCCACTGTTTAACCAGTAGTTACTAAGTGTCTGTTGGGGCAGTTGCTTTCCCCTGCCTGAGTCCTAATTTCTCATGACTAACAGCAGCAGTCTGATTTTTTTTCTTTTCTTTTGGCCGGTCTCAGCAGTTCTTGCATTTAAGACCCTTTGTAACGCCAACAAAACACATTAATTTGCACATACAAACAGGGCAATCTCAAGCCAGCTTTTCAGCATTAAAAAAATCCGCTAGGAGTAACTCAAAATTAATTAGGTTCTAAATGTGTAAATTCTTTTAACTATCAAGATAATGCAGATTTTTTTGTGTGTCAAGCTTATGATGAATTGCTGTTTATATAATAAATGAGTAAGGACAAGAAACAAAATAGTTCATATTTAACCTCTTCAAGATCTTTAAATCTGAAAAGCTCTGTCCTTTTTATATATTAACAAAGTGAATTTACATGTTCCCTGCTAACTAGCGAAAGGGAGACTACCCTAGATGATTTTTGTATTTAATACATGTTTGGTTGTCTTTTCCCCACAAGCCTTTTCAGACTGACACTTGGTACTAAGTCACAAAATTATTTTTCTCCCTGGAAATTGTGGTTACTTGATAAATTTGCATAAGTTTACAACCACTGGTAATTTTGAGAGTTTAGGCAGTACCTCCTACAGACAAAAAGCTTTTTTCTGGAGAAGCTCCCACATTGGGCTGGGAAGGAATATAGTGGCGGAATGCGAATGCTAAGCACCGAAGGGGCCCTGGATTCTATCTCCACCAAAAATAAGTCCCCACGTTAAGGTCTTTTTCAAGACCAGCTTACATATTTAAAGTAAAAGCTTCATGTCTGGCGACTTCCCTTTAGAGTTTGTTGTTGTTACAGTTGGCTTTTAGGTAAATAGGATTGCTAAATACTAAGATGACACACAGTTTCCATTTTGTGGAGGCGGAAGCAGCAATGCAGTGGGTTGAAACAAGACTGGCCCGCAAAAGCCACAGCCTGAGAGCCGCAGAGAAACAGAGCATAGGTTTCCATTTTGAATCTGCCACGCCCTCTGCTGGAGCTGTCGGAGCACATTCCACTGGGTTCTCCCAGAGCGCAGACTATCTTTCTTCTTCAAACAATATCACACAGATAACATGAAGAATTAAATGTCTCACTTGCCATATGCCTATCTTCTCCATCAATTCATTGTTATGAATATTTATATACTAACTCATGCTTTAGTAATTTAGAGCCAATTATATGCTTTAAAAAATACCCATAGAAATATTATTATGTGTATAACTAAGTGCTTTAAAAACAACAACAACAAAAACCTTGGCAATATATTTAGATACTAATTTGAAAGAACTCCAGACCTGTGGTTCACCTTTGTGAAAAGTTCCTTTCAAATCAAAAAAACATGGGATAGGTAGTTGAAAAATAATTTTAAAAAATGTCAGAAAAAATGTTCATGTAGTCAGAAATGTGACATAGGTCCCTCCCCCCCCACCCCCTGTTTTATTTTGTCTAACTTTACTTTGTGAAATATTTTATCAGAAGGGACACATGATTTCACAAGACTCTCTTCGTCACCGTTTTCCTCTAATATGATCTCAGATTTTAAAGTTATTATTAATTTCTTAAACAGTAACTTCTGTGCCCAGAAGCTGAGAGAGAAAATTAGTGTTTTTGTCGGGATTGTATTGCTTTAATGCTTGACCTGTGTTTCAGAGGACTTAGTCACCCAACCAGTCTGTGTTGGTGGTTTTAGTTAGTTGTGGCCCTGCTTCCTCTATACTTTAAAGTACTTGTTCCAAATGCAGGCAGGCAAGGCATTGAGAATGTAATCACCTTCTTTACCGAAACACCCAGAATAATAGGAACCTAAGGATACTTTTTTAAAATTTCTGAATGAAAAATGCTAACATAAACAAAATCCTGCATAGAGGTGTGTTCAGGAGTTGTTAAGACTGCCCTTGTGCCGTCTAAAGCAGGGGGCCTTGCTTGCTGTGAGTTGGAAACTGATGGGAGAATGTGGTTAGAAATACTTCCTTGTACAGTAAGTTGCATAAGTGACCTAGAGACTGCAAAGTACAGAAGCAGAGACTGATTTCTCCACATGTCTTATGGGCTGGAATTTTAATTTCTAGCTAGACAAACTGGAGTGTTAGTTGGAATGCATTTATTGTTGTTTTCAAATCGGACATGTTTGGTTAAGGACATGTTAGATATTGAAGGTGTATAAGCTGTCCGTCACTGGGGCTGTAACTTACTCACTTTTTGTTCATGTATGAAAGGACCATTGGCAACACTAGAAGTGACGCACTATTCCCTACCCTCCAATATACTGAAAACTTTAAAGTAGGGAACAATTATCTGTTTTATGTATTCTTTAGGCCTTTAATTCACAGACTACTTTATAATAATAGATAACCTTGTACAGACTCTCTTCCTTCACTTTCTTTTCTCTTCTTTTTCTCATTTTTCTTTTCCTCCTCTTTTTATCCTCCTTTTCCTCTTTCTCCTTCCTCTCCTCTCTTCCTCTTGACTTCTGCCCTTCCTGTCTTTCACTGCCCTCCTTCTCTTCCCTTCCCCCCTCTCTCTTCCTCTCTCTTTCTCTCTCCCTCTTTTTTCCCCTCCCTCCTTTCCTTCCCCTTCCCTTCACTCTCCCTACTGTGTGGCACAGGCTGGTCTCCCAACTCTTGATTGTGTTGTCTCACTCATACTAATACTATGATCACACTAACACATAAAAAAAAAATCGCAGAGTCCCAATAGAAATAACTGGTAACAGAGGATGCTTTTGCAGAGAGGTGACTAGAATTTGACACAGTTGTGCTGTAAATATCCAAACTCTAAACTCAGCACTAATGGCACCAGAGCTTGGCAAACTTCCCAGCTTGTAAAAGTGAGATATTTCTGCCTTTCCTTTCATAAAATATGTTTAACCGAGCAGGTTGGATGAATTTCTTGTCCATAATCGGGGCACTGGCTTTTTGTTCTTACTGTTTGTGTTTCACTGAAGTTCACTGTTAAGCGTAATTACTGGGGTGGCATGTTCCTCTTTCAGCTGGAAAGAATGAATGGCTGCCAGTTTAAAGGGCATCAGCTAAGTTCGACCTCGGTGTACTGAGGACCGGGTGTGTCGGGGACTGAAGTCTCCTCATGGGGTTTCTTCATTCCACAGTACTGAAGACCTATGCATACCATCTGCAGCTAAGACCTATGCATACCATCTGCAGCTAAGCCGACTCTAGCCCTTGGTGGCCTGCCATCTCATCTTGACTTCCCACCCTTTCTTGGGTGACCAGTGATCTGTTTCCTCTCTGGGTGTCCACGGTGGTCCTCTTAACTTTGTCCAAATACAGTATTGGATACATCAGTGATTATTGATGATGTAAGATGATGTTCAAAAAAGACTTTTAAAAGATAAATAATAAAAAGAGAAACAAAGTGAGGTTCACAGCAAAATTGAGAAAGCAAGGTAAAGAAATAGCTCTTTGGCTTCCTGTCCCCACTCATTCATACCTTCTCCCTTTATCAGCATACCTCACCCAGATGACGGGTATGATGAGCCAGTATTGACACAGTATTATCATCCAGAGTTGTTGGTTGAAATTAGGGTTCATTCTGGTTGGTGTACATTCTATATGCTTAGCCACAAGTCCAGGGACCAGTATCAACCACTGCAGTATCACACAGAGTACTTTCACTACCATAATTACCTCTCTGTTCGAATTTATCTCTCCCTCTCTGATACGTTTGGCACCTGATGTTTTTTTTTTTCTTAAAGCATTTTCCAAGTTTTGCCTTTATTAGAATGTTTATTAGAATGCCATCTTAATTAAGGCTTGGCATCTAGAGTATAGAGCTTTTGGATTGGTTTAAGATTTTTTTTTTATCCCTTTTTCCCCTCGTGGTTTGATAGCTATTTTAATATCATATAACAATAGTCCCTTATTTGAAGTTTCCATAGTGTATTTCTCTATTCATCTATTAAAGGATATCTGGGGCTTCAAGGTTTTGGCAAACAGGAATAAAGCAGATTCAGTTTTGTATGGGCATATTTTCAAACTCCTTGACTAAATACCAAGGGTTGGTATTTACAAGGTTGCTTAATTACAAGAGCATGTTTAGTATTGGAAAAAAAAAAAACCATCACATTGTCTCAAAAAGTTGCTGTACCTATCATGTTCCAGTTCCAGATGGTACTTTCTGTTACTCTGCACCTCTGGCATCACTTGGTGCCTAAGTACCAAACATTTGGGCGATTCTAAAGGTGCGCACTGGTTTTAATTCACAGCCCTCTAAAAGCATATGATGCATAATTTCTTTTTGTATCTGTATTTGGCATTTCCTTGTTTTCTTTGTTAAAGTGTCAAAGGTTTTGGCCAATTTTAAATCAGACTATTTTCCCATTGTTAAGTCTTAAGATTTTTACATTTTTTTTTAAGTAGCAGCCCTTTATAAAATAAATGCATTTGCTTATTTTTTCCCTCTAAGCCTGTGGGACTTCCCTTTTTTATTCTCCATTTTTCTGTCTTTTGAGGAGCAGAACTTCAGATAAGCCCATCCAGTATTTCCTCATTTTTTGCCAAAAGTTAGTTTTCATCTGTAATAAAATGACTTTAAAAATAACATACATTTTTGTGGCACCAGCACGGCATTTTCAGACTCATGGTAAGATCCAGAAAATTATATTCATAATTACCACGAGTACTAACATTTCAAGCCTGGGCTTCTGTTACATGGCAAACAAGATCAAGAAAGCAACTTTCAAATGAAAGAGATCCAGACAAGAGAAATCCTAGGATAGCACATTAAAGGTACTGCTGCTTCTTCAAAGGGTTCTTGGCATATTGGACAACACTAAGCCAGCCAAAGGTTGCTCCTATATCAACATCATGATCAGCATCTCCTATTGTTGAAGCACCTACATTGATTAATGAATGTGGTAGACTTATGACTGTCTGCTGACTGCACTGGTCTGAAACCCCTTCTAGTCAGGTATCACACACTCTTTTGGGTCTTGGCTGTTATATGAAAAAATGGCTGTCAAAGCCCAAACCATCTTGATTTTTCTCTTCCATTATCTTCTACAAATATTATAGATTTACACTTTATATTTAGATCTGTGATCCATTTTGAAAACTTTTGGGAAATAGTTACTTTTTGAAATACTTAAGCTACCTCTTATCCCTCAAATATGTGTTATTAATGTCTATCTTTTTGTAGAATTAACATTTTCAACAAATTTATCCACTATTTTTCTAGGGTATAGTGGGTACTTGGTAAAATTAATATATTCTTTGTCATCTCCTTCCTTTCCTTTTCCCTCTCCCCTTGCCTCTTTCTCCTACCCTCCTTTCATGTCTTTCTGACTTTCTGTCTGTCTGTTTGCCTGCCTTGCTGCTTTCTTCATGAACCACACAGTTTTTCTGTCTTTCTATTTGTCTGTCTGCTTGCCTGCCATATTCTCCTCTTCATGAACTATAGATGGATTTATATGTCAAGTTTAGCAAATGCTTACAATGCTTGTCTGTCTGTCGGCTTGCCTGCCTGTCTGTTTGCCTGTCTATCTTGGTGTTTAAGATAGGGTCTCACTGTGTTCTTGGAAGCCTATAAACTTTCTGTTCACAACAGGATGGCCTTACCCTACTGTCAGTCTGACTGCTTGAGTTTCTCAAATTCTGGGTGTTTATCATCATACATGGCATCCTTTCTTTTTCTCAATGCAGTTTAGCAAAGACTTGGCATCTCTGCCTGTCTTCTCCCTGTACCCTGTCACACTGTCCTGAAGCTTTCTCATTTGGGGTCTTCCAGTGCATCAACCCTTTTGTCTCCTTCAGTGACTATTTTGTAGTGTATATTTGGTTTCATTTCTTTAAGAGTTTTAAGAGAAATTTTAAAGCAAGCCAGATGAAGACACATTAGCAACCTTGCCAATCTTCATCTAGATAAGCTATATTTAACTGAGCAATAGTAGTTGTTTTCACAAAACAAAAGATGAATCTTTGGATTCATTTTTTTCTAGAGGGGCCCATTTTCTGACACATTAAATTCAATGTCAAGCTTTCATTTGTCTTCTTCACAAACCATAGATGGGTTTATCTCTCATGTTTAGCAAATGCTTACATTCTTAAGGAAGAAAGGGCTTATTCTGGCTTACTGTTCCAGGGCCCAGCCCACTACATCATCCGGAAGGCAAGATGAAAGGAGGAGTGGGAAGCATCTGGTTACAAGAAGCAGAGGACAATGAATGAATGAGTGTGCTTAGCTCCCCTTCTTCATTTTATACAGTCCAGGATCCCTGCAATGGGAGTGGTTTCACCCACAGTCGAGACCACTCTTCTAATATTGGTAAACCTGGCTAAGGTCATCCCTTGCAGACATTCCCAGAGGCCTACCTCTCAGGTGATTATAGATTCTGTCAAATTACCAACAAAAACCATGACCGTTTCCTATGAGCTTGGACAAACTTCATCATTTAGAGTTTGTTCCATATGCACTAATTTTTAAATTAAACTATTTTTTCTAGATTAAAAAGTTTTCTCACTTTATCTCCTTTTTAAATAAGAAGAGTTTTATACTTAACCGGAAATAAAATTTTCTACCTTTGAAGATGGGAATTTTTATGTGAAGCATCTTTTTGAAGTTGTTCTTCCTTCTTCTGATGGATTTTGAAAGCCATTTTGCTTGTACGTGCTTGATATTAGATTGCTTTGATGTATCTTCTAAAGATGAGTAATTCTTCTAATGTCAGGCTCAACTTGTTCTGAATGTTTAGATTTCTCCTTATCAAGTCCACTGCAAAACTGCTTCAAGCTGGCTCAGAGATGGAAATCTCCCACTCCTTATCAATGGCCTCCAAGTTTTTCCTTTTCAATAACGTGTTCATCAGCTTGACTTACATTGAAAGTGATTCAAGTCCTTCAAATTCTTTTGCAGGCTAAACAGTTTAGAATTTTTATGGTTTTCTCTTTTAGAAAGGCAAAATTTTCAGGGTGGTCTTACACACCCCAGTGTCTAGATTTACTTTACTTGCACAGGAAGGATTTTAAAATATTAAAACATTCACCATGACTGTAAACAAAACCATCTCCTACAGGAGTCCAGAGATATCTGTGAAACTTTAAGGTCCTCTGATGGGGCTGCCATTTGGCTGGCCCAGAATCTCTAGAATTGTGGTATGCAGAGCCTCCCATCCATGAGGAGATCCCATCAAGTCTTCTCGTCTACTACTTTAGCTTTTCAGGATAGTGATGGCTACATAATCCATCAGAGAATATCAGTGAGCTTTTATTTCCTGGAACCAAACTAATAATGCCATGTAACTATGGTAGTCCCCACCGCGTGCACACAAGGGAGTAAATTATTGGCTAATGTTTCCTTTTTCTGTAAGACAAGTACTTAATCCTCTTGCCCTGTTTCTCATTTTCTCCCCAGAAGCACAGAATAATTTCTATTTTCAGAGATTTTTTTTAATTCTAGAGAGCCTTGATGTAACCTAAGCAAGACTGGGGGGAAACTGGAGACGGCTTAGGAAGGATCCTAAACAAGATTTCAAGTTACTTTTCCAATTTCATGTTTAAAAACAAAAAAAGAAGAAAGAAGTAGAATTTAAAATTTATTTCACATGTCCAGAGAATACTGTCTAGTCATGAACCAGGAAAGCTTGTTTTTCTTAAACTTTTCCCTTATGTGATGAATGGTTTACTAAAGTCCTTCTAGTTGCTTCTGTTCAGAATGATTGTCTCTGAGTGTTTTAGCTACTGGGGTCAATTACTGTCAACAAAGCTGATCTGTAGACCACTGGATCACAAATGGCCTAGCTCAATTAGCAATTTAAATATATGAAAAATGAGAATATATGTTGGGGGACTATTGTGTTTTGGTTGGGGTAGGCTCACTAAAGCATCTCAGATATGCTGAAGATTGGCCAATCTGGACTTAGCAAGGCTGGCTGGCTCTGTAGGTCTTAGCTGGGCTTTCTCATGTGTATGGAGGTCAGCCCATACATGTTTGTGCAACTCCATGACTGCTCCATGTGCGTTTCATCCTTGTCTTATAACCAAGGTAAAAGATGCCTTTCCATATTAGTATTAGAAGCAGAAGGCAGCCAGTGGAAAGCAGTTACATAACTTACATTTCACAAAGTTTACCTGACCATGAGATGTCAACATGTTACCTTTACCCTTTTAAGTCATATTCTTCTACGGGGGGGATAGAGACAGGCTAATAGGTGACAAAGTTGCACATTTCATTTACCTGTGTAACTCCATTCATCATCCATTGTGAATAATAGTTTGAGTGTTTGACATGGCAGAGGTGAAAGCCTAGTGAACTTCACCTCAGAGATGCCTACATCTCAGTAATGTCAATGTTTATGGGACAAGTAAATACATACTGCAAAAGAGGCTGGCAAATTACTACAATCTACTGACCATGGAAGCAGAAAGTCTATGGTACACACTATAGAGAGATGAGTTGGTCAAGATACTGATACAGCAAGACCTTGTTCAGAGTTTCTAATGAGGAAAAAATGTGTGACTAGATTGCACAAGTTAAATCTGGTGGGGCAGGACTCAGATCTTTTGTCTAATTGTGTGTGTGTGTCTGTGTCTGTGTGTGTATGAGAGAGAGAGAGAGAGAGAGAGAGAGAGAGAGAGAGAGAGAGAGAGAGAGAGAGAGAAAGTGAGAGACAGAGACAGAGAGACACAGAGACAGAGACACAGAGACAGAGAGAGACTGGTTCTACAGTTAGTTTTCTAGGAAGAGTAAGTCAATATTGGTTTTATGGAAGAAGCAATAATGCATCAGATCATTTTTCCTACTAGATTACCCAGAGATGAGATGATGTCTTTAATTTTTGTTCTAAAAAACCAATGGTGACTCAGAATTCCAGAATATAAGTCGTGATAATGATTATCATCATCTTCTTTTTTCTGTTTCTAAGGTGACTAGGTGCTGGGTTTCTGCTCCTTGGAGAACACCATGGTCCTTTCTTGGCATGGGTTGTCTGTGCTAAAACTTGGAAAAAATCTGGAGGAAGCATCTTATGCTTTGCACAACTTGTTAAGAGGAGCATAAAGGGTCTCTTTTACAGTTTAAATAGCCAATGTTTATTTTCACTTGATGGAAAATAAAGAGACATCCTTGGGAGAGTAGAATTTGGAAGACTGATTGTTTGACTCTGTGTGTGTGTGTGTGTGTGTGTGTGTGTGTGTGTGCGCGTGTGCGCGCGTGTATGTGCCTGTGCATGTGTGTGTGTATGTGTGTGTGTGTGTGTGTTCAGGTTGAACTCAGGACTATGCTCATCTAAGGGTGTGATCTGCTGATGAGCTACTTGTCCAGGCTGTAGACTGTTGTCTGGTCTGAAGAAGAACAACAACAACTCTGGCTCATTAAAGGAGGAAGTGTGTGTTTGTATGCATGAGTTGGAGAAGGATAAATGATAATGGTTACAAGAGGTTATACATCTCACTGAGCTGAGTATAAGACATTTATGTGGAACATAAATGTCTCAGATTCAAGTCAGAGTCTTTGTGGGATATTGAATTTGCTTTCTGTTTGGAAGAGCTTTTTCCCAGCCTCTTTTGCAGCACGCATTTCTTTGTCCTGTAAACACTGACATTACTGAGATGCAGTCTTTGCTCTGTGTTCATTCTGCATCTTTTCTCACTGTTTATGCTGGTTAATCCCTGTGCTCTCATGGCTAATTGTCCTAGCTTGGCTCATTCAGCAATTTAGATGAATTTGTTCCTTCTTATTTTGTTCTCAAATGACTTCTCTGAGGAAAACTAGCATCTACAGTTTTAGAGAAAATATAAGGCATAGATAATAGTCAGCATTGGTCTGTCTTTTCCCAATTCTGTATTGAGTCTCTCCTGCTGGCTTATTCTACTTCTTAAAATATGAATACCTCCCTTCCTTCTTTCTACTCCAGCCTCAATTCTAATTTTCCATGTCTCTCTTTTATTAATGGAAACAAATTTCTTAGTCGTCTTCCTTCACTGTCAAATGTTATATACATTTACTAAGTATATATATATGTGTGTGTGTGTGTGTGTGTGCGTGTGCGTGTGCGTGTGTGTGTGTGTGTGTGTGTGTGCGTGTGCGTGTGCGTGTGTGTGTGTGTGTGTGTGTGTGTGTGTATTTGTGAATAAGTAAAATATTTTATAACATGGCTTGTTGCTTAGACATTTAGGAAATTTCCATTTTGGACCATTATGTAATATACTATTTCTGTCAGATAAATGGGTGGAGGCCTAATATATTAAATATTAAGAGCCTAGAACAGTTCCTAGTAATTTCATCTTTTATACTTCTAAAAGACTTCATTATTCTTAAGTGTTAGGGTTCTGTTTTTATATAGATACAGATGAAAAAGTTTTAAGTTTATCACAATGGCCATAATATATGAAATTATTAGCTTTGACCAAATTCCAAGATTCAAGAACATGACAACAAACTTAAAATATGGTCATTTGGGTTGTGCTTGAAAAAGTAAAACATAAGAATCTGGATTTTCCCTAGCTCTATATATTTACCTCTTTTTTCCCCGTTTTCCCTTCTATTGAACAAATTGAAATTGTAACATGATATAATAATGGATATAAAATGTGAAACTGCTAAAGAAGAGATGGAAAAGAAAGAAGATGGACAACTGATCTCTATAAAATTATAGAAATCCTGGAATAAAGAAAGAGTTCTGGGGCCAAAACGAAGCAGAAGAGAGCTAATTGATACATCAGTATGAGATGTACACAGAGTCCCCGCAGATGTGAGTAGCTAGTTTCTTATATCACTGTGAGATACACACAGAGTCCCCACAGATGTGAGTAGCTAGTTTCTTCAGTGGTTTCTTGGATAGTGTTTAAAATATGAACATGCTCAACATTTATTAAGGTGCTTCTCAGCCATCCGAAGTTCTTCTGGTGAAAATTCTTTGTTTAGCTCTGTACCCCATTTTTTAATAGGGATATTTGGTTTTCTGGGGTCTAACTTCTTGAGTTCTTTATATTTAGGGAAATGCAAATCAAAACCACCCTGAGATTTCACCTTACACCAGTCAGAATGACTAAGATTAAAAACTCAGGGGAGAGCAGGTGTTGGTGAGGAGAAACACTCCTGTGGAGAAAGAGGAACACTCCTCCACTGCTGGTGGGATTGCAAGCTGGTACAACCACTCTGGAAATCAGTCTGGCAGCTCCTCAGCAAACTGGGCACGGCACTTCTGGAGGACCTTGCTATACCACTCCTGGGCATATACCCAAAGGATTCCCCAGCATGTAATAAGGACACACGATCCACTATGTTCATAGCAGCCTTATTTATAATAGCCAGAAGCTGGAAAGAACCCAGATGTCCCTCAATGGAGGAATGAATACAGAAAATGTGGTATATTTACACAATGGAATACTACTCAGCAATTAAAAATAATGAATTCATGAAATTCATAGGCAAATGGTTGGAACTGGGAAATATCATCCTAAGTGAGGTAACTCATTCACAAAAGAACACACACATGGAATGCAGTCACTGATAAGTGGATATTAGCCCAGAAGCTCAAAATACCCAAAACACAACCCACATATCAAATCATTCCCAAGAAGAAGGAAGGAGAAGGTCTGGGTCCTGGAAAGGCTTGATGCAGCATTGTAGGGGATTGCCAGGACAGAGGAGTAGGAGGGGGTTGATTGGGGAACTGGTGGAGGGAAGAGGACTTATGGGACTTTGGGGGAGGGGGGAACCGGGAAAGGGAAAATCATTTGGAATGCAAACAAAGAATATATAAAATAAAAAAAAATATGAACATGCTGAAAGGAAGTAAGCAAGGGTTAAATTAAATTATTTCAGAGTTTGTAGTAGTAGTAGCACACTCAGGATTTTTGCTTAAGTTTGACTTATTTTTTGAGTTATTGAGAATGTTGTATAATACATTTTGATCACATCCCTCCTCTCTATGACCTCCAGGTTTCCCCATCTCCCCTCACCAGACAACCTTGTATCCTCTTTTATTTTTCTACCCATTAGGTCCAATTTGTACTGTCAATGTAGTCTTGGATGTGTGGCCTTTCACTGGAGCATAGTGGACTTACAAAGGATTAAGCTCAGAAAGGAGATCAACCCTTTCCCAGGAGCTTACAACTGCCAAATATCTTCTAGGTTTCGGGTGAGATTTAGACTGGCTGGAGATTATGCCAGTTTTGCAAATGCTGTTGTGATGACTATGAATCCACAAGTGCTGCTGTCCTGTCGCATCTAGAAGACACTGTTTTCTTTTAGTCATCAAATGCCTCTGGCTGTTACATTCATTCTACCTCCTATTCTTCAAAGCTTCATGAGGCTTGGGAGGATGGAGTGTGATAGAGATATCCCATTTAGGGCTGAGCATCCGAGAGTGTCTTCTGCATCTTGCTGCTTGTTGGGTATCTGCGACAATTACTAGTTACTGCAAATAGAAACTTCTCTGGCACTCACAGCGTGCCACTAGACTGGGTATAGGGCTTAGAGGACAATCTATTACTTTTCCTTTGCGAAATGGACATGTAGTGTTAAACTAACTCCTAGTGACTTATTGTGATACTCATTGATTAAAGCAGTTCTCAACTCTCATCAGAGAAATTTTTACTGGGTTTGACCTTACATGAAGAATGTGATAAATCATCTTATAAGTAAAAGGGGACATAGATATGAAAGGTAAAGGGTGCATAGAAATTATAAGTTAGGCATTACATCTGATCTTTTGAGATGGGTCAAAGTCATATATAGAAAATAATTCAATAAAATTAGTGGTTTTTTTTTGGGAGAAAAAGTGTTGAAAACAGATCAGCAAACATGTTTGATGTGTAATAGTCTGGGGGAGGATTGAGTTAAGGATTCTAAAGTTAAGTCAGAGCTGAAGAGGGAGCATGGCTGTTGATGAGTTTTGACATCAGGATTCAGTGGGTTGTTTAGATGAGCTGTATCAAGCCATTCAGTGTGAACAATTCCCATATTGCTGCAAAGCCAAGAGTGATAGTCTCAATCACTGCTTGAAGTCAACAGCCTAAAGAAGAAAGCACCCAAGAGAAAAACCAAAGATCAACTCCAATTTTAAAGTCGTGGAAATGTTAAAATACTTTCAACTGGGTTCTACCAGTAAATATTATAAAGTAAATAGAAATATTTTTTTATAGTGGAATACAAAATTCCTGCCTTGTACTGGTGCTAAAATGGGAATCTTTTTAGCTTATGACAAAAAGAAATATAAAATAGTGTGCTATAATTTACAGACAAGCTATATCCTATGTAGCTATGTCTTTAGTAGTGCCTCTAGCTTTGGGATGGAATATGTGGATGTGGCCCTGATGTTCAACTGTCCCCACACAGAGTTCGAGGCAACAGTAGCAATCTGATTCAATATCTGAGCCAGGTGATTGCTAAGACAGACTCCTCAGTAGGTGTCTTCTGTGCTTACTTCTGCTTCTTAATGACTTACATTGGTCACCTGTCTGGCTGACCTATTTTACTTTGCTCTCATGAAATAAGAGCTATAATTATTTTCCTTTGTCACCACCTAGGACAAACTTTTCCATAAAACAGTGCCAAGAAAACACTTAGTGGATGAATCTAATCAAAGAAGCTGTGTTACAGTGAGAAGTCCACTGGCTTTGGAGAAGACGATTTGGTCTCAAGGCCAGGCTGTTAATGATTAACCACCTTCTGTCACAGCACTTCCTTCCTTGTCAGCTAAGACTTCCCCTTGGGAGTCTCCCAGACACCCACACTATCCAGCATTCAGAATGAACTCATTGTGCTGTGCTTTCCCACAAAGCCATGCCTCCTCTTGGGCAGGCGACACTCTGCTGTTTCCCCTATGAGCTGGTAGGTGCTTTCAGTATCTTTTTTTACCCTGAATATTAGAGACCTGCTCTGGCCAGGTTCGTGTAGGTGCTAACAAAACAAGAATGAATGGCTTAACTTACTTGAGAATGGGAAGGCAATAACATGGCATTGGGGTTTCCAAGAGTGTTCTTTAGAGAACATACTGTCTTTTTCCCACTTCAATACTAATTCCAATAGACACACCTCCCTCCCACCCCTGACTTCAATACTAATTCTAAAAGACTTTGCTACCAAGCAACAATTGCATTCTCTCTATTCCTTATTCCAAGAGCTTATCATGCCAGTATCAAAAAATCACTAAGCATATCAATCTAAGAGGAGGAGAAGTTTATTGTGTCTCATAGTATCAGGGTTACAAAGAGGCAACATGACTTATCTTCCTGTTGCTGGGCATCAGTAAAGGAGAGGAAGAGCTTAGGTCTCTGCTTCTCCTTCAAGGGTACATCTCCCTGATAAGTACATCCTCAGTGACCTAACTTCTTGCAACTTGGCTCTACCTTTTCAACATAGGGTCTTTGGGGGACTCTTAAGCTCTAAATCATGGTATGTCTTTAAGATAGGAGCCATTGTCCCCCTTTTACAAGTGTTTGGAAAAGTGAAGAAATGGCCTCAAATCATAGTCATGGCTAGTCTGGGATTTGATCTCCACATGTGTAATTTTTGGGTTGTCATCAAGAGATTTTTCTCAGGACCCTGTGTGATGATGCTCTCTAAAAGGCTGACCTTAAAAGTTAAGTTAGTTATTAAATATCATAAGGTTCCTCATAGCTAGCAGGCTTATTTCTAGGCTTTGAGGTAAATAAGGTTGACTAGTGGGCAGGACAGCAGTTTTTAGGAGAGAAATAGCTGTTAAGAGCTTTAAGAAAGAAACTCCTGGATCAGATTTTTTCAAAAACAAAACCAAAAACTATTAAACCATCA